>NW_022589737.1:16149952-16466711 GCF_004348235.1 Phoca vitulina
GTGTGTGTGTGTGTGTGTGTGTGTGTGTGTTTTCCCTGGAGAAGCAGATGTTTAAAGGAGAAGGGGCAGGAAGCAGCTCTGACAAATGAAAGGATTTTTGATTGAATTCGTGAGCTAAAGTTTCCTGCCAGTAATTCATTCAACCCTAGGGTACATAAAAGAAAAACCCACATAATTGAATTTTAATCGCCTAACTTTTTAACAGACAACCAGAACAGGCAAGTGTAGCTGCCACAGGTAAAACTGAAATAATGCTGTAAGCTGATTTTAGATTATTATTTATTGGTAGTTTAAAAAAATTTATGGTACCCTTGCTTCATACTGCTCCTCCTTTATGGGTGCGTGGGCGCCAGAGGCTATTCCTTATTGTCTGTATAAGTTAAAATCCTTCGTGCAGATTTTTTTTTCTTTAAGCTGTTTTGTGAGCAGGTGCAGATGGCTTTCGTGAACCGAGCCAATTGAAATGTTCTGCTGCAGCCTGCAGAAACCAAAGTTTTAAAAAATGAACAACTGCGTTTTGTGCTGTATCTATAATTCAGCTGGAAACTGTTTTCCCTGTTTTATGATGAAATCTGCCACCTCTGTTTCTTCCGTTTAATGAATTCGGTTTGTTTACAGCCTTAAGGAAGTCTTGTCACTAAAATCCACCCTCGACACCCCTCCAGTATTTTGCAGTCTGATGATTTCACAACAAGGGCCATTGCAAAATAAGGGTAAACGGGCATTTTTTTTTTTTAAATCCCTGGAGATTTTCAAGCACTTTTTTTCCTTTTTTTTTTTTCCTTCACAGTGTATTCAAGTAAACAGTATCGGGAGGACTCAAAACATGAGACTGTTGTTGTACCTTCTTGTACATAGAATATAGAATAGGTTACTTTTCTTAGTCAAGACTTACCATTTGAAACCAAGTAACAGAAAGTGGGGAGTCAAAATACCCTAAAACCTTTTGGTTTGGTGCTGGCATCATGAGTATTCCTCTAAAACAAAGTCAAGAGTGAATTAACTCCTTTGATGTGCAGAGGCTCTGGGGGCCATGATAGTGATGGCTTGGGCTCTCTGCTCCTGTCACACTCACATGGACACTAAGGCAAGGCCCTAAACCAAGGAACCATCGCCAGGAGCCAAGAACGGCACTTGCCGTGCTGCACGTTGAACTGAACAAAACCCAAATATTAGCGCTGTTACTGAACCGAACATGTCCTAAAATAGACCTAATGAACTAGTTCAAACCAGAATGATACTTAACATATTTTCTAAAATGATTGAACAAAGCAAAACTGGAACTTCAGAGAGTTCTACGGACCTAACCTGAAACAGGCTACGAGCCCACTGGCTGGGTGTGTGCGCTGGCAGTGTTTATGGGATCCCAGCAGGAAACGAAGGATTTGGATTCTGCTCTTGTGTTGACCTTTACAACGAGGACTGTCCCAGGGACACTGACTCAGGCAGTGTTAAGAGGCAATACCTGTTAGGTTGTCGGACAGAGATACACATTTTAGCACAATTGACAGTTTGGACAAGATCAGTCCTTTTTTGTGTGGGGCTGCCCTGTGCATTGTAGGATATTTAGCCACATCTCTGACCCCTACCCCTTAAGTGCCAGTAGGCTACACCCCTCCAGATATAACAATCAAAAGTGTCCCCTGACATTGCCAAATGTCTCTGGGGTGGGGGGGGGCGGGGTTTGGCAAAAATCATCCCCCGTTTGAGAACTGTTGCAATAGGAGAATAGTCATCAGCCCCCCACATTGTTTCAGAAAGATTTTCCAGTAGATATTGGGAAGAAAAGCTATAGACTTAACTGCCCAGAAGGATCACCTAGCAGAAAACAAAAGCTGATCTCTTATGTAAGTCCTCATTTCAGAGTTGGTTTCTCTACTAAAGCAAGAAACCCTTTAGGTTGGAAAGACCATGTATGGTGTTATTATGAGGCAGACCTAGTAAAAATACTGCAATGAAGACATTTATAAGCAACCACTATTATAAAAACTGTACCTCATACTGACTTACGGTGCTGGCGAGAAAATCTTCTGGCCACGCTTCAGTCAGTGTTTACCCTCATATTCTGGAAAAGTTGCAGAAATTTTTCAACGTTATTGAGTCTAGTAGCGTTTCTAGTTCACAGGGTACAGAGATGCTGTTCGATCCGGGCTGCCTGTGTGCCCTAGAGTGAATTATTATATATTAGAGTGCTATTTCAGGAGAATTGGACATCTTAATTATAACTTTTTTTTTTAGTTTGTGTGCATATAGTGTATGCCTTTGAAAAGAAATTTATAGTTATTCTGTGCTTCAGTGAGACTTTTCATTTTTATGTAATATAACAGTACCTTTCCCTTGGCAGTTTTCATTTGGTAGGAAGACTCATTTGTACATCAGAGCATTATTTGGAACAGTGGGTTTTGCCAAGATTATAATGTGGTAATTACATTTAAAATTGAGCTGTGCCAAAGCATTGCAAAAATAATAATAAGTCCACTAAATATATAACACTGACACAGACAGTTCATCAGCTTTTCTCAATACTGTGAAAAACAAACCAAATTTTCTATTTTTTGTCTGTGAAGAAAACCTGGGGAAAGAATAATCACAGTATAAAATTGAACAGCTGATCGAGTTTTCCAAATGGTTTATTTTAATGGTGATTTAGCATTCTAAGGCACAGACCCTCAGCTTTTGTTTAGCTTTTGTCTTTAATGTAGATTATAAATCAAAGCGCTGCATAGCGACAAAGAATAAAGTTATTGGCTAATATTTCCTCATAGACTGTAAGTAATAATGATGCCTATGTAGCCTCTAATAACAAGAAACACTCCCTTCATCTCAGTTGATCTCCACAACCACCCTGTTCAGAATCCATAGTTTTCCTAGTTTATTAATGAAAAAAAAAAAAAAGGGCAGCTCAGAAATGGTTAAGAAGACCTGGGCAGGTCAACATGGCTGTAGTGGACAAGGGGGAGGGCTCAGGGAGTGAGGAATGCTAATATTTGAGAACTTACTGGTATAGCCTACATCACTGACCATCATTCTGCTCTACGACATACGTGCCCTTATTCGATTTTCTTATGATAAAACCCAGACTCCCAGTGGAGAATCCAAGTTGACAGCTTGTGAATAGTAGCCCTAGAATTCAAAACCAGAGCTTGTGACTTGGCTTTTTTCTTGATTCCCTTGTGCCTTGATTTCAAAACCATAGAAGAAACCGAAGGGATGTTAGCTCACACTTAATAACGTACATAGGAACTCTTAACCATGGAGAAGTGTAATCACATTAGGTGTAGCCTCAGTGTTTAGGAAAAACAAAACTCAGAAGCTCTTGATTCTGTCCCAGGAATCCGTTCTTACTTTGAAATTGGCCAAAACATCTGAAGTCTTGGTATCGCACCGTCCTGGGCTTCCTGAGGAGCAACCTCAGAGCAATGAGACTACTGACAGTGATGGCCTTCAATAGGAGTCAACAGCTGTTCCTTCCCATCTCTTCTAGCACCATCACCCAGAGGAAGGGAGGAAATTCACCGACAGGCGCTGCAGCCTAGAGCCTTTTCTGTCTCCTTCATGCATTTAATCACCCAAACCTAGCACTATCCGCCAGCCATTTAGAAAATAGCACAGCATTTACTTTATGGCATTCAAACAGAGTGGGCCATCCCCTATCAGTGTGTTCAAGTGTGGCAGCTCGAGTATTTAATAAACCCAGTCCTGACATTCTTAAATATGTTAGCATGATCTCTATCTTCTGTTGCAGTCATAGTTGTGTCAAGTCTGTGCCTCTTAGGTCTAATCCTGGTGTCACATGCTGTTTCTGACTCGGACTGGCTAAAATACCTCTTCATTCTCTGTTTTCAGCATAGACTCCTGAAGCCCAACGTTGCCACTCACTCTTGTGGATAATGACCCTTCAACAAATCCCTAGTGAAATTCCTTCCTGCTTAGTTCTATTTCTCTAAGAAGCTTCCATCAACTATATCCCATCAATGACTCAATAATGTTCTACCCCATTTTGTGAGCAGGTTTTGTTTTTTGTTTTTTTTTAATCTGAGTGGCTCTGTTCATACTAGACACTTGAATAAGTTCACATTTCTTGACTTAGCTCTTCCAGTAATTTTTGGCTCATTAAAACATTAACAGACAAATGCTGTATGTAGAATCTAGAAACCAAACTCATAGAAACAGAGAGTAGATTGGTGGTTGCCAGGGGCTGGGGAGGTGAAGGAAATGAGTGATGGTGATCAAAAGGTACAAACTTCCAGTTGTAAGGTGATTCAGTTCTGGGGCCATCACATGCAGCGTGGTTAACTATAGTTAACAACACTGTAATGTATACTTGAAAGTTGCTAAGAGAGTAAATCCTAAACGTTCTCGCCATGCACACACGCAAAATGGTGACTATGTGAGGTGGTAGACGTGTTAACTCACCTTATTGTGGTAATCACTGTGCAGTGTCAACGTATATCAAATCATCATGTTATGCACCTTAAGCTTACACGATGTTGGGTTTCAGTTATATCTCAGTAAAGCTGGAAAAGCACTTTAGCTCGCCTGCCTCAGTATGTTTTATCTAAAAAGGAAGTTTTGTCTGCAGCGATAGAAGTGGCTACCATGACACCTAACTTTGGAAAAAGAGTCATTGATCTGGGGGCTGAACCTAAACTTCTTTGTGGGGGAGCTTGGAACCGGGACAACCACAGCAGTCCTGAAAATGCCGCTATGGAGACAGCAAGGCTTGGACTCACAACGGAGATTTCATTCAAAATTGGGTTTTCTTTTTCTCTGGTCTCCCAAATTATTTCCAGAGGTTAGCCACTTACAGAAAAAATAAATCTTCTTTCACTTGGACGTAAAGAATGTGCTATTTGACTTGAAACATAGCACAAATACTCCTTGGATCAGCTTTGTTTCGTGTTTGATGAGCTTAATACTGCTCTTCTTTAAACAAACCTATCACTGGTTTCGTATGTGAGGTGTCCTAGCATGAAATGCTTAAATCAAACTTTATAACAGTGTAAATAACACTTTTATTGTCTCCTCCATATTAATAAAACCCACAGCTAAACAACTAAAGCCCTGTGCTAATTGCTTGCTCTCGGAGCTGCATATTTCAGGTCTAATTCTCTTTAGCACACAGCTAGCATGGAGTGTGCAAAAGCTCCTTTGGTGACTTTAACCACTTCAGTACTAATTTGGTGGCATGGAAAGCATTAGGCTGTGTCCATACAAGCAGAACAAAGCAGAATATTGAGCAATTTTCCGAATTCTATCCATGTAGTAAGTCAACTTGGTAGATGCTTCTAGTTAAAACAGATGTTTGAGTTGTCAGGCTGCATCCAAAGTGTTTGTTGAAATAAACATTAGCTTAGCAGATTTCTTTTACTGCAGAAGCGTTGTAAACAATGAGCAAGGTGTAAACCATGGAAATCCGTGAGTCTTGAAGAAGCTAGGCATACTGTAAAAGATTATGTAGTTTTCCAAATGGATTATACGTACAGCCAGACTCAGTCCACGATTATCATATTAATGACTGAAGGAATGAATTGTTAAACTTTGTAACCATTTTGGCCTGTACTTGATCAATTAGTTAAATTTCATTTTCTTGCTCTCTGTGAATTCTGTGCATATCTTTCCTTGTGTGCTTAGCTCTTTTATAAATTTCGATATTCTGCCCTGCAAGTAATGGCTGAAACAGTCTCTTTCATTTGACCCTGATGTTCCATGCGTATTCATTAAAATTATCCTATCTGGGGGTTTCAACTTTACTACCTTACTGCTATTTCTGATACAAAAGTTTGATCTGTAGGAGCCCACAACATAATTGGCAAGGTTCATAACCTTTCAAGCAACGTGAAAACTGCCGTTGATTGAAAAAACACACATTTATTGGGATGTTTATTGTGCTTAACAGTTTGTGAGCTATTATGGAAAACAGCTTCACCCATGGGAGCTGAAAACCTAATTGAAGAAAGAAAAGCAACACACATGAAACAATTATAAAGAAGGAATGAAATGCATCATGTGGTACGGAGCCAAGGAGAATAAGGTGTTAATTGTGTGGGATAGACAGTAAATCTCAAAGGAGTTAAGGAAGGTAGAGATCAGCACCGGCTGAGGTCATTCAGGAAGACTCTCGAAACAAACCAACAATATTTCTAAGCCCCCTCTATGTTCAAAGCATTGTGAGGGCCGGAGCGCAGGGTGATCACAGAGATGGGACTTAGGCAGGATCTGAGAGGATGAGAAGAATACTGACTGGCCAAGAAGAGAAGGTAAAGTACTACAAAATACAGGACTCGGGGCGAGGGGGCTGCAGGGAGCAAGGGAGAAACATAGCTACGCTAAGCAGCTTAACACTGCAGCTCTTCCTTGGAAACCCCTTGACTGATGCAGATATGTTCGCTTAGATTTTTTAATCCATTTTGGCTCATGCTTGGTCTGCACAACATGAGCGTCCAGTTGAGAGGTTTCTCTGTGAAAGAGAGACAGAAAGGCAGGTAGCAGAAGTGATAGACGTGTGCACTAGTGTTTTTCTCTTGCAGAGAAAGGCATTACTGAAAACAAAGGTGCCAGCCAAGCTCCCGTACTGTGTGGTAAATGCAGGGCATTCAGCATGTGGTAGGAGAGGTTTAGGAGAAGATGCTAACCAAACACGGACTGTTACTTGTATGGTTAATTCGCTTTGGGCTTTGTAAAAACTCTCAAGCGGCTCCCTTTGGGAGGCACTCCTTTCTGTTTTGAAATCTGTTTTAAGCTCAGTGAGCACTCATTATGTTTTCTAAATTCCGTGTATCCTCGTTCTTACTCAGAGTACCCTCCTATGGAGACCAAGAACGAATCATTTCTGGTTCAGGGACTCGACGATACCTCCAAACACCTTTATTTTCTGGGCAGCAAAGAAATGGGGAAAAATGTTTATTTTCAAGATAACACGCTCTCTGGTTTGAAAATGATAGTCATTAGCATTGAGGTCTAGTGCATTTTCTGCGCTCTACTTAGAGCACTTTAGGTGATTTTGTTTTTAAGGGAACATCATACCTCAGGTCTCTTATTCTGTGAAGATGGTGATTGCAAAAGGTCCCGTGGCTGTTGTGGAGAGGGTGTGGAAGGAGACTCTTGCTCTTGGGCTATCATCTCCCTAGTGTGGTGGCCCCGTGGTGTGTGTCTGGAGAGAAGTTGTGTAACGCGGGCTATGCCCAGAGCACCCAAATTCGAACCGCGCACAGCCCCATCCCTGGTGAAACAAAGAACTCGTGCCTTGGTCATCAATTCATCGCACTTTTTTGCTGTGACTACTCTGCCATTTCCCTCAGGATCCCAGAACGCAGCAGATAGAGAGCACTCACTTAACCAAAAGCAGGACACAAAAGAGCGTTCGTCTCTGGCACAAGCCGTGCGGCGCATCTGTTCTGGGAAAGTGTGAGCCAGATGTGCTGCCTTGCCTAAAACAGATTTTACTGCTGTTTACATTCTCTTTCCAGCTCTAATCTACAGCTTTCTGGCGTGTCCACGATACGGTAGCAAGAGGGTATCACTTAGTTGTTAAATGCCTGAAATGATGCGAAACATTTCACTGCAAACTGGGGTTTTGAAGAAAGACATCTTTTTAAATTCATATGGATTCCTTTTAAAAAAATCATTATTATAAGAAAAGGTCTTTAACTGCCTTGGGACATAGACATTTCAAGGGAATTAGTAAGGAAAATATGATCACCTGGGCTAACTCTCCTTCTTTTATAGATAAGTCAAACCCAAGGAAAGTGATCACTTCCCAAGGTCATAAAGCAGTTTACTGGAGAATGGAATCTAAAATCCAGGTATCCTGACTTTCAGTCTAAAGGAGTGATGCCGGAGGGAAATTATTCAGGAGACAGCAGACTCTGTTCTGTAAAGGGCCAGATAGTAAATATTTTAGGCTGTGTAGGCCATATGGTGACTGTCAGAACTACTCTGTTCTGTCCTTGTACCTGAAAGTAGCCATAGACAATATGTAAACAAAAGTGTGTCTGTGTTCCAATAAAACTTTATCTGCAAAAACATCCAGTGGGCCAGGTTTGCTGACCTTTGCTCTTGATCTAAAGGAGGAAAATAAGCATGAAAATCTCCTTGGGAGCTCCTTTATGAGCCACATCCAAATTTGATCTGTTATGGAGAATGTCAGTTTTTCAAAGGTCCAGAGGGTGCTATTAGTTAGATAAAATTGCTCAGACTCAGGCAAAACTGACTCTTTTTATAGCTTTCCTGAGAAACGGTTCTTTATGAGAATTTCAAAGTATTAAAGAGTCATTCTTCAGGATTGTCCTTATGTCACTATTGTTCCACTTAAATGTGGAAGGTTTATGTTTCTCTGTGCTCTCAGAAGTTAAATACACTCACGACAGAGGTCTTCCATTAGCACTGTTGGATTTTATTAACTCAAGTAATCTCTTAAAAATCTAAGCTTGTATCTTTTTTTCAGAAACAGGATTCCAGAGTTTTCCAGTTTAACAGCAATTTAAAAATGAATATGAAGTAAAAGTTTCTAAAAGATCCCTGTATGTAAAAGTCCTTTTGGAACATAAAGAAAGCTTGAAGTTTTTAAAGTTTGTGCGTACATGCTTGCGTGCGTGCACGCGTGTGTGTTTGTGTGTGTGTGTGTGAGAGAGAGAGACAGAGACAGAGACAGAGAGAGAGATATGGAGCTCTTTGGGAGGCAACTCAGAGGGAATGCATACATCGGTAACAATAGCTGGCCTGGAATGAAAACTTTCTTTCCCATTGAAACTGTTTGGTGGGTTCAGTGCCCTAAGACAGCCTGGAGATCCATGAGCGAGCCCTCATAAGGGGAACTCACAGGGTTCTTCTGCTTGATGTACATACTTGTTTGAAAAGTGATCTTTTAGGAATGATACTGTCTTTCCTGGTCCCAATCCAGAAGCAAGACTTCAATAGAAGATGGAAAGACATGCAGAGGAGGAGGGAGGCAGTGCTGACTGTGAGGAATGGGGAGAGGGGCTGGAGCTCTAATTTTGGAGACCGCCCCCCACCAGCCACCATTTCCTCTGAGCACGTGCAGACTGCTCCTTCTTCCTGCCCCCGCCCCCATCGTTTCCTCTTTTCCCTCTTCCTCTTTGCTGCTTTTCACTTTCCTCTCCTCCTACCACCAAACGCTGATGTAGCAGGTGGAAGGGTGATCTGTCTGGAGCGAGCTGGGAGAAAATTGCTTTAGTTCTTTTCTATCCCCCTGTTAGGTATTATAAAGAAGGGAGGAAAGTACGTAAATGTCTCACTTTTTCCCATTATAAATGTTGCATTTTCAAAAATAAAGTTTTATCTATTTGTAAAGATTATTTGTAGAGTCATTGAAAGGAAAGTTGTCTATTTAAAAGTTGGGTGTTTTTTTGTTTTTGCTTTTAATTAGGAATTAACTACTGTAAAGCCTCACATCCTGTGGTCACATCGTCTCTAGAACAAATTTGGGATAATAAGTAACTTTACCATTCAAGCTTGCTTTTCTTTTGGAGATGGATATTCCTGTTTTTCTTCTCAGTTTGTTTCAGAAGTTCTTATAAGTGTTCTCATTGCATAAATGATTGCATTTAAAAATTGGTTTTAAAGGCAAATAATTAAAAGGTTAGTACTGTTCTTCTGAACCTAGGCATTTCACAGGATGTTGGGTTTCATTTCATTTTTTTGTTTTGTTTTGTTGAGGCTTCCAGTTCAGAGCATAAGTAAGGAGATTTATTTCTTTTATGAATTTTGTTTTTTATTGGGATATAATTGACATATAATATTAGTTTCAGGAATACAACATGATGATTCAGTATTTATATATATTGTGATATGATCTCCACAAGAACATCCATCACCACACATAGTTACAGTTTTTTTTCTTGTGATCAAAACTTTTAGGATCTACTGTCAACTTTCAAAAATACGGTATTATTAACAGTAGTCACCAGGCCATACATTACATCTCCAGGATTTATTTATTTTGTAACTGGAAGTTTGTTTAAGGACGCTTCTTTCTTTTCTGATCAATCTCCAGGTTTTATTCTGAGGGAGTAAAGAGATGGCATGTTGACCAATCTGTTCTAATTGTAATACTCTAACCACGTGACCCAGCATTCTGGCCTCCACCTCTGTGGACCCACATCCTCCTGTTAGAAATTCCCTTCCCCTTCTTTCCACCCACCTACATCCTACCCAGACGTCAAGTCCCCTCTTAAGACCATAGGCCTTTAGGAATCTCTCCTTGGATAATCGCCCACCACAGTGATCCTTACTCGCTTAGAATTTCTGTAGCACTTTTCATTTGTGTCAAACAATCCTCACTTAATTATACATTATCTTGGATCACTCTCTAGTGGTTTAAAGCATAGTGTTAAGCACATAATCTGTGTAGCCATTTGAAGAAAAAGGC
This sequence comes from Phoca vitulina, assembly GCF_004348235.1. Lineage (NCBI taxonomy): Eukaryota > Metazoa > Chordata > Mammalia > Carnivora > Phocidae > Phoca > Phoca vitulina. The sequence goes on from NW_022589737.1 coordinate 16,160,343, forward strand.
AGATAGCTCACAGGGAGACAGGGATGTGAAGCTCAGGAAGGCCACAAGCGCCCACAGGGAGGAATCATCTTGGGGGAGTGGTTAAAATCTAACTCTGGCCCTCAGACTCACAAGCACAGTGACCGGAATGTCAGGACACCGTGTGTTGCTACATCAACCAGAGGCAAACTCACCTTTACCTGATTTATAGAGGCTGATTAGGATGCCAGGTTATTAGTTTTCTGTATGAAGTATAGCTGTCTAGTATCCCTAGACATTCAAGTCCTCAGGCAAATGTATCATCTACCTCTGAATAAGCTGTGTGAGTTCAGTTATAACCACCAGAACTCTCGGGAGCATGGAAGGGATGCAAAAGCGGCTAGTCAAATGATTTGAATGTTCAAAGGATTAGAACAAGGAAACTGGTGATATATTTTTACCATAAGGATATACCTGCCCACAGAACCGGGTAGGTGGTATCCTCTGGTAGGATAAGCTTGGAAACTAAATGGTGCTTCCTCGGATGATTACTCCGTGACTCAGTGATGCTGTGAGTGGCCAAACTTCTTTCCTACCGGCAAATTTTGTCGTAAGATCTTAAATATAGCTGACTGGTTCCCAGTTTAAGTCTTAGTCTCTTGTAGTTGATTTTTTTTTTATCTTCTCTCTGATCCATTGTATGTAGGGAAATCTCATTTCTTTCATTCCGAAGTCCTTGGGGTGTATGTCACTGTGGTACCACTCTTACAGTACGTACCACTCAATACTGAAAGATTTATTAACCAACTCCAGCACCAAATCCTTAACGGCATAGAACGCACAAACACTTACTTATTCAGCATTTAAGAAAGTCGCTTAGACTTTAGCACCTACTACATGCCAGTATTATTGAAGTTAATGGGGATATAGAGTAGAACATAGTCCCTTTTTTAAGAGATTTTACATTTAAAAGATAGGTGTATAAAACAATTACAATGAAGTGTTTTGGGTGCTATGATAAAAACAGATTGAGACATGAAAGGGGAAATCATCAATTTTACTTATGGGAGTCAGGAGAGTCTTCATAGGAAGAGAAATATATTGGTTAAAATCCCTTACGTGTACATTTTTGTTTGTTTGTTTATAGATGGCCTTGGCTATCAATTCAGGTTATTGAAATCTTGACTTCTTTCTCATTCATGTCCATTCACTTGTCATTAAATACTCATGCCTCGTCTAAGTTTGGAATGAAAGTGTCACAAGACACATCTTTCACTATTTCCTGATTTACTAAACATGGAAATGTAGCTCAGGACCTGAGCATTCAGTGATCTCATGTGACCATGAGAACATGAATAAGGAAGGAAGTGCAGAAGTGGGTATGATGACCTCTTACAAAGCCGCTATCTGGCTAGAGAGGTAGGGTTTTAATTAGGTAGGCAAGTGTCACATCTATTCCGCAGACATCAGAGATGCAAATTAAGCTTAGTATCATCCTGTTTCCTGAGAGCCATCCCCAAAGATATGTACGGATGAAATGAGAGAATCTAAGAACTCCGTAGATCTCAGATTGGCCAAAACAGAATCAGCATCATCTGATGGTGGCAGTCTGAACAATCAGGAAATCCAAGAGACGCTCATCCCTATATGCTTTTTTAGTAAATCAGTTACATCTCTGCATATTCATTTACCCATTGGAAGAAAAAGAGCTAGCATTTCTAGTGTTAATCTCTGTCTATTGGATGCTATAAAGTAAATGAAATGTAGTGCTGTTCTTCCAACATTTGAGCTACTTCAGGCTTCTAAAGTGAGAAAAAATGTACAAATCATTGAAAGAACAATATGTGTAAATCTTTAAAAGAGCAGTAAGTGAAGTAATGCATTGTAACAGAATCAAGATGTACAAATGTATATAAATATACATATAAATATCTGAAAGAGCAAAATGTATAAATCTTTGGAAGATACCTTAATGCATTTTGATGTCTTTTTGTACACTAGAAATGTTTGCACAGATGTTGCCATAATATCCATTTTCTAAGTAGCACAAGGTTTTCTTTCTTAAAAGGGGACCAAGGGACAGTCATATTGTGGAGCATTTTTCATTAAGCAGACCATATTTTATTAAAAGCGTTTTTTAAAGCTGTTTCAGTTTTCATGTTATCCTATTGAGGATAACAATTCTGAAAACTCTCGAACTGCTGATAAAAATACCATTTGTATTCTAAGTATAATACTTTCCTATTTGAGAAAAGTTTTCTCTGGTTCTAGGATACAGAAATACAGTAAATAAATTTGTGTTTTTCATATCCACACCCACCTTCCTGCCTTTGAGATCTGTCTGTGATTTTGCGAGACAGAATGTTATGTGAAAGTGAACACCAAATGACTGTATTTCTCTGCAGCCCCAAGAGTCTATGATTTTCCAAAAATTAAATACCCCAAATCATTGGAAATTTCTAGTATAGCAGATGCTACTGCTTTTCCTGGTATAATGGAATGAGGTACTATTTCAGGTGTTTATTCTCTACTGGTGTGAAGAAAATATTTGTAAATTTGTAGGGCCAACTGATCAACTCATACGCCTTGATCATTTGTGTTCAAGGCACCATGCCAGGTGTTGTGGTGATAATACAAATAAGAAGTCTATATTTCGATACCTAGGATGCTTACAGTCTAGTTAGAAAGACTAGACACATGGTGGGAAATGCATTTTAACATGAGACACATGAGGCATCATCTAATAAAGGGGCGTCTTAATGGAGCTTGGAGACTCAGAGGGCTCCCTGTGGTTCCTGAGGTTATAGAAGGTCTCCTGGAGGAGGTGATGGGCCCCGGAGGGTCTTCCCAACTGTTTCCAAAAGAAAATGAATTTGAAAACACTCAGATGTGTAATTGCTCCTTCAAGAATACCATTACAGTTGATTTCTTTAAGTATTTAACCACATTTTCCACATTGTTTGGTTTTTTGTTTGTTTGTTTGTTTTTTGCCATTCACGGATTTCTTGGTGGTTTGGGGTTGCATTTGTGTTTTTATTCTCTCTTGACTTATCTGAGAAATTCTGGCACTAGCAGGTTTGGGATGTTTTCGTTCAGACATTCTTAAGTTATTTGGTAAGGAGTAAAGTCTTTGTTGCATTTTTCTGCTTAGAAACTGCTTTTCTTTTTCTTTGTTTAAACCCTGAACTCAGTAAAAACTCTTTATTTTTATAGATTGTTCTGTAAAGCAATATCTTTGGAGGCGAGAGAATAAAAAATACTCCCCCTCCCCCCCACTGGAAGTAGCCACATCTTCAAAAAATATTTAATACGTTTAAGAGATGTCAGAGACAGCCTTACAAGAACATACATGCACATGGTTACAGAAAAGAGAGCCTAGTCCTTTCGATGCCCATATCAGCAGGCCTCAGAATTGCTTGTGAACGACTGGAAACCATGGCCATCTGCCAGCCAGAAGCAACATCACCAGAATGGAATTCATAGTTACACTGCTAAGACTTATAAATACAGTGAGGGTCCAGGAGCCAGGACCTTCAGGCACAGTCAGGCTTGTCTGGTCTGGTCTGGTCCGGCTGACTGAGCAAGCAAGCTCTCTTTTTGCATGAGGCCTTCCTCAGCCTCAGTGACTAAAACCGTTTGTCCCCAAAGCGAGAATGTCCCAAGGGATGGGGGGACAGCAGCCATCCCTTTTCTTGTCACACGCTGTCGTTGTTGGGGCGGAAGTCATTCTGAGAGGAAAGTCAGGGGGTTGTGTGGTTGGTCTGGGGACGGTGTTTGGAAGTTGGGAAAGTGAAATCATTTTTGAATGAGAATTCATTTCCCTTCAGAGAAACTGTGCCAAAGCCTAGCAACTGGGTGCTGTCAGAAAGGATGAAAGTAAGATAAGTTCAAGAACTGTACCCATAAAGGGTTATAGGAAGCCAAGAATGAAAGCTGGCGATGGCCAGGGTGGGGATGGTGAAGTTAGCCGATGCCACTGGGAGTGAGCCAGGCAGCAAAAGTGACAGGAGACCACCAGAGGTGACCAAACAAGGCTGTCTGAAAGCTTAGAGATGTACTCTATGGGTCCTTTCTCCCCTGCCCTACTCACCAAGAAGGGCAAGTGGAGAACCGAGTTGATAATGATCTCATTCAGTGGAGGCCAAGCCAGAGGCCCCGGCAAACACCACCGAGAAACACTTGCTCTCCGCCAGGTAGCAAGTGAAACACATAGTCTGTATTTTCTCATTTAAACTCACAACGACCGTGTGAGGAAACTCCTACTATTATCTGCATTTTACCCATGAGGAGACTGAATCTTAGGAAAAAATCATGCCAAAGGTCACATAACTGGGTAGTGAGAGGTGGGTCTTTGTTTGACTTCAAATACCTTTAACTTCAGAGCCCACACTCTGCACACATGCCGTTCAGCTCATTTCTTCATTTCTTCGAGTATTCACGCAGGTATCCTGTAACGGCAGCTTGCCGGGCACTAGGCTAAAAAGAGGAGGATAAGAAAAGACACCTCCTGCTCCGTTCTCTTGGCCTGAAACTTAACAATCTAGCCGTGGCAGAGACATAACAGTCACGGAAGAATCGCATCAATATTTAACAGTGCCCTGTGACAAGTAACGTTAAGGAAAGATGAGGAAAAAGAGAATGGCTAGGTATTAGGGTGAGCATATCCCACTTGGTCAGGGAACCATGAGCTATGATAAGTAATAGTAAGGAAAGGTATAGATATGCACTAAAAAAACGTGGTAGTATTCTGGGGAGTTGAGGAGAATTTTCCTGAGAAACACTTATGCTTCAGATCTGACGAATTAAAGGCCGATCCCTAGCTGGAGAGGAGAACAGGCTGGGGAGCAGGAGGCTAGCAGGTACCAGAGCCCTGAGGCCGCCGAGAACGTGACAGATTACCGATTCTCCGAGTACTCACCGACAGACAGTGTAAACTCCGGACTTGTCACCTTTATTGGTTTCATATTGTGCAGTTGCACCTCAAATGTCTTACTGTTTCCCAGATGAATTGATATGAAGACATGCTCACTGTTCTTTATGCATTTTTTATTTGTTTTCTGCTAATTTTTCTCTGACTCGGCTCTCAGCGTTTGAGGGAAAAAGAGCCACATGCTTCATTGTCGTTGTATTAGTTTCTAAGATGACATGCACTTCAGTATTTAATAAATACATTTTTATGATAAAGAGAAAGAGTGGATAGTAAATGTCAGTTCAGAGGATGATAGAATTTAGTTGTTTTTAATGATGTGCTCAATTAGGAATTGACATTGCCTGGAAAAAAAAAAATCTTATCTTTCTATATTACGTGAGCTAGGAAATAGATTCACTTTTAATTTTTGCTAAGTGAAGCTTTTTAATATTACTTGAAACTAAATGGAAAATTTTCCAAATTAATGCTCGGCAGTTTAGCATGTGGGGGGAAAAAGTCTTTCCTCTAAAGCAGCTTTTCCAGGGAACAGATTAGTATTAATTAGGGGATGTTTTACTAATGGAATATTTTTCTTGCCATTGATGTCACTGTCCTCCATCCCGGAGGATAGCCTTATTGACAGTGATTGCTCTTCTGTGTGATAGACTATAGGCAGACAGATCATTTCCCAGAATTCCATTTGTCACACACCCTGAGACAACTGACTTTGGCTTAAAAGCCTGAAGCTGTTTGTCAGGTCTGGCATTATTTAGGACCCTACCTGCTAAGACGTAATTGGCCCAGACTCTTCTCGAACTCCACCCATATTCTTTCTTCATTACACAAAATAACTCCGGGAGCTCCTGGCTGGCTCAGTCGGTAGAGCATGCAACTCTTGATTTCCGGGTCATGAGTTTAAGCCCCACATAGAGCTTACTTAAAAATAAATGAATGAATAAATAAACAAAATAATTCTTCAATAACTTTTCACACAATTAAGTAGGACTCCATCAATCTTTTTATTATCTGTAGTAGATAAGATGGTGGAGAACACAGCAATATGACGCCTTTACAAACATGCTCCCTATTGTATTTATTTTTGCATCTCCAAGGCTGAGAGCAGTGATTGCTTGATAGCAGACAATTTAATAAGTATTTATTAAATGACTGATGGACAGAATGAATGACAGTCATGTCCACTGCAGTTAGTCAGAGGTGGGCTCCAGATCATGACTTTTGGTAACCACCTCAAATTTTCTTGCTACTTTTAGGAATTAATCATCATAGATTTAAAACCATGAATATGTACAGTGGGAATGCTCAGAATATTTCTTTAATATTTGTATCAGTTTTCTATTCTGAATAATAAATTACCTGAAAACTTAGCAGCCTGAAACAAATTGTCTCACAGTTTCTGAGAGTCAGGAATCTGGGGACAGCTTAGGTGGATAGTTCTGGATCAGGATTTCTCGTGAGGCTGCAGTCAGGCTCTCTGCTGGGGCTGCAGTGATCCGAAAGCTTGAGTAGGGCTGGAGGATCTGTTTCCAAGCTCACTCATGACTGTTGGCAGGAGACCCCACCACATGGGCCTCTCCACGGAGCAGCTTGATTATCCTCATGACATGGCAGCTGCCTTCCCCCATAGCGAGTGATCCAAGAGAGGTCCCTTTTATGATCTCGGTTTCCCAAGTTCCATACTGTCACATCCACTGTATTTGATTCCCTAGAATAGAGGTGATTCATTAAGTCGAACCTACTACATTCAAGGGGAGGTTAATTAGGTCCTACTTTGGAAGAGAGAAGTATCAAAGAAGTAGTAGATATCTGAAACCACTAAAATATCTAAATATTGAAATCCCTTCAATATATTAACATGAATCGCCTGCTTTTTTAAGTGGCACAATATATCACAATGTTCCATTTGTCAGTAAGAAGTGCTTTTAGACAAAGTGCTTTTCCTGGAAATTAGCAAACTGTTTTAAAATGTTGTAAGTAATGCCATTAAAAAGAAAAAAAAAAAAAAACTCATGAGAACAACAATCACCAGTACTTGAAGAATCCAACTAATGATTTAATTTTATCTATTTTCTTTTATTCCTCTGAAGTAGATTTCAACAAATTCAAATTAAAACAAATTAAGAACATGTGCTTTGTACCAAGTACCATGTTACAGGCTGTGGGAAGGACATGTATGAAGAAGATACAGTCGATCCTAAAGAAACTGACAGTAGAGCAGATGACAGACACATACCCAAAACTTGGTACCATACCAAGCTTGCTGTAATGAGTTTTCTAATACAGCCCCAGAGACAGTGTTGTGGGAGAGTAAGGAGAAGAAAGTTAATTGACATTGGAAAATGAGAAGACTTCTTGCCAGAAGTGCCCCTTGGACTGGGCCTAAAAAGATGAGAGGCCATCCAAATAGAAGAGATTGTGGTAGTAAGGACATAGAGGTCACAACACGGAGGTCTCCTGAGATGGGCACAGCGGGGAGGAATCCTGGACTCTAAGACTGGAAGGATGGAGTCAAGCAGGTACATGCCTTGAGAAGGTACACTCGGCAGTGAAGAGCTACCAAAGGGTTTTGAACAGGGGGATTATTGAAGAAATGAACAGACCCATACTTCAAGAATTAAAGCACATGGAGGGGCGCCTGGGTGGCTCAGTTATTAAGCCTCTGCCTTCGGCTCAGGTCATGATCCCAGCATCCTGGGATCGAGCCCCGCATCAGGCTCCCTGCCCCGTGGGAAGCCTGCTTCTCCCTCTCCCACTCCCCCTGCTTGTGTTCCCTCTCTCGCTGTCTCCCTTTCTCTGTCAAATAAATAAATAAAATCTTTTAAAAAAAAGGAATTAAAGCACATGGAAATTATAATAACAATAACTATTTACTTTATATTTACTATCTGCTCAGTGCTTTACACCTGTTATCTCTAGTCCTCAGTGACCCCTGACTGGTGTAGGTATTTTCATCACCATTTTACTGATCAAGAAACTAAGGGGGTTTGTTTTGTTTTGTTTTAAGATTTTATTTATTTATTTGACAGAGAGAGAGAGAGAGAGCACAAGCAGTGGGGAGCAGCAGAGGGAGAGAGAGAGAAGCAGGCTCTCCGCTAAGCAGGGAGCCTGATGCGGGGCTCGATCCCAGGACCCTGGGATCATGATCTGAGCCAAAGGCAGCTGCTTAAGCGACTGAGCCACCCAGCCATCCCAAGAAACTAAGGTTTAAATAGTTGAAATAAATCACCCTGCTAGTGACCTGTGGAGTTAAAATTCAAACCAGGGTTGTCTGACTCCAAAAGTCCACGTTTTTAACACACATGTGTAACTCTTTCCTTAATATATTACGAATAAAATGTTGGGAGCATGTTGAAGAGTACACATGGCTTGTCAAGAAATAGTTTAGGAAACTTAATTATGAGATCCAAAGAACTTAGTATTCTTGTCTCTTACTTTTTTATCCCTATCTGTAAACCAAACTACTTACCGAAAACATATAGTAAATTGCTGGGGGCAGTGGAGGGGGGAAGTGGAAATCCAGTCCTGTTGCACCTAAACCAATCACCCAAAGGAAATAGTTCAAAAGAACAGTACTATTGTCAGCTTCAAAAAAAGGAAAATACCTGAGCAGACCTGCCCCCAAACATTTGCAGTGCTCGGGGCAAGACAGATGGAAGCCTACATACCATATGTCTAAATATTAAAAAATTATAAATCAGGCTAACAAATGGTTAAATCAAATAGTCTCTCTCTTCCTACCTTGACAAATATATGTGCAGAATTACAAAATGGAAAAATACATGGAAAACTATGGTTCTTATATGACTGAAAGTCAACGAAATATCCAGTCGCTGAATTGAATTATCATTGAGCATACCTGGATAGTCTATTGCTTCCATGAACAATTAAATTAGGTTATACACAATTAATAAATTATTACCCACAAAATTTATTTATTTGCCTTCATTTCTGCAAATCCCTAGTCTTGTTGTCATAACAAAGATTTTCATGTAACTTGTTTTCTGCTGACCAGTGATCTAAACTTTAGATTTTAAAGTATTAAAAGTGAAATGTAACTTTATTCAAATGTACGCAACTTGAATATATTTTATTTTCATCACAAGTGTAAATTAAACAAATGTGACAAGATAAAAATTATTTTCATGTGTTCTCAGAAGTTGTTTTTCATCTAAAATCTTCACTTTTCTGTGAGATAAAAGGTTAAATTCAAAGTATAATTAATGAATGTAAAATTTAATAAAAGTGATTTAAATGAAGCTGGGGTTTTTTAACTTAATCAAATCTTAGTAAATATTTTTATAAAGATAAAACTGTGAGCAATTGTAGCATTCAATATTGACTTCATTGCCGAAGAATCTCTATCACCTAAGTCACTTCTAGCCTACATATATTTAACTTTAAGAGGAATAGGAATTGTTTGATATTATAAGATGTGCTTGCGCCATAAGTGCAACTGTTGGCAATATTTTGTGCTGATAGGCGAGTACTTCTGGAACCAGGAATTAGAACATGAAAAGAAGCAGCAAGATGGAAGCTTGGCACTACTGGAAAATGATACCTCATTATCCTTTGCACTCATGCTGAGATGAAACACTTGACAAGTTAATTAATTTGTCTTTTTCTTACCTAAGTGCTTCTGCTGCCCTATTCTCCCCGCCCTTCAAAGAAGTGTCCTCTGACATTGGCCTCATCACAATCCAGAAGACACCCTCCCGTCCTCAGAATGAAGCCGCCTTGGGCTTCCAAGACACAGAGCAGGAGATACGGAGAAGCAATCCCCTTTGGAGCCTGAACAGTGCTACTCACAACAGCAGAAGTTTGGAGTGACTTGTGATGCTGTGAGGCACTGAGCACCTAATTCCAAATGTGTGTGTTTGTCATACTCATGGTTCTCCCAAGTGCAAGGTGGTGCTGTTGCCGAGCATCGCTCATAAGTGATCAGCACGTACCAGTTTACACCAGTGAGACTAATGTCAGGGTGGGTTGGTGGGTGGGGGGTGGGGATTGCAGGGCGAGGCTGCCAGCATGAAGACTTCACCTGTAAACATTTCTCACTATGAAGCAGTCTGGTTTTAATAAAGTCACCAGATTGTACCAGGAGAAAAAGGAAGATTACAGGGATCCAAATGAATATTTGACAAAGGAGAAGACGGAAACCGGGAGGAAATGAGGTGAAACACAAGGGAATGAGGTTTTGGAAAAAGGGAATGAAAACCAGTGGAGAATAGAAATACCTGAAGAGCAGTTCTGGAAACTTCACTCCTTCCTGCTCTACAAGAGACCAGCTCCTATGTATACCGACCTGACTCTTCGACTCCCGTCTGCAAATGTGGCCACATTTAGCTGTTTCCTAGTAACACTGAGGTACTCTGAGACTTTGGAGACCTTCAGTAGCAGAATCAGGACCGGAGAACAGTAAAAATAAATAAATAAATAAATTAATTAATTAAAACAATAAGTAGCTCGCCTGGACTGCCACTCAGATCTTCCCAATACTGTGCAGAAGCAGAGCGAAATAGTGATTTTGGTTTTGTGGTTAAAGACAACCACTGTGCAACTTCTTAAGTGGTTCATGGCTGTCCATGTGTTATCCTCATAATTGAAACAGTATTTCCCGCTTTTCTCAGAGTAATAATTTTAAAGGTGGGGTCTCGAACCTTGGGTACAGCCTGGCCTCCACAGTGTGACCCTGTTCCCGAAATGACAGGGGCTACAGAACAGATGGGCCAGACTGAAGACTGCAGGATTGGGATTGTGCTCCTGGGGCCAACTGGGACACAGAGTTGGGAAAGGAAGGCCTCAGGGCTGTTTCTGAGCCTTGATGGGTTTGGAATGCCTTTAAAGTTACTCATCAATGAAAATAAGATAGGTGGGAACTTGGGAACGTGCTGTTCTTGGGGAGTGACAATGGGAATGGCGAGGTCAATTGCTGTGAAGCCTAAATAATCAGACACGGTGAGCTCTCTCACCTGGGCGGCCATGGTTTATGTCACCGGCTTGCTGGATGGCTGCATTATAAACAGTGTAGTGGTGAAATCATTATTTATTAACGATCATAATGATAATGACACTATGCTACAAATGGGTAATGCATCTCGTAAGCGCTCAATAAATACTTGCTGACTAAATACTCGTTCATTAATTGGCTCAACAAATGTCTGTTGAATACCTGTTATAAAAAAAGTTGCTGGGTCCTGATACAAAGATGAATGTGTTTCAGCCGGAGCCTCCCCAAGAGATTATAGTTTTGCAGATATTACGCCAATGATGAACGAATGACCCAAGATGTCTTTTTTTTTTTTTTTAAAGATTTTATTTATTTATTTGAAGAGAGAGACACAGCGAGAGAGGGAACACAAGCAGGGGGAGTGGCAGAGGGAGAAGCAGGCTTCCCGCGGAGCAGGGAGCCCGATGCGGGGCTCGATCCCAGGACCCTGGGATCACGACCTGAGCCGAAGGCAGACGCTTAACGACTGAGCCACCCAGGCGTCCCCCCCTTTTTTTTTTTTTAACGTTAAGGATTTTGAATTTGATTTTTGGAAAAAGCCAGGAGAGAACTCAGAGGATGTAACTGAAACTTACATTTTGTTTTTTTAACATGTCCCAATATTAAGAAAACCTTACTCTTCTCCAAGTTATTTTACTGATTATAATATAAATGGAAATCGAATGTTTAAAACCCAATCTCACACATGCTCCAGATGCCAAAAAAGTCACTTTTCATTCAGAAGAGCACTTTCCATGGCATTTTTTTTAAAAAGTTACCATAAGGAAAAAGAATATGCATGACAACAGATTACAGGAAAGAGGCTCCCACTTAGCTTTTAGGTTATGCAACTTCCTCACTGATGACTGAGAGAAAAATAAAGAGGCAGCAAATAATAAAGGGTAAGGCAGGAAGTGTGTGGTGACAGGAGTCCCAAGAGGGCTCACCAGGCTGGTGCCATTAAGGAAACACATCTCTAAGCCAGTTAAAGTTGTCCTGCTTCTCACATAATCCCAAGCAGAGCACAATGCAGTGTTTTTGTTGTTGTTGTTTTTTAATTTCATTTTATTATGTTGTGTTAGTCACCATTCATTACATCATTAGTTTTTGACACAATGCAGTGGTTTAAATGTGTACAGAGAAATGGAGAAATAAGAGAATGAGGTCTTCACCTTGCACAGGGAGTGAGACTCACTCGTGGGTCCCCGCGCAGCTCTTCCCAACTCGCGGGCAGCTGAGAAGTCACGCAGCGGTTCTCAAGTCAGCTCACGTGGGGCCTGATAAGCAACAGACACCAGAGGGGGTGTGGATTCAAAACAGATAGTAATGTAATGCTTTTGGTAATACTAACTGCCCGCCACCGTCCAGTGTTTACTAAGAGTTGACAAGACACACACATTATCTCATCTAATACAACAACACTAGGAGGAGGTGTTATCAACCCCATTTTCTCGAGGGACACAAATGATCAACTTGGGCCTCAGAGAATGTGTTTGTCTAATGTGACGAAGCTGAGAAGGGGCAGAACTGCACTTGAAGCCAGCAAGGAGACTCCAGGGCTCACGCTGGAAATCACAGTGCTGGACTACCACTAGTGACCTGTTTTTCCTCAGGGAATTTGTAAATGAAAGGTTGGTTACAATGTTAAGCAGAAGGTGTCAAATGCCGAACGAATGAATGATAAAAGCTGGAGGGCTGGGGTGGTAGAGGACTCATGTCTGCGGTGATGTGGGAAGCCCTCCTGAGCAAGGGGGCATTCACCTCTGGTGGCTGGAGAATCAGAAGTGCTCAGATTGAGAGGTGAGGGTTCCAGAAACTCTTTTCAAGAGGTCCTGTTTTATCATCTTACTCATCTTGAGTGGCACTAATGAACATTAAAGATTTCAACAAAAATAAATACATTGAGGACCCACTATGTAAGGGGCATTCTTTTTGTTGCTTTAAAGCTCTTTAACATTCTTTAAAGGACTGCTTAATCTCCAGGGTCTAGATCCATTAGACCCCAAGCCAGATGGCTCCGTGGAGCCTCTGGGAATGACTGTGGAACAGTCTTCACGTTCACACATACCCATGAAAAGAATGGTCCCCTGGGAATTTTGCAGACCTGCAATCTGGAGATAATGTAATTCTGATCATAATTCAACTGCCCCCAGATAGTTGCCAGATGTAGCAAATACAAATACGGGAGGCCCAGTTAAATTTGAATTTCAGAGAAACAAGTAATCTTTTAGTGCAAGTATGTCCCAAATATCGAATGGGATATACTTATACTAAAAAAGTTAATTGTTGTTTATCGAAATTCAGATTTAACCCCTCTATTTTTCTGGAAACTGTAGCCAGGTAAGAACTGGGGCGGGGGGGGGGGGTGATACTCTGAGATTTTAATTTCTTTGGCATATATAAATACTCCCCTATTGAAAACATCAAGTCCGCTTAAAAAAAAAAGAGGAAAGAAAAAAGAAAAAGGATCGCTAGGGTTGCACACTCCCATGAGATGTGTTCCCTTTTAACATGAAACCAATGGAGCAGGAAAAGAGTTACATCACAAGATAATTTTGTGGGACCAGTATAAAACCTGTGTGTTTATACCTTGCATATTCATTCAAGAAATTCTGTCCTTAAAATAATAGTTAGGGTTGACCCAAGTAACTCACTTACTCCACATCAAGATAAAAATACATTTCAGGCCATGTACCCTGAGGATAAAAAAGGACTTGCTGAAAACTGGATTTCCGAGTAATGCCCCCATTAAAGATGACAAGTGGGGTTCACCGAGGAGGCATATGCCTTCAGATTGAATTTTAAGAATGACGATTGTTTTTAATGTTGGAGTCAAATATCAGTCTTTAAACCAAGTTAAAGTCAATGCTGCAGCTGCCTTCTGTCACTGAGACTGCTGTGGAAAAACTCAAAAGGCGCAATCAAACAGTTTTTCCTAGTGCATTTTTCAAAACAACTTGAAATCAATACAAGTACACCAAATGCAGAAAGCAAATATTTTTACCTATTTAACGTCTCCCTTACGTGTAATTATTAAGTAAGATAAACTATTCTCGAGAGCAGTAATGCACTTCGAGAGAATGTAAAGCATGAAAGGTAAAATGAAGTCTTGCAGAGGGAGAGACTTTAAATCACGTTTAGACATAAATCCTTTCGGGTCACAATCCCATAGATTACCAGCATCTGCTAAACCTAGATAGTTTATAATCACTAAAATTGTTTTAATCTTCCTATGGAAGGCTTACCAAGGAAGTACTGAATTACACTGGGTTAATACTTCTAAGAATGAACAGTCAAGAAATCGATGCATAAATTAATGCAGTGGCTACATAGTAAAATCTAACGTTCGTAACGTATCTGAACCAGGCAGCGGCTATCAAATGATATAGCACTCCATTAGGGTGACATGTTCTCAGCTCTGTAATCGCCTGGAAAGTTGCCAACCATTATTCGCCCTCACCCACTCCTGCAATTATCTCTGACCTGTCATATTCTTACCTTCGAGAAGAGAGGATAAAGGTTGGGTCTGTGAAATAGGGAGGAAACGATAAAAGCAAAAGCACAGATATCCCAGGGAGGGAAGATGCGAGAATATGTTATCAGTGGATGGCGTTCTTTGGATTGAAGCATCAAGTCAGATGTGGTATGTTTCAGAGCCTGACTACCTACCATGCCCTGAGTGGGAGCAGTGCAGGGCAGCATTTGGTGTTGTGCGAAGGGTACATTACGCACGCTGGCGTAATGTCACCATGCTGGACGAGGTTTAGTTCTCTAGGTGGACAGTGCATTTGAACTTGTGTAATACTGTAGTAAGTGCATAGGAATGAACATTCCCCTCCACTGACTTTCCTGGGACCCAGGGAAGTATTTCAATGCCGTAGAAGTATAAATCAACAAATTACCAAATAGCTAAGCGAATTCTTGTTCTACTTTAAGAGAAATAGCAATATAACATGTACTAAGCAGTGAGTAAAGTGATTATGTTTGATGCATTCATGCATCCATCTAAACGGACTCTCGGTCTGGCTTCTCATTCCACACCCCCACCGCCTCGCTCTCACATTCCCTGGTCTCCAGGCAGACGTGCAGTTCTCTGGACAGTTCACTATACAGCCTCTTAAATGCCTCGTTGCTTCTGCATGTCTTCCTGCCCCTGCTGGGGATTCCCCTCTGCCCTCTGTCTCCCCGCTGAACCTCTGCTTATTCTACACAACTTAATTCAAAAATCACCCTCTGACCTCTGCTTCCCAGTATCACCCAGAGTCGGGTGCCCCTCCACCGTGTGGCTTTGGCCTTGTATTCATACCCTCTAGGAGAAAGCACATAACATTGGATTCCAACGAGTTGTTCTTCTGCTTGCCCATCTCAGTGAGACCAAGAATTGTGTGTTTTTCTGCTTTTGATTCTCTTAACGGAGTATGATACGTGGCCCGCGCCGGTGATGTATAAGCGTTTGTTCCTCGAATGAATAACGGGCAGTATGCCCCTGGCCTGGACACTCTGGGGCGGGGGTGGGGGGAGGGTGTAAGACAGATGCAGCACTGGGCCTGACACGGTCAGGTAAAACATCTAAATCACAAAGCTCTGAACTTAATGGCACCAGCAATAAAAATTGTAGCAGTGAAGAGGAGTGAGAGTAAAATTCCGTGGGAAGGGTTCATGGAGAAGGTAAAATTTGAGGTGGGCTTTGACAGAGGCATTAAAATGGAAGAAGGTGGGATGCCCGGGTGGCTCAGTCGGTTAAGCATCTGCCTTCGGCTCGGGTCATGATCCCAGGCTGCTGGGATCGAGCCCAACATTTGGCTCCTTGCTCAGTGGGGAGTCTGCTTCTCCCTCTGCCTGCCACCCCCACCCCCCTGTTTGTGCTCTCTCTCTCTCTCTGACAAATAAATAAATAAAACCTTTAAAAAAGAAAAGATAAATTGGAAGAGAGCGGTGGCCTCCTCTTCCTGGTAGGTTCTCCGGGGACATAGACTTTTGGACAGAGAAGTCAGGATATAGACTGTCAAGAGAAGGCCAAGAATGAGTGTGGGCTTTACATTGAGGAGTAGGTTAAATTCTTCCCATTCTTCATTGTAGGCAACAGTGGGCTCTTCTTCCACTATCCAGTTTTATGACTCCTTCCTCTGCTCTAGGGGGCATGCCTAAAACATGCTCCTCTGACTGACAACATGTGGAGACGGTGTCTGTGGTGTTTCCATGGACTGGGGACACATCGATCTGCAAAGATGATGTGGAATAATGTTTTTTAGCAAATTGAGTATGGAACTCTGCCTCAAAATTCGCAGTGCTCGTCTTAGCCTTGACCTTTCCTGTTCTTCTTTTATAATTTTATGAAATACATCCCAGGGTCCCTTTTGGCCTAAAGCTCAAAGCTAGAAAGCATCTCTGTTGCCTTTGTCGTCCTAAACTTCGACTTTTCAATGTGTGGATTCGGAAATGCCATTTGATGATGGAGGATAACAAGTCCAAGGGCGAAAAGCAGTGGGCTGAGGGGAGGGCGCAGCCAGCAGAAGTCGAGGCGGCCTCGGGCCGGGTGTGGTGCAGCCGGGCCATGTTCAGCAGCAGGTGTGGAGGCCGATGTGCGGGGTGCGGGGCAGGGAGTCAGGCACGTCCAGGTGGCGGCAGGGTTCAGTGGGCCAGTCAGCGAACTGCTCACCGGGACGATCTGTTTCCACCTTTCTGCACCTCGCCAAATCAGCCACTGACCATTTCCTCCCTCAGATTTGCTCATCCCCAAAGAGGGAATAACAATGTGTCTTCCTCAGAGGAATTACTGACCAGTGTCTCATTTGGGAGCCGCTAAAAGAAACGGCAGTGAAGACCTTTGAACACGAGAAAGAAAGCACACAAGTTAAAACAACAGGAAGTGGAAGAGAGAGCACTCTGTGACCCGAAATGTTCTGTGTCATATGCTGGTGTCAGGAGGTTAGAAGGCTCCAGTGAGATGTGTTACTTAGGAGGATGGTAATGCTGAGGACCCAGTAACTGTGAACCCAGCACCCTGTTCCAGCTTCTTAAGGAGCACATGCTTCTCCTGGAGCATCTGTGTCTGCGCTGGAATTGCCCCATCCTCCGCCCATCCCCTTCTCAACTTTGTACAAACAGCAGTGGCCGATTCACTCTGCTACACAAATGACTCATGATTTCATGAGCTGCAAGCAGCAGGTCCTGAAGCAGCTTTTCTTAGCTCCGAGGACAGAAAAGAGGCACCCAGAGGCACGTCGCTTACAGGCTAGGTCTTTTTGATTTGTGAAGCAAAGACGGGGAGGGAACAACCAGACCCCAGCTCAATCATCCAAGATCAGCTAGAGAGTGAAACACTAGTAACTGACTTCAGAAGGCATACAGTTCTTTCAAAATCTTCAGCCTATGCTTCCGAATTGGACCCGAGTTCAAATTCTCAGTTCTCACGAGAGGTCAAAGCATGTACATTTGGGGCCTTTCAGTACACATGGATGCAATTAAGAACTGAACGAGGAAAAGGCGACTCTCTGCAGTTTTCAGCACACATCAGCTCTCTGACAGCCTCTGAAATCTAGCCACCTTTAGGGGGTGGTGTGGGTAGCCAACCCCTGCTATTTAAGACAGAAATTTCAGCCAAGGATCTAGAAGCAAGTGTACAGCGTGTTCCACATGACTATGCGCATTTCTCATCTGGAAGAGAACTGCACCAACAGTTCCTGGAGTTTTCTTGGTTATTTAAACCCTCTACCTTGAAGCTGAGTTCACGGCTTCTCAGCATTGGCAACCGGGTCCCGTTTTGTTGTATGCTTTCACAGAAAGAATAGGAAACCATAGAGGAAAATGAGAACTAATGTTTCCATGGAGTATATATCCCTTATCACATTTAGTCCTCATAAGAACCCTGGAAAGTTAGTGCTCTTTTCTCCTTTTTACAGACTTTTTCAAAACCGAAGCTCAGAAAAGTTCAATAGCTTATCTAGGATCTAGATACCTAGAAATGGAAGTGCTAGAATTAGAATCCAGGATTTCTTGACTCAAAAGCCTGTGTTTCATCCACAGCATCAATTTCACCAGAATAACTTGGGCATGGTCTCAAAAGTCCTCTGCAGGAAATGTGCCTTAAAAAGGAATCATTGTTTTATTATTCAACTAATTAGACTGCTTAGGTATTACATTACATAGAAATTCTGAGCATCAGTAATAAATCAAATGAAGGAGAAATACCGTTACTATACACACACACACACACACACACACTTTATATGTATGTATATATTTTTTAAATTGTCTCTGTTTCAGGACTGGGAATGAGCATAATTAGAATTTGCTGTTGGGCGTCTGTGTCCACTTTAACCTGATCTATTTTGTCTAACGTTTCTTTGCAAAGCTCTCGAATGCATTGTTAGCCTATCTGATCCTGTCGTCTAGAGACCGCAAAGTATTTCACATCTTACCCGGGGAACCGATCACTTTTAAGGAACGGAGGGCATTCTTTACTGACATTTCCTAATTTAAATCCATTGAATGTTGTTTCAACTGCCATTTTAAGGGCAAAGAAAAAGCAATGCATCTGTAAAGAGCTCTGTCACTTTTCTCCATGTGATGACTAATAGTGGGGAACTTAAAACCTTATCCTTGGTATCTTTTGGAGTCCAGACAATTCAACGCTCTCTTGGGATGAGTAAATATCAGCCTGTTCCCAGGAAGATTAACTAGTAAGATGATGGAGGAAAAGCTGCTTCTTTTTAGAGAGCTACACTTAAACTGCCATCTATACTTCTTAAGACAGAATCTCAGATGATTCATTTCCATGGTGCTATGATTTCTAGAAAGAAAAGATATTTTATACAGGTTTAAGAGTAACGGTAGTTTCTTTCCAAGGTGTTAATTTTGGCCTCAAAGTTACGGCTTGTTAATGTAATACATTTACTGACCTTTAAAAGGCCTTAAAGGGGAGTAGAATTAGCAGACCTGTGTTTCAGGGCACCCCATTTCTGGCGTACACTTGTAGGCAGATCCTCAATTTCTTTACCTATTATGGAGGGAGCAATTTCGATCCAGCGTCCCTCCTGGCTTCACATATAAAGGGGAAAAAATGAAGAATATTTAAGTACTTTGGAAGTTCTGAGATTCCCGATGGGAAGAACCAAAGTGTGAGTTTTGTGGATAGAAAGCCCCAAATTGGAAATTCAGCTTTGCTACCTACCACCTGTCTGGACAAATCTCCTCAACTCTGTGCATCTTGGCTACCTCATCTGTAAAGTGGGCCCAAATTAGTTCCTACCACCTGGGATAGTTGTGAGGAGCAAATGGACTACTGGCCCTTAATTAGAACATAAAGAAACCGAGGCCCCAGCTGGAAGTGACTTACCCAAGTTCATCCATCAACAAAGACTTACAAAGACTTGGGCTCTACCAAGCAGTGTGTTTGCAGGGGTTCCTGAGCTACTGCTTAAATTAGCATGCGGCCTCAGCTCTTAGGGAGACTCCCTCTCACAACTGAGAGCTCTTTTTGCTCCTTTGTTTCGGCAGGAATGGTCATATTGCTGACTCTTGTTTATGGGCTGATGACTCATTTATGAGTTATCTAAGCCTCCTGTTCCTCCTCTCTTGCTCTCTTCTGCCATCTCTATCATGAGAACGTTTTCTTTCTGCTAGCACTTCTCCTGGAGATTGTGAAAGAGCGGCGAGCGACAGTGAGTTAACTCCTTGTTCGCAGCCTCATCTCGCAAGACAGCTCCAAGCTCTGCTTCCTGAGAAGCCTTCCCGCTGCTTGGATTTCCGCATGGCCGCTGGCCTCATTCTGCTCTGCTTGCTCCTCCTTGCTGTGTTCTTCTCCCGCGAAATCCTTAAATGTTAGTGTTCCTCGGGGATCTGCCCTTGGTCTTCTCTCTTCATTCTTCTTGCTCTCCCCAGGTGATCACATACGAGCTTGTGTCCTCGGTTACATCCATCTGATACCACCGACTCCCAAATCCAGGATCTTTCACACAGGCGCTCGCATTACCGCCACATCCGGATGCCCCTTGAACATCTCTGCCTGTGTCCCACAAGCACATCCAGCATGCTGTGTCCACAACGACCCTGCTTGCTAGTCCCCCCGTTCCCTCTGTCTCTCTCACACACGCACATACACACAGCAATTTCCTCTGCCTGCCTGTCCTTCTCAACCCCTAGCGCACGCTCCATATCCATCCACTGTCCAAATCATCTTCATTGTATCTTGAAATCTGTCTTGAGTCTGGACTCCTTCCTCATCTCTGATAAAGATGCACCAGTTCTGCCCTCACCTTTTTTCTTCCTGTGTTAGCATAATGGCCTTCGAAGTTCCTCTGTGGCCTACTTCTCTCCATTCTACCTAATTTGCATTCTGTATTCTGCAAGAGATAATTTCAAAACCAAAATTTATCTTTGTTGATCTTCTATTAGACATATTTTGCTAGAACCTCATTGCCTACAGAAGGGCTATATATACAGCTCACTGCCTACAGAAGATAAGATACACACATATAGTTTCCTGGATTAGAACTCCAGCCTCTTTGCACCCTCTCTCCACGAGGTACCCTGTGGGCCGTTGTGTTCCATTCACAATAATTAACTTGCTGCTTTTCCCCAAGTGCTTGCTCTATAAGAGCTATGTGTTTTAAAAAGTAATCATTATATTTAAGCTAATCTGACTCCAAATTTCTAATTATTATATTAGATACAAAGATAAATGAGGATTATAAATCTAAATATAGTCCAATAAATAGAATGAAGTCAGCATAATGGGCAGTTTGAGGAAGGAATGCATATACAATGCTATAGAAAAGGAAGGGACAAAAGAATTCCCAAACTTAATTAAACCAATTATATTTACATATGCTACAGTATGAAATCATATTAGAAGTTGAGTGATACATCCATATGTTGGTGTTATAGAAGTACCTAAGTATGTAGTTAATTATCTAATGTGGTGCCTAGAGATACAAAAACAATAATAATAACTGTACAGCCCTACCTCATTTTATCGTGCATCACAGATAATGCATTTTTTTACAAATTGAAGGTTGGTGGCAACCCTTCATGGAGCAAGGCTGTGGGCACCATTTTTCCAACAGCGTTTGCTAACCTCATGTCCCTGTGTCACATTTTCGTAATTCTTGCAATATTTCAAAGTTTTTCATTATGATTATATTTGTTATGGTAATCTGGGACCAGTGATTACAAATCCCTGAAAGCTCAGATGATGGTTCGCATTTTTAAACAATAAATTATTTTTAAAGTAAGGTCTATACGTTTTTTAGACACAGTGCTATTGCACATTTGGTGGACTCCAGTATCATATAAAAATAATTTTTATATGCATGGGGAAACCAAAAACTTCATTTGGCTTGCTTGATGGTGATACTCATTTTATTGTGGTGGCATGGAACCAAACCTGCAATATCTCCGAGGTATGCCTGTACTAACTCACATTATTGGGCACTTACTGTATGCTGGGTGCTGTACTAAGTATTCCACATGCATCACGTAATCCTCCCAATATCTCTTTGATGCAGTTGCTATTACTGCTCTTGTTTAAATGTGAATAAAATGAGTCAGAGGAAGGGTGAAACAAACAAGTTTTGGAGCTATTTGAAGGTAGCCCTGGTTGTTCTGGTGAAATGAATGAATGCCTTTGGATCATCTTGATGTCATACTAATTAGTAGGTAAATTGATAAATCATTTGATAAATTTGTATAAACTGTTTTGACACATCTAAAATGATAAGATATCTGGTACACGTACCCATTATTGAGAAGAAAAGAGAAGATTCATTGAGAATCGTCCAAGTTAGGTATAGTTAACAAGTTAACAATTGGTTAGGGATAGTTAACTAGTGGTTGTCTAAATCCACCCCTTTACTTTGCCTTAAAGTCTGCTTTTCTATCAAAATCTCGAACATGTACTATTAAATATGCCTGTTTGCATTTCCTGGACCTAGAACTCTTTCTTGAGTAGAAATGTAAGAAAAGCTATTTCTTTAAAATTGGACAATTACCAGGAATGACCACTAATATATTTTTAAAGCAAAGTGTGAGATTTTGAGGTCCATTATTTGATGTGGGAAATAGTTTCCTGCTGGAGGGTAACTTAAAAAAATAATCGATAGTTCTGTGGGTACTGTTCAAGTATAAATGTACTCAAAACAGTCACAATTAAAAGAGCCTGCAGGTTTTATAATGCCTTTTCCCAGGCTAATTACCTGTCCATCCTGGTATATTACAGGCTGCCAATAAAGAATGCAATTTTTTTCTTGATATTCGACCCCAAGTGTTCAATTTATGGATAGTAGGTAAAGATGGAGCTGCCTTACTTATAAGATTTGCAGGACATGGAAAAAATTCCCTTGTCCCAAAAGACTTTGACCCTAAGAACAACAACAAAGCTGTAGGTTTTAAAGAAGTTCAAGTCTTTGGTTGCTGTCTATTAACAAGTAAATATCTTTGGGAGAGTAACCACTTTTGTCTTTATCACTCCCCTAAGGAGTCTAATGGCCAACAGCTAACATGCAGATTTCCAGGCCTATCAAAAAGATTCTGCTTTGATGGGTCTGGGATCAGACCCAGGAGTCTGCCATTTTAACAAGCACTTTGATGATTCTGATTTCAGTGGTCTTCTGGACCATCTTTTGAAAAAAACCTTGGCTTAATGGATAATCGAGATGCTGGTTGTTAACAAACTGGTGACATAGAAGCAAGAATAAAAAGAAAACCTGAAAAGTTAGCAAACTCAAAATTCATCTCATGGAAAATATCATCCTGACCTCTCCCTGCCTTGATTCTCTCTGACCTTTATTACTTCAAGTATCAACAGGTAAAAATAAATGAAACACGAACTCCTTAACTGAGTGTAAAAACTCCAGAAAAGGGGGGAAATGACTCTGGTTTGTTTCCAAATGGTTGCTCTTTTTTAATAGCCCCAGACATCAGTGCTGAAATGCTAAAAATTTTAGAGCAGAATGTACAAAACATTCTTGAATTATATTTCATTCTTGGGTGCCAGGCACATTGAGTTTGTATCACTGAAATAATAAAAAGCAGGTGCCCTGTCAAGTTTCTTTCCTAACTGGGAAACCGAGAGTTGATGTATTTTGCAAAAAATGTTGACAAAATCATCCCAGTGAATGCATCCAGTGCCTTTACTATACATTGAATGAGAGACGGATTGGAGTGGGGAGAGAAGGGAGAGAGTACTTCAGAATATAGTAGACCACAGATTAGGCTAATAATACTTTTTATGATCTGTGGGAAATAAATTTCTCTTTTTTTTTAATCACTGCAGCAAAAATGTGGCCAGTTGTTAAAAGGAGCTTGCTCCATGAGATGGAGACTCTGAGTTTGGAAGCTTAGAAAAAACCTTGCAAGAGCGCTAGTATGGAGAAAACAGGAAGACAACTTCCGCTCTGAACATACACCATTTCCTGGGGAGGAAGTGGGACTTTAAAAAAAAAAAAATGTTCTTTGTTGACTTTGTAACAGAGAGGCATCTATTTAGTGATGACTGTATTATATGTTTATACAACCAGGACACCAACTTTAAAAAATAAGAAAATCCTGAAAGTAGCTTCTCTATTCGATCACGGCAAAGTTCAAAGTCGTTGGATCAGTTGGTTTGGAATTTGTCGTATTTTATGATCATCATTAATTTACTTATAGCCACGCACATAGTGCCTGGACAGTTTTTAAGGGACAGAAGTTAAACACCACACGGTACAGTGGATTTCAGCCCTGCTTTTATTTTAAATACCGTGGCATATCCTGAAGCAGCCTCACCACCCAGTAGGCAGAGCTGCAGAGTGGCTGGGGCCACCCAGGACCCGTGCTCACCAAAGGCCAGCTCCGTGCGCCTACATGAGAAGGGGCAGCGCCGGGCAGTGATGCAGATGGGCACCATCTATGATCAGTTCAGTATACGGGATAACTATTGGCTGAAAGCTGTTTATAACCAACTTCATCTAAGGATGAAGCAGAATCATTAAGGTGACCACAGCTTCCTAATTTGGGGAATTGTGAGCATAGACCAAGAACCACGTGAACCAAGAGTCCCTGAGTCTAAGATAGTACCATACCTTGACTTTACATAGTAACTTTAACATTATATTGAATTTTTTTGGACAGAATTTGCCCTGTAACCTTTAAGGGGCTGAAACGATGGGCCAGCAAATAACTGAAAGGGCATCCTTTGCAGGCACAGCTTTAAAAAAGCAGAAAGGGCAGTGCTGAGAGGCAGCCCAAAGCCATAGATTTCCAGATTACAATAGAGAATTCTCACTGGTACAGGGACAGGAAAACAAGGCCCTTCAGTGAGGGCAGAGTAAATCTCTTTTATGAAAACAAAAGAGGAAACGGATTTAACATCTTTCCTTAAGTTACCTTGAAAGAATGTTATGGTGCAAATTTACTGTGTTTTTTCAGGAGGTTGGATGATATCTTTCCCTGCCCTTTTTTATCCTTGTAACACTTCATGGTCTATATAATTTTTGTCCTTCTTTTATTCACCAAACTTAGGATTTTAAAAAGCTCTGTCTAAAACCGTGTGTTTTTCCAGTGTTCCTTTTTATACCTCCATTATTTCCAGAAACTTCTGAAGTATTTGATAAACAGTATTATGGAGTTGCAGAATTGCCCCCAAATCCACACCCAAGATCGCCTTTACTCTTTATAGTGGTTGACTGTATTTGTATGTGATGTTTGCAAGCAAGAATAAAAAAAGAAAACATCTGCATTCTTTGACTTTCTGTCTAAAGAGGACAGGATGATATGGATTACCTGGTAACTCTTGGCCTTCTGGCAATTTCAGTTTCCCTGCAATAAAAACTTTCAGCAAAATTATTTACTTTTCTCCTGTATTAATGCTCATCAATCACTATGGTTATCCGTTTTGCTTGAAATAAGCTAATTTTTAATGACACAGAAGCTAAATTGTTTTCTATGTTCACAAACCATTTGGAAAAGATTAAGGAAAAGATTAAGTGATAAAAACCTTTATAGCTTAACCTTCTCAATAATGAATATTAGTTCCATCAAAACACAAATTAAAGCAAGTATTTTAGAACCAGCAAATTCATAAAAGGTACTTTATTGCCAAAGATGCAAATTTTTCTTGAGGCGTATAAATAAACCTTCTTTCTTCTTAAATGTGTAAAACTGTTCTGCTGAGGGCTCACATGGAAAACGTGAACAAAACAGCCGAAGGACCAAAAACAAAATGCAGCTTTCTTTTCTTTTAGAGATCAAGACCTTAGTGTTCGGCTGTTTGGGGTTCTCCTAGCAAAGTGACTTCTACCCATCAGCTTCTAAGTTAGAAGACGAGAACGCAGCCTCTCAGCGCAGTGACATTTGGGCAGTTGCAAGAGTAGTCATCCATCTTTCCAAGGAAATTCAACCTGTGACCACATGTGTCATAGGCTCTAGTTTAGGCAACACGGATCATACACTTTTATTCATTACCAGGTTTTCACCAGCCTGGCCCTTGGACATAGAGTGTAGGTCAATAAAAGTTGGTAAAACTGAATTAAACCTACGGGGCACCTGGGTGGCGCAGTCAGTTAAGCATCTGCCTTCGGTTCATGATCTCGGGGTCCTGGGATCGAGCCCCATGTTGGTCTCTCTGCTCAGCGGGGAGCCTGCTTCTCCCTCTCCCTCTTCTGCTGTTCTGCCTACTTGTGCTCTCTCTCTCTGTCTCTCTGTCAAATAAATAAATAAAATCTTTAAAAAAAAACCTTAATTAAACTTAGCTTGAGCCTCTTGAAGGGAGTGATCATGTCTTATTTACATTTGTATCCCAAATTCAGTGCCTGAAATATACCAGACACTAGACACTAAATGTATGTTTAAAGATGAAACAGTTACGGAGTATGTACAATGTACCAGGCATCCTGTTGAGGCCATGAGAAGGGTCCCTGGAAGTTGACACATGGTCCTGTAGAACTGAGTGCATGAAGTACATTGGTGGGTTTGTGGTGTTACAGTAGAGCTGACCCGTGAATAGTGCAAGAGGGCTGGGGGCACTGGCGCAGTCGGAAATTTGCGTCCAACTTCTGACTCCCCAAAAACTTTACTGATAGCCCACTGGTGACCCGAATACTGCCTGATAACCTAAACATCAATGGACACATATTTTGTATGTGATATGTATTATGTACTGTATTTTTACAATAAAGTAAGCTGGAGAAAAAATGTTATTAAGAAACTCAGAAGGGAGAGAAAATGCATTTACAGTACTTTTCTGTATTTATATATAAAAAAAGTCTGCATATAAGTGGACCCTCACAGATCAAATCTGTGTAGCTCAGGGGTCAACTACTCTGAGGACTCTGAATAACCGTTACTAACAAAACAATAAATGGCAACAATTAGGTCACTACAGTAATTGCTCAAAGAACAATTCACAGATTGGAGCATTCAATTATGTGGCAACCATATGGTTATGCATTTCACCATGTTGACATCATACTGTAAAATTCACACATTATATAAAAAGAAATCACACCAGGAAAGTACAGGCTACCACAAATAGTAGAGTGAAAAACACATTACTGAAGTTTACTGCTTAGTAACAGATTTAAGGATTTGAGCTTCTGATTCTTAAGAATTTAATTGATGCCAATTTTGAGAGGCCCTCTAATCAATGCAAGAAGAATGAAGGATAAAGAGAAATGAGATATAGTAGAGCCATGATGAGAGAGGGAAGTAACTGATTCCATTAGGTGCAGCTAACATGACGTCTAAAACATGGAGACTCTAAGGCCCACTCTTGCGGGGAACCCAGAGACCTGGGTCCTTGTTCTCTCTCTGCTGCTAACTAGCTGTATGAACTTAAGCACATTTCTGCCCCTATAACTCGAAGGCACTGAACTATTTCTGATACGAGTTGTGGTTAAAACACACACACACACACACACACACACACACATCTAGGGTCTTTGCTGAGACCTCTTAATGCATATGCTTTTATCTTTATAAACATATCAATAGAATTATAGGCCCATAATTCAGTGACCTCTTAATTATCCTGAATATAATTAACTCGATAGTACAGGTAAGACTATGTCAGTAACTTCTTTTTTTTTTTTTATTGTTATGTTAATCCCCATACATTACATCATTAGTTTTAGATATAGTGTTCCATGATTCATTGTTTGTGCATAACACCCAGTGCTCCATGCAGAACATGCCCTCCTCAATACCCATCACCAGGCTAACCCATCCTCCCAACCCCCTCCCCTCTAGAACCCTCAGTTTGTTTTTCAGAGTCCATTGTCTCTCATGGTTCTTCTCCCCCTCCGATTTTCCCCCCTTCATTCTTCCCTCCTGCTACATTCTTCTGCTTCTTTTTTTCTTTCTTAACATATATTGCATTATTTGTTTCAGAGGTACAGATCTGAGATTCAACAGTCTTGCACAATTCACAGCGCCTACCAGAACACATACCCTCCCCAGTGTCCATCACCCAGTCACCCCATCCCTCCCACCCCACCCCCCACTCCAGCAACCCTCAGTTTGTTTCCTGAGATTAAGAATTCCTCATATCAGTGAGGTCATATGATACATGTCTTTCTCTGTTTGTATGTCAGTAACTTCTTAATTAATGTCCCTTTCCAAAGGATAGCTCCTCCTCAACCTCCTTTCTTTTTATAACACTTTCTCATATTTCTGTTACAGAACTTGCCTGGAGCAATGTATTTTACGTAGTGTGTTTGTATTTCTCTTGTCCACACTAGACTCCGGGTTCCTTGAGGGCAAACACCATGACTTCTCTTTCAGAGTCCTGGCACGGTACAGGGATTGGCACCTAGTAGGAGCTCAGTAAATACTGAATGAATAGTTAATCAACTTGGTTGAGCAATGGCGTATTTCGTGTATGTGTCAGATACTTTCCGTTTGCCCCTGTGGATCCATCTCCACCCTTTTCCACCCTGCTCTGGCCAGAAGGTTGTTGCTCCTTACAAAACAGCCTGCTCTTCAGGACTCTCCTTGCTTCCAGAAACTTCTTCCTCCTCTGGGCCTTCAGGCCTAGGGATGGTGACAGTGTCTCTGCTATTAGCCCTGGGTTCCTGCTCTATCCCTCGGGACTCCCTACTCTCTACTTACACCTGGATGATTAATCCATAACCCCTCCACAAATTATCCTAATTGGAGTGTCAAGACCTTCACTAATATAGTAGATAAGAAAAGATTTCAGCTTAAAGTGTGTTTTTGAACTCAAATTATTAAGAATGATCAGACCGAATTCTTTGGTAAACTTTTCAACAAGTAGATCCTTATATAGGCTAAGTATTTTTATGCATGGCTGGCCCTCATTGATTCACTCATTCCTAAGTACGATGTTATAGATTCATTTCAGTGTCTACACCACAAAAGCATTTTTGTGTTTGAGTTAGAAATTACTTATGTTTACATTTGGTCATTGGTGTCTAAATGTATTTCTCTGTGACCTGGGACCTCTCCCACTGGAATATAGTGCCTCAAGAGAAAGAGTACAATCTTTTTTAGCTAGCAGTCTTATGGCCGACTGATCTCTGGGAAAAAAAAATCTGGATATTTATAAATTATGAATACGGCCTAGTAAGTATAGAGCCAGATCTGACAGCAAACATTTTGCACATTTTTAGGTCTAATCTGATAGGACTTGTTACATTCTTTTCTAGAAGCAGCAATTCTTAAGGAAGTATATAAGCAGTTGATTAGTATATTCATGGTGAAATAATGTGAAGAACCATTAAAATTTCCATCCTTTAGAGAGTGTTAAACATATTAGTTCAGGCAGTGGTCCAGATATGCCATGCCTTTATCACTGATACGTAAACACCATAACGTCAGAGACTTTGTTTGTTTGTTTTTTAAGATTTTATTTATTTATTAGAGAGAGAGCGTGAGAGAGAGGACAAGAGCAGGGTGAGGAGCAGAGGGAGAAGCAGACTCCGCACTGAGCAGGAGCTCGATGCAGGGCTCCATCCTAGGACCTTGGGATCATGACCTGAGCCGAAGGCAGACGCTTAACTGACTGAGTCACCCCGGGGCCCCATCAGAGACTTTCTATTTTGCGTTCTGCTGAATCCCCAGTGCCTAAAACAAAGCCTGGCATCTAGTAAGTGTTCAATAAATATTTGTTGATTAAACTAATATATTAGAATTTGGGTATATTACTGTATAATCTTTTGTGGTTTTGACTATATTGTCATTTATAAGAGATACAAAAGATAATTTAGGTTCATATTTTCAACAGATATTTATTGCGTTCTTACCTCAGCCAAAGCACTGTATTCGGTGTTTCCTTTGGGAGCACCCATTCTACAGGTGAAAAGTACCCTCTTGAAGACAACATTAGTCACTGGTGGAGCCCATCTCAAATGGCTTCTCTTTTGCATCAAATTATTTTTGCTCAAAGCAAGCTTTTACCTCCACTCTCCCAATCTCTGATTTTTTGCCAGCTTTGCAGAAATATATTGAAGCAATTAGCACTTTCCTAAAGAGTGTCTGGTTCTATTCTGGGATTCCATGGCTGGTGACCATGTTGTGCTTTTTCATGTGTACTTGATTACTCCAATAAAACTGCTGGAAAGCTTTTCCTTCTTGCATGATTTTTGTCTATCTCATCCACAGTGGGGAAGACAGAATCTTCCTCTTTGTCTGTGATTTGCAGTGAGGCCATGGTTCCATTAAAGACTTCCCCAAGTCCTTTCATTAGGTTTTCATGTGACTGCAGTTGAACTCTACAGGCTTTTATCTTCATAGACATTTTGATTTATGCACAAACACTTTTTACTTATTTGACTACAAGTAGGTCATTGATGTGAGTCATTCTTAGGGAGTAATCCTAATGGTCCCAGAGCTTGGAACATACTGAGTAAAACTCCAGACTTCGGGTAATTGTTCCTTATTCTAAAGAGACTTCTAGAGGATGCAGAGTTTATGAGGGAATGGCACATGGCAAGATATTGTTATAATTGGGGAACTCACATTCCCTTCAGGCAATTAAACCTCCTACTTCTCTTCCTCCCCTAACCCCCTGTCCTCCTACTCTTTCCCCCTTTTTTTGAGTGCCCAGAGATCCACTTCCCTTTTTAAAGAGTCACATTTACACAGTAGAGAGAAATGCTTTAGCAAGCCATCAAATAGGTGCAAGTAATTATTCCAAATAGTTGTATACAATTAAGTACATGCCTTTTGTTCTAAAGAATTCATCCTGAGAATATTTTTTTACAATGTATTTTCAGATTTCATGCCATGCATCCATAAACGAATGAGGCCTTTATTTTCCTTTTTATTAAGGAAAAAAAAAGAGATAAGAAAGACCAGCCATTTGCTTTCAAAAGAGGTGAAAGTCATTGTAATCCCATGAAATTGTGCTTCCAAATCAGAAAACCAAAAAGTTCAGAAGAAGTGTTTGCCGCCTTGGTTGTTTTTGTTACATGGAATTGTCTTTCCAATTTTTTCCCTCCTTTGTCACCTCTTTGGTCATGTCATGTGAGTAAGGATTAGTGCCATTGTTCTCTGATTGCTCTGTATACTGTTGCTTTATCTCTTGAAATGGCCATTTTCAGCCAGACCCTTAATGCCATTTCAACATCTCTTTACCCCTTTCCCCCCTCCCCCCCCACACTTTGCACTACCGCAGATGGAAACTTGTCCAGAACTTCCTAAGATGTCAGCAGGAACAGGCGTAACGGTGGCCTGAAGGAAATAATAAATTGCAGGAGTGTTGCTGTGAGGAACATACTAACTTAGGACATCTTTCTCTGATGAAATCTGTCAGGCACTTAGTTTTCCAAATGTGGGAACTTTTGTGCTTGTTTTCCTCTTAGACACAGGATAATTCCCAAGAGAGATTCCATTCATTCCTCATAGAGAAACAGAAGAAAAAGAATGAAGTCAAGCTAGTAGCTTGTTACAAGAATTGTATTTACTCTGAGATCTGATTCAAGAAATGGCCTTGGACCATCAGCTTGTCCAAGCCAGAACTTCCCCATTGCACGTCTGGACCATGGGGAGCCCAGGCATAGGGTTCTCCTGACCAGGGATGTTACAGTTACCCTGAACACTGAGTGGGCTAATAAGTGTATACATAGAGATTAATGATGGGCAAAGTCATTAGTTAGGGTCATGTTTACCTATTTTTGTGACTAATCTTTTCATCTGTTTGAACTAAGGTTCTTATTACCATCTAGTAGGTAATAATAATATAACTGAATTCCTCAGCTATGTGTGAAGTACTATCACTTTTTGCTTTCTTAATTTACCCAAATGGATTCTTGGCCACCATCCCCCTCTTTATCCCTCAAGATATAGTTTTCAATAAAGTTTTCTTCATGCTAAAACGTGATTCTCTTCTGGATGGAACTAGAAGCTGAACCCTGCTTAATGAGATGGTTAGTCTTCATTTTGGCATTAGTTCAAACTGATGAGACATGCAGGGACTTTTGCATTCATTTTTTTTTTATTCATCTTTTACAGAAAATGTGGAGACTTCTGGGTGGGTTTGGCTTCCTGCCAATTAATGTTGCCACTGTTTTGCCGTGATGCATGTTCACATGAGTCAACAGAAACCTTTTTGACTAAGCAGAGTTAGATTTAGCAAGACTGCATGCATCAGGGGATTGGATGTAGGGGAACTAGAATAAGAGAGGCCATGAGGCCTCAGACAGAAGCACTGACAAATAGGTTCCCAACACAATGGAGTCATCGACAGCCCCACTCATCTCCCCAGAACAAGTTCTACATGACAGACAAAGAAGTGCTCAGTTTGTCATGACTTGCTCATAGACTCACAGCCCCAGAAGAATGTGGCACCTAAATCTTAGAGAGGATACAGCCTCTTTGAGGAACAGGGCCCCAGCCCAATGCCTCATGTCTGTCTTCACCCATCCTTGAAGCCAGCCTTTCTCCGAAGATCCCTGGTGATTTTTCACGTGCCATTTCAGTGAAGGAGACATATCTATGACTTAATAGCAGATCAAGGTTTTCCCCTTGCTAAAAAGCATTTCGTAGTGTGGTGTGGTCGAGGTAGCGAATTCCTAGGCTGCATTAATAGAAATAAATTTTCTGACATAAAGAATGTGTATCAGTCAGATTTCGCTTTGGTTGTGAGTGACAGAAAATGCAACATAAAAGTAAGTTAAGCAACATACATGTTTATCTCTCTCTCTTGTAAGAGAAGTTCTAAGGTATGATCCAGGAGAGGCAGACACTTCGCCTGTCAGGGATCTATCTACATTCCCTCTCTCCTGCTGCTCTACCGGCCTCAGCATGTGGCTTCCGGGAGGTGAGACAAGATGGCTGCTGGGGGCCCAGTCAGGAAGGAGGAGGAGGTGGTAGCAGCAGCCAGGACTGCCCCTCCCTTTAAGGACTCCTCTCAGAAGTCACACACAATAATTCCATACAAATCTTAGTCACGTGGTCACTCCTAGCTGTAGGAGTATCTGAAAAAGGTCGCCTTTATTTGGGGCAGTTATGTGGCCCACCAAAAATCGGGGATGGTATGACTAATGAAGAAGGAAAGGAGGGGTGTTGTTCTCCCTTTTGGAGAACAACAGTGCTCTCTCTGCTTCCCAGAACACTAGTGGTCTCTCCGTGGGAAGTGAAAGGCCTCCTCTGCTCTGTGTTGTCCACAGCACACCTTTTTCAGTTCCAAGAGCTACACTACAAAAGAGATATGAACAAATAAATTCAGAGATGGATCACCAGAATGGTGTGAGGACAGAGACCCTGCATCTACCCCAATGTTGGTTAAAAGAATGGAGTAGACCATATCCTATGAGGAACTAGTGAGGGAACTGGTGATGGTTAGCCAGGAATTTACTCCTTTCTCAGAAGAGAGGTAGGGAAGACATGATACCTGACTTAAGACATTTGGAGAGCTATGAGGTATGTTCCCAGTTGGTAGAGTTAGAACAGGCCCTAAATCAGTGAGTCTGACTTCAGGTACTGTGGAAAGGAGCATTTTCTGATCTTCAGAGAAATCCTGAGGTGAATGAGCTATGCCTGGGAGAGTGAACTTGCCTTGATGTGGTTGGAGCGCTTGAAGGAGTGGCTGTGGGGTCGATTGATAGCCTTCTAATGTGTCATCCTGGCTGTAGTCTTCCCAGCTACTCAGGCCATTCTGCACACTGTCAGTAGTGATCTTTTAAAATGCAAAATAGATCACAGAACCTGCCAGATTAATCCCTCTCCGTGGCTTCCCATTGCCTGTCTAACCACGCAGTTCCTCCTGACCTGCTCTTGAGTTACTTACCCGGGTCTCCAGACATAATTTCCACTTCCTCAAACATGTCAAATTTCTCTCCCTTCTGGGACTTTACCCATGCTGTCCCCTCTCCCAGAGCGCTCTTCTTTCTCCCGTTTTCACACTCCACCTGGCCAACTCCTCCACACTCTGAAGTCTCCACTCCTCCCCCTCAGAAGAGGGATTCCCGTGACTTCTGACCCGCCCTCAGCACAGCACGATCACTACTTACTGTGTACAGTTACAGTTACTGCAAGTGCTGCTTTAATGATCTGTCTTTCCAGCTACACTGTAAGCTCCCTGTAGGCAGTCTGGTGTCTTCAGACTGAGCAAACCGTCCAGTCAGGGTAGGTACCTGACAGGTACGTGGAATGTTCATGGGAGGTTGTCAAGCATCCACGGAGAGGAAATGCAGGCTAAGGGTGAGAGAAAGTCAGTAGAGGCAGGAGTAATGAGGAATGGAACACAAATAAAAGACTGTCCTTTGCCCCTGCCCCCCTTACATTCTTTCTGGAATGGTGGGATTGAAGCATGTGAAAGAATTGCTTCTCTCTGGTTACTTGGATTGCCTCCCAGCCCCCAAAGAGTCAGAGCAAGTGTTACAGCAGAATTTGAAATAGTAGCTATGTTAATGGAGGTCAGAATTACTGTGACTGGATTTACAGCTCCAAAAAATGCCCCAGATTTATTTTCTATTATTTAAAATTAGTTATGTTGAGGGAGGAGCCAGGGGCTTCTTGGTATATAGGCTATTGCCGAT
This sequence comes from Phoca vitulina, assembly GCF_004348235.1. Lineage (NCBI taxonomy): Eukaryota > Metazoa > Chordata > Mammalia > Carnivora > Phocidae > Phoca > Phoca vitulina. Next base: position 16,194,190 of record NW_022589737.1, read on the forward strand.
GTGTCCCTGGACTTAAACCTTGTTTGGTTTTTAACTTTGCTGGAGAATGTGACTGTGAATCTCAGTGAGTCAGGCAGCGCTTAGGGTTTTGACCACACCGAGAGCATGATTTGCATGTGAGCGGCTTCGGCCTCCCAGACGGTAGCGACCTGAGCTGGCCACCCATCTCTGCCTTTTCTTGGAGTGATTTTTACAGGCACTGAGAAACTCCTGCCCTCAAATACCTACTGCCATTTGCTTCCTGATGCTTAGCATTCCACATTTATGGAGATGAGACTCACATACAAGGACCACAAGAATAACTTCACACGTTGATTTAACTTCACATGGGGATGTATTAAATCCTTTTGAGAAAGAGGGGACCATTGGGTTATGGAAAGCCTGGGTGGGGAGGAAGAAAAGGGGAAAAGTTTGGGACAGGAGAGGCTAGCAATTCTAAGAGGGCTGGGCAGGCGAAGGGTAAACTGCACGTAATTTATAATTGTGCTTAATCTTATTTACCCCAAGCATGACAGACCGGAGCAATTTCTTGTTTGGGGTGAAGAGGGCAGCCAAGGAGGATTGCAGACCTAGGAGTGGGCCTCCTGCTTCCAGCATGGGGACAGGGCATCCTCCCTTCTCCACTGGAATTACTCCATGGGATTCTACCATCTGTCTTCATGCTTCAGTGAGCAAGACAGACAGCCCTACTTCTGCCTTACCACGGCTTCATCTCAGTGGTCAACCTCTTCGTGCTGTCTTGTTGCGTGGGTCTCTTTGCTTGGTGCACACAGACAAACAGGAAGCAAGTCACGAGGCGAACAGGATAGCATTTCCTCAGGAGAAGGGGTTTGATGCAGCCCAGAGCCGTGGTTACCTTATAAAAGATTTTTCAAGTAGGGTTCTTTTCTGAGACCGATTGGAAATAACTAACTTTTCTTAGAATGAAAATCACCCCAATGGCATGAGCTATTTATTTTCTCAATTGCTGCAAGAAAGCACATGAACAACAATCTTATTGTGTCCTCCATTTTTGCTTTTAAAGGCATGCGGTCGCTGATAATGTTGTGTGTACAAAGCATTAATTAACGAGTCACTTTTTTATGTATATTTACCCTCTAAGAATTTAATTGTTAATTAATTTTGTCATGCTCAGTTTGTTCATCTTTGTCATAAGGGTGTATGCTGTGAAATTATAGTTAAAAATGTATAGATGATCAGAGAAGTTGACCTCTCTTGACATATATAATGACAGGTTTTGATTCTGTGAACAAAAACCCGCTGGTACAATTAATCATTAACCTACTTGCTTTAGGGATTAAGGAGGAGAAAATGTTAACTCTTTTGTGACTCACTGTAAATGAACAAGAGAGGAAAGATGACAGAGCAGGTAGTTTGCTATCTAAAAATTGACAGTTGTTTGTTCGTCAGAGTATAATTTTCAGATAAACTGCTAATACCTTATTTTCAGGCATACACATCTGGCCCTCGCCTTTTTGCTGAGTCATTGGAAATTGTCCATACCGTGGACGTGCGTGTCTCCGTGGCTTTGTGAAACTTTCTCTTCATTTCCATTGGATCCTAGTAAATCATGCTTTGCTCTTTTTCTACCCTGCCTGTATGTTCGGTAGCAGAGATTAGTCATTATTTTCTTGGTGAAGCAGACACCCAAAGGCACAGACCATTCATGTTTAGTTTTCTGAGTTGGTGAGCCGATGGAAGAACCACCTTCATCTTCCTCAGTCCTTTCCCACTGGAGGAAATGCAAAACTTCTCCATCTCTGGGTCATTCCTAGAAGCTCATCCTCTGAGCTTTCCTCCTCTGGTCACTTCCTGCCTCTGAGTGCTCTTGGGAAAATATTCTTACCCCTGCACTGGAGTTCCCCAGCACTATCAAGCAGTGACTTGAGGGGTTTCTGGAAACAGAGGTAAAATCTGCAGCAAACTCTGTAGTTATAAATGTATTAATCATATTTTTCTCAGGGATGCACCAGCCTATCCAGGACTTTGCAAGAGAGAAATATATATATATATATATATATATATTTGAAATATATATATATATGTATATATATATATTTGAATGCATGCATGATCAATAGCATGACATGGAGTTTTATATAAATATAAATATATATACATACATATATTTGAATGCATGAATGATCAATAGCATGACATGGAGTTTTATATAAATATAAATATATATATATACATACATATATTTGAATGCATGAATGATCAATAGCATGACATGGAGTTTTATCAGAAGTTAGATCAATAGGGGAAAAAGCCCACAGCCTGAGGAAAAACATGAGGTAGAAAGATTTGGTTTATATAGCTTGGATGTCCACATTGTTCAGAATATTTAGCTCTTCAAATTTCCTTTTGCCCACTCAGAAACAAGCAGAAAAAACAAGTTCAGGGTCTGAATATTTTTAATCTCTTATTTCCCAAGCAAGCGTATGTATCACAGAATTATATCTTTTCTCTTAGGAATTTTTAAGCATTTTAATTCTAAGTATAAAACCTCACCTATTTGACAGTGTTCCTTTAAATGTCAGAGAAGCTGGAGAGGTTGAGGCGCAGGGAGGGATCATGAATTGAACCTCAGAAAGATTTTAATGCATTCCCTTCAGTGTCTTTTCTTCCAGAGAATAAAGGGAGGGAAAGGAGCCAAAGGACTCAGCCCTGTAGCAACATTTTTCCCCAAGGAATTTTGTATTTAGTTCTTGTGCCTTTGGCTAGTAAAGAAGAGAGACACATTTAGCTCATCTGAACAAAAGAAAGCAAGGTTTGAGAATGTGGTTCTTTTACTTGTAGTTTTTCTAGATTTTATCTCCTCCAACTCCAGATTGTAAACTAAAGAGAACAAATGATTTAATGTAACAAATTTATTCTCTCCTTGCAGGAAACTACTTTATGTTCAGGTGGTTTGTTTTTTGCCCGGACAAAATAAAATGGAGGAAATTATCCAGTGGCTTCCAACTGGGGAGAGAGCCACACCACATAATTTGAGCCTTCCCCTACTCCCTTTCCCAAATTATCGGGAGAATGCCTTAAATTCTCACCTTTACTTTGACTCTTCAGATGTAGGTTTCAACTAGGTATGTACAGTGTCACCAGGTCAAACACTGGGACTGAACTGACCCATTAATAATTAAACTGGTCTAGTTAATCCATACCTCCCACCCCCACCCAACCCCCCTCCACTCTGCCACTCTGGCCCCCAATTCAACTGACCATTTGTTTGCATGAATTTATTGGACTGACCACCTGGTCTGCTATTATAGAGCCTGGTCTTCCTTTTATTTCGGTGACTATCAGTTTTTGTTTCTTATTTTGAGGCCAGTTCTAGGTTGTTTACCCTTTGATGGAGAGACCTGTGCTTTGTCTCATTCGGTTCCACTTAGACAAACAGTAGGGGTGTAAAAAGGATGCTTGAATCCAGATAACAGGAGGCTTGGATCCTCTCCCCTCTGGGGACTGTCCCCTCTGCAGACACAGCCACAGTGAGAATTGGAAAGGAACAACAGAAAGAAGGAAAAGAAGACCACATGGTGGAATTTGTTAGCTGCCTTTGTTATGTGTCTTAAAATGCAGGTCAGAGTAGTAGATGCAGATCCCTAAAATGGGTAGATTGTCTGCTTAAAGTAAATGGACAAGCCAAATATATGTTCCTCGCATTTTACTTTTTTAAAAAAGGGTAAAGACCAATGAAAAATAAAGATATTGCTCTTCAAAGAGAAATTTCCATTTTGTTAGAAAGGAACATGCCTCATTTGAAATTGAAAAATACGTTGCTGCTTTAAATATGTTCTTGAAAATACAGTTTGTCTTTTTGAACCTCACAGGATTAACTGTTTTATTACTATTTCTTCTTATTTCTAGAGCTAAAGATGTTATATAAATAGGATAGCTCAAAAAATCTATCAGCATGTCTTTAACATGGTGTTCTGCCAAGTGAATATTACAATCTGATCAAATTGACAGTGTTTTTCTAGCTGGGGAAGCACAGTGGCACACAGTTCCCGTTCCCCCAACATCATGTTTTAATCAATGGAAGATGGCAAGAGCCAGAGAATGAACACAATGGTTCCTGAACCCCTTACCCGAGTTTTAGTGGTCTACGTAAGAGATGATTCCTGGATTTCACAGTACTGTAAGTTGTTCTAAGAAATGTGCTCCACTAGAATTTTTATTTTAAAATAATTTGATTCTAGTGCACACAAGGGCAGGGTCAGATGGCCTGCAGGAAGCAAGCCAGGTAAATTTCCATGATTCATGATAACCAGGCAATGTCTAGTTGGAGTTGATCATTCATGCTGGCCTATGTCCCAAGTATAGGTCATCCCGAGTATGGATAACCTGACTGCCCTTCGTAAGACTGGAAGATAGTCTTCTTCTGCTTCCAGATAATTATAGGCTGAGAGTAAGTAGCTAGAAGGGGTCATTCCAAGGAATGCTAGCTTAGAGACGAAATGCTTCGTAATCTTTGGAGAAAAGATTTAGCTGTGCCAGCAAGCTTAGCTGTGCCAACAAAACTTGGGTTGGAAGACAAGGGATATGATTATAAAATCACAGAATGCCTCTTCATAGATAATCTCCATTTTTAAAAAAATTATAGGGTCTTATGATGAGAAGCATCCTTAGAGGTCTTTGTACCTTAAAGATAATTTGTGTCCAGGTGACATTAACTCTTGAGCTAGAGCTCTTTGCCGGACAGACTCTTTATTTCTTAGACTCAGTTTAGAAACAGATGTGTCACTGTGACACTCCTTGTTATGAAGGACCACAGAAGAGGATTGTAAGGACCTTGCCTTGGACAGTCTGGTGAGTGTTTCATGTAATTTTTCTCAAAAGTGAAAGCAAATCTCCTCCTTTAGAGAAACCAAGTGGTTCCCTGACTGTCCATCTTTTAGTGTCACAGGTTCCCAGCCGTGTTCTTCAGCCAGCCTTGACACTTGGCTTTGCAGACAGCTCGGCCGCCCTTGATTTCGAAGCTTCTCCTCTTCTCCCGTGAACTCTGTTTATTCATGGGCTGAGCAACTGCAGAAACCCAAACTTCACATAGTTATCTGGATTTGTATGAAAATGCCTTGTATGCCACCCAGTTGGCTTTCAATCCATGCAGAGATTTCTGCCCAAACAGCTTCATCAGTGGCTTTCCAGCTGGACTTTAACATTGTTACTGACAGAACTCAGATGCCCGAAGGTGGTCTGTTTCTCAGACCCAGCCTCTTATACCTCCATGAGGTGGTCCAAGACAAGAATTTGGGTCTACACCCAATTAGTTCAAACCTTCCTTCACATGCTAGAAACTTAGGTAATTAAAAATAAGTCTTGGGGCACCTGGGTGGCTCAGATGGTTGGGCCTCTGGCTTTGGCTCAGGTCATGACCTCCAGGTCCTGGAATCGAGCCCCTCATCAGGCTCCCAGCTCAGCAGGGAATCTGCTTCTCCCTCTGCTTCTCCCCCTGCTTGTGCTATCTCTGTTTCTCTCTCTCTCAAATGAATAAATAAAATCTTTAAAAATAAGTAAATAACTCTTATGAGGGGCACCTGGGTGGCTCAGTTCATTGAGCATCCAACTGTTGGTTTTGGCTCAAGTCGTAATCTCATGGGTCATGGGATTGAGCCCCACATCAGGCTTTGTGCTCAGTGGGGAGTCTGCTTGAAGATTCTCTCCCTCTGCCTCTCCCCACACATACGTGGGTGCATTTGCTCTTTCTCTTTCTCTCTCTCTCTCTCACTCTCAGATAAATAAGTCTTTTAAAAAAATAACTCTTAGGCTTTCTCTACAGTACCTCTTCTACTGCTTAAATTTCCCCCTTCTAATAGGGGATCCAGAAAACTGAACACTATACTCCCAGTGAAGTCTGAAAAGAACAGTGTAGAGGAGGAATAACCTACATCTGCAACCTCAGATAACATTAGTTGTTCTAGCAGCCACATTATATGATTAATGGGTATTGAGATTACGGTCAACTAGAACTCTCTGGACACCGTTGATTCTTTTGGAATAGGACCTCAGTAAAATCTTGATTACTTAAATTAAATCAGATCCTTTTTGTATATTAGCCCCTGCTAGACTGCTTCTCTCCAATCCTGTTCATTTTGTACAATTGATATTTTATGTCCAAGCTCAGAGACTTGCATTTATCCCTATTAACTAGGACTGGTTCATGGTTCCACCTTGTTGAGATAGTTTTCCTCTTGATTCTGTTACTCAAAATATTTTTTATTGCTCTCAGCTACATGTCACTGATAAATTCACTAAGCATGTTTTTATAAATGTAACGAAGTCATCACCATAAATTATTAAACAAGACTGGGAAGAGGTCAGAGTTCTGTGGCATGCTATAAGAGCCTTATGGATTGTCATTCTTCCATGAATTGGCTCTAGATATGGATGTAAAACTCATTACAAATCCCTCTAAAAGAGGTGGCCAGTAAGATCATGGATTCTGTGGTCAAGCAAACCTGGGTTTCAAGATCTAACCCCTCCCCTCACTACTGGTGCAATCCTGGACAAGTTCATTAAAATTTCTCATCAACAGACTGCTCATCTGTAATCATACTTCCTTACTAGTTTCTTTTTTTGTTTTTTGGCAGATTAAATGAGGTGGTGCCCAAAAATTAAGGACCAGAACGTGGCACATGTTTGTCTCCCCAACCCTCTCCCTCCTATGAACTGTGTGCATCTTGTATGCAAGCGTACCACCAATTCTAGGTGCATAATCATTAAAAGTAAAAATTCAGGGGCGCCTGGGTGGCTCAGTCGTTAAGCGGCTGCCTTCGGCTCAGGTCATGATCCCAGGGTCCTGGGATCGAGCCCCGCATCGGGCTCCCTGCTCCGTGGGAAGCCTGCTCCTCCCTCTCCCACTCCCCCTGCCTGTGTTCCCTCTCTTGCTGTGTCTCTCTCTCTCTGTCAAATAAATAAATAAAATCTTAAAAAAAAAAAAAAAGTAAAAATTCAGTGATCTACTAAAATAACTTCATCAATGGTGGCTTTTTAATTTCCTCTTAACAAATTTTCAGTGTGAAATCATTTCCTTAGGGAAAAAAAAGGGGGGGTAAGAAAAATAGGAATTCAGATTTTTCTTGCTTTCTTTATGTCAGCTGGTACATTAACCTCAGTCATATACATTCCTAGTATGCCTTGGCTCTGAACTTTAGAAGAAAAATTCTTGTAGTCATCTTTAATATTTTATAATAATAGTAGATTAAGCCAACGGACTAATAATATAAATATCCTCGTTCCATCTTTTAAAGCTACTTACTCCTGTGATGTATTCTTTTCTGAATGAAGGTTTTACTTCCTACAAATGTTCCTGGATAATTCAACAAAGACACCTACAATCATATCTACAGCAAACAAGATAGTGAGTCAATTTGGAGTTCTAATAGCTTGCATGTGTGTCTACAGAATGGATATGATGAAACATGACATAAATTAGGAAATCTGTCAGGAGAAAAACTGATTTGCTGTCACAAATGAACCAGTATTGCTGTAATTTCAAGGCCATAGATTTTCAATTACCTGAAATTAGTCATAGTGGTAGGAGACTACTTTTCTTTCTAGTTTACCCCATGACAGTGTTAAAGCCTGTTTCAGATATTTCAAGTAGAGAATTTAAAACATCCATTTTAAATGAATTTTAAAAGGCTGTGTTCCCCTTAGACTAACCCTTGGTAATCAAGAATACTAAGATAATATATAAAGATTTACCAGGTAGTAAATTAATAAGCACAAACTGTACTATACAAAATGTCTACTAGTTAAAAAAAATTCAATAAGAAGCCTAGATTGGGCCCTATTGGCTTTAATTGTATAATGGAAATCCATTTATATGCATTACCAAACTCTCATCAAATCATACCTCAGGGCAGTAATAGGGAAATCACCTCTTATATTAAACTAGATATGTCAGGAGAATAATGGGTGAAGTGATGGTCGTTTCCAAGAGTGGAACCAGATGTACAAAAAAATCCAGTCCCTAGCTCTGAACTAGAATCTTCTCTTGGCTAATAGGATGTGACTGAATTCCAGGAAGATTAGTTCGGTTAAAAAAGTAATGGTTCTTTGGGCATCTAAAATCTTTTTGCTTGTAGGATTTCTTTTTAAGTGAGCAAATGCACAGCATGTTTGATGCTGCTCGGACTTGCCCTGTAGAATGCTGCCTCATAAGATTTTCCTGTGACACTTCCTCTCAGTGATGTTTCGCATGTGTTTTTCCCTCTGCCCACACCATGTTCACCACCAAGTTTCCACCGTCAGTCCCCTCCCACACACAACTTCACTCACGCGTGGGCTCCTCGAACCTCAGGGTAATGCAAACTACCACTCACAGTTTTGTACACATTATGGAGAAAAAAATTGACCTCTTCAAAAAGGGCATAAAGTTCACATAAAGGATTTCATATTCTTCTGTAGAGTCTCATTCCTGTTTGGTGTACTTGCCGCCATCAGATGATATGCTCTCTCTTTACTTGGGGGACCCCCGAACCAGTTTTCTCTGTTTGACTGGTTTTCCCATCAGAAGTTCTTAATCATGAGTCAATAAAATAATACGCTACAATCACACCCTCAGGGAAGGGAAAGATTGCCTAAATATCTAGATTATTCGAGAAAGGATGGGGGCCGGCGGGGCGAGGGGGGAGCCTTGTTTGCTTTCTGTTTTCTCTGCCAGCAAGAGCTGATCTTAAAAACTGAACTAGGATGGTAATAAGGACTGCTTAAATCAGACTTCGTATCTGTGTTATAAGCCTCCAACTTGAGGAAGCTTAAGAAAAAGAAAACCAGGGTTTCAAACATGTGCTTGTTTCTAAGCACAAACTTGGCAACTTCTCACGTTGCTTTCACTAAACCTAAGAGTTCTCATACAAGTGAGGTCTGTTTTCATCACTTTCCAGCAAAGATTAAATAGCAGGGTGCCGTAGCGATGACTGTGGTTACTAAGACTTTATTGCCAAGTGAGAAACATCAGAGGGACAACTCCATTTCACCAGAGACCAGGATACCTCGGCCACATGAATGCCAGGCCGAATGCCAGCTGAACCCATCAGTATGCACAACGCCGGAGTCCGGAGCGAATGCCTTTTCTGGAGTACTGAGTCCACAGAGCAGTGTGCAAAGTATCAGAGCAGAGAACAATAATAAGGGGCCCATTCCTGAACGTGACTCTGTCATTTTAAAATTCTTAGTCATTTTGGATAAATGATACTGGGAGTTCAAGCGTTTACTTCCTAGGCAATCTGGGGTAGTACCAGCTGTGATTTCATAAATACAGCTAAATTAATACCCCCATTCTTTTGTTTATTCATCCATCCATTTAAAAATGCAGATGTGAAATAAAATCTTTATACAGGGCAGGGAGGCGCCTGGGTGGCTCAGTCGGTTAAGCGTCTGCTTCTGGCTCAGGTCATGATCTGGGGGTCCTGGGATCAAGCCCCACACTCAGCGGGGAGTCTGTTTCTCCCTCTCCCTTTGCCCCTCCCCCGCTCATGCTCTCTCTCTCTCTCTCTCAAATAAATAAATAAAATCTTTAAAAAAAGGTATCTAGATTAAAAGATTTTATTTATTTATTTGAGAGAGAGAGAGAAAGCACAGGCAGGGGGAGGGGCAGAGGGAGAAGCAGACTCCCCACTGAGCAGGGAGCCCGATGCAGGGCTCGATCCCAGGACCCTGGAATCATGACCTGAACCGAAGGCAGAGGCTTAACCAACTGAGCCACCCAGGTGCCCCATAAATAAAATCTTTAAAAAAATAAAAATAAAAATGCAGATATTTCTAGGACACCTAATGAGTATCAAGGAAATTCCAAATACATTTCTTTTGGCATAGGTCATGGGTTAATTTGGAGCTTTGAGAAAAACAGGAATGCAGAATCTGTATTTGAGCAATAATAGCTAAGGTAAAAGTGGCTTTTATTAACCACCTACCATGCACCACTCTTTATATACTATACTCTTTATATATTATCTTATTTATCTGTCACACCTAACTTCTAAAGAAGGTGTGGAGGGGTGCCTGGGTGGCTCAGTTGGTTAAGTATTTGCCTTCAGTTCAGGTCATGATCTCAGGGTCCTGGGATCCATCCCTGCAATGGGCTCCTGCTCAGCAGAGAGTCTGCTTCTCCCTCTCCCTCTCCCTCTCCCTCTCCCCCTCCCCTGGCTCGTGCTCTCTCTCTCAAATAAATAAAATCTTTTTAAAAAATAACGAAGGTGTGGAGAAGGCAGTCAAATGATGCTCTGGAGCCGCTCGATTCATAGCAGTAAGAAAAGCCCCTCAGAAATCACAGGATATACCAGCAGTTTAGAATAAGGTTAAAGGAACATTAAGTCGGCACCCAGAGAAGTCCGAGGAACAGACCAGCTTCATGGCAGGGAAGCCCATATGTGCTATTCTTGTGTGTTTGTTTTGTTTGTTTGTCCGAGCTACGATTTTTTTAAAATCAGTGAAACCTGTTTCTTTAAATCTAGGGGCATTTATCAAATCGTATTGTGCTTGTGATATTCTGTGCTTCTGGCCACCTTCGTGGAAAGTCTGTATCCCTGTGTGGAATGTTGACCTATAGTTGTGAAGGCGTGGGGCTCTGAAGCCAGAAACTATTGGGTTCAAATTGCCAATCTGACGCTCACCACCCGTATAACCTTGGGCAAAGGATTTCTAGTTGGCTGCGACTGTTTCTGGTCTGTAAAATGAGGAGAGTAATAGTTCCTACAGAGCAGAGCGGTTGGGAAATGAGATGATGCATGTGAGTTACTCAACATGGTAGCAAACATTGACGAAGTCATTATTCTATCAGCCCCCTCTGCCATACCCATACCGCTTTTATAATACAGTTTGGTACATCTCTTCACTCCCGGGACTCCAAAAAGTACTCTGTTTCTCCCGTGATTTGATAGGCAATTTGTAAAAGCTAATATATAATTCATTTAGGAGCAAAAGCTAATTATGCTATATTGCTGTATAATTTCCTCTAGTGTGCAGGTACCTGATGCAGCTTATTGAAGTAAGAAAGCAAATTCTGCTGTCTATCAGAAGGCAGAAATTTGTGAGTTCTGCGTCTGGGCTTCTCAAATGGTAGTGTGCCTATGAGTCCTAGGCCTCCTTAAAATGCAGATTATGACCCAATAGGTAGGGGGTGGAGCCTGAGGTCCTGCATTCCCAGCAAGTTCCCAGGCCATGCCAGTGCTGTGGGTCTGCAGGCCACACTTTGATCTAGACCCAAAAACAGCGGCAGTGACTGAATGAACAGGGCTGAGGAATTGGTGTGCACACCCTCCAGCCGTGGGTAATTTCCTTGATAGCCGTGTTTCCGCCGAAGACCCAGAGCTCAACCCCCACGGACATAATCGAGCCTCCCCCAAAAGGCAGCACTGTCCTACTCAAACACCTGTGGAAACATTGAGAAAAACCTGCCATGAGACACCTGGTCAGCCCCTAACTGCTCAACCGAGAGAAAGCTCCTTGGTTTTAACACTTTGCTGCTCCTTTTCTAAAAGGCCAATTTTCCCAAGGCCCCGTTATTTCCAAAACCACTTGTAACAGAAGTCCCCGAGGCTCATGGACCCCAGGAGAGAGCATTGCAGACTACTTGAGCTTTGTCACGGCAATGAGGAGTAGCTCCGCTGAGAACAGCTTGGCCTCTGTGGGCCATTTCTCACTGCTACACCTAATAGATTCCTTTATAGCAAGGCACTCCGTCTTTACATAGTGGATTTGGGTGCCAACTGGACCAATAAAACGCAAAGAACATGAGGGAGGGACTCTATGTCTCCATCTTCCCTAGACAGTTTCACTGCGGTGGGGGGGGGGGGGGAATCAAAAATCCTCCCCAAATGATTTAGTGCCGAAGAGCAAATCCTGGAAACACTTTTTTTTTTTAAGATTTTATTTATTTATGGGGCACCTGGGTGGCTCAGTTGGTTAAGCATCTGCCTTCGGCTCAGATCATGATCCTGGAGTCCCGGGATCGAGTCCCACATCGGGCTCCCTGCTCAGCGGGGAGTCTGTTTCTCCCTCTGATCCTCCCCCTCTCATGCTCTCTGTCTCCCATTCTCTCTCTCAGATAAATAAATAAAATCTTAAAAAAAAAAAAAAAAAGATTTTATTTATTTATTTGAGAGAGAGTAGGAGCAGGGGGAGCAGCAGTGGGAGAGGGAGAAGCAGACTCCCCGCTGAGCAGGGAGCCCAATGTGGGGCTCGATCCCGGGACTCCGGGATCATGACCTGAGCTGAAAGCAGATGCTTAACCAACTGAGCCACCCACGCGGCCCTGGAAACACTTAAAAAAAAAAATTTAATGTTTAAAAATCCTGGAAATACTGGGCAAATATAAGTAATACTGCATATTCAGGGTCCCGTGTACGCCTTTTGCAATTCTAGGTTTCATGCAGACAACTGAATTATAAAGTGTTGAAATCCTCTCCTTCGCCATGGTTCATGGGTTTTTTTTCTAACACTGTTCCTACAGTATTGCTCGCCCTGACCCAATGACAGGAGATGCAACCCTGTGCTGGGAGCACCATCCTCCAAGGCTGTCCCTGCTTAGCAGACTGCAAATGCAAACTTTCCATCTCCACATATTCCAGGGAGCTTTTCCACAGTCTGTCCAAGAAGCAAACTTACAAATTTATTTTTGAGTCCTACACCTAGTTCTAGCAAATATACTGGGTATGGTCGTTTCTATAGATGAAATGACAGTAAAAGGTACAACAGGAATTCAGGGAAAGCATCCTTACTCGGGTGTAGAACTAGAGAAAAATAATAACGTAAAAAAAATGCAAAGTTGGGGGAGGGGTATGTCAAACTCTGAGATTTCTGTGCAATTTTGCCATAAACCTAAACTTGCTCTACAAAATAGAGTCCTATTAATAAAAGAAAGGCAAAATTCATGACCTTGGAAAATATAAGCAGATACCTTGACTACAAAAGCTTGAGGAAGGATGTTCAAGAAGAAAGAGCTTCCAAAAAGTTTTCTATTGCTGTACCATAATTAACTGGTATCATGAAAAAAAAAATCCCATTCCTGTAGTAGAAGGTAATGAGATCCCTCACCCCATTCCTTCTCTTAAGCAGGAGGAAGCATCTTGGAATGAGAGCATGTTGAAATGTAAAAAACGGCTTGCTTAGAGTGAGGCCTGGGTTTGAATCCCAAGTCTGCCTTCCTACCAGCTGCATGACTTTGGGCAAGCTACTTCACAGCTTTGACCTTTAGTGTTCTCATCTGTAAAATAGTAATATTGGCATGTGCGTAACGGAGTTACGGTGAGCGTTAAATGAAATATTATAAGTGAAACCACTTGCCAGAGTCTGTGCTTGGCAAGTGTTAGTTGAAATTAATCAGCTTCTAGAAGCAATGCCTGGCTTTTGTGGCTTAATCCTGTGAGGAGGATTATCATGTCAGTTAGATGGGAGGTCAGTCAGTGGGGAAGGAAGGCTGGAGAGGGGTGGGACCTGCTCCTACCGAGGTAGGTGCGTGCTTAGCAGTCTGCCTGACACACTGGAGGCCCCCAAGAGATACTTGTTGAATGTACAAGGCTCTACACTCGAATACCTAAGATTTCACGTGGCTGGTTGATTTTATCCTCAGACGTGTTACTTTGATGATTATAGAACATCACGCTTTCTGAAGCACATTTATAGCTATTTAATAAAACAAACCCAAACCTGGGAGGTAGATAGGACAGATCTTAGACTCTATTTTGTAAAAGTGGAAACAGGTATACAGAGAGTCACACACACACACACACACACACACACACACACAATCTAGTAAAAAAGCAGAATTAGAACTCAGGTCTTCTAACTTATGATCAGTTTTTCTACTGTATCTGTTGAAAGTTAGGGAATCTCTTTTCCCTGTACCCACTGGTGGAAAAGTGCCATTCTAACCACTTAAGACAGCATGGATGAGACGTAAGCCTGAGTCTGGGAAGTGTATAATAGAAGGGGAGATTTTTGCTGGGTTAGGTAGGGGTTGCTTGTGATATTGTATGAAGTAAGATAGCAGAGGACAAACATAGAAAAGAATTGGTCAATGACCAGACATTTCACAAAAGTGTCCATTTCCAAATAGTTTTACTGTTTCTTTTCAGTTGGGGATTTAATGGTCACTGATGGCCATCAGCAGGCGTTGCTAAATGCATGAGGCCACTGTAGGTAAATTTTACTTAGGCTTTAATGAGAGTTCTTCATGATGTCAGGACTGATCGGACACTTGGCCAAAAGCACCTTCTTTACATTTTAGACTTATTCCCAAATAATATATTGTAAAGGCTTGATGGGGGCAGGACTGGTGTGTGGCCAGGCAAAGAGAGAAAAAAGTAAAGAAAGGTTTTCTTGGTAATGGAAGGTTTTCTTGGTTATTATAATTGTTATACAAAATAAACCAGCTGATGTCTGTATAGGTCCAGCAGAAAAGTAGAATTTTTGTGTTTTTGTAATTATGTAAGACTATGTAAACATCATCTTGATCTGGAGGGTGGCCAATGCCCACTAATAGAAGGAGCATTGACGGGGATAAGCAGTTTCTGCCTTATCAGGACCCCAGTGCTCAACCATGAGGCTTGTCATTTTTCGGGGGGGTGCATGTGCCTTCTTAGGCAAAACTTTAGCGTACACAGTGCGGCTGTAACTGTATAATAAATTACCCCAAAACTTGGTGGCCTAAAACAATGACAACCTTTATTGTACCCTGGAGCCTCTAATTGGGGCTGGGCTCAGTAAGGGCTTGGCTCTGTTTGGCTGCAGCTGAATGGCCTGCAGGCGAGGGGGCCGGAGTCACCTGAGAGCTCCCTGGCTCACATGTCTGCTGGTGATGCTGGGGGCTCGGAGCTGTCCGCCAGAACACTACATGTGGCCTGTCCCCGTGACCTTGTCTTCCTCACAACATGGTGGCGTGGCTCCAAGTATGAGAACCCCAAAAGAGAGAGCCAAGTGGAAGCCGTGTCCTCTTCGTAACCCAGCCTTGGAAATCACATAGCAATGCTTCCACTCTACTTGCCAGAGAGCAGTCACATGCTTAGGCCCTGATGTGGAAGGAGGGAGCACAGACGCCACGTCTCGGGGGGAGAAGACAGTCTGTCAGGTACCTGCAGCAGCCTTCCGTCCTTCTTTGGCATCACCGCGTCCCACCCCAGGCCCTCACCCAGTACCTTCTTAGGCGCTTCTGTGTCCTTCGCCTGCCCCTTGTTAGGTGTTATTCCAAAAGGCGATCCCAAACCTCATTCCTCAGTCATAGTCTCAGGCTGAGGTTGGACCTTGGATGTTCTTTAATTTCGGGGGTCACAGTACCTGCCTCTCTCCCTGCTCTCGTGTTCAGGCTGATGGCCGTGTCTGAGGTCCCTCCTGCTGGCAAACAATACCAGCTCTTATTCCGGTGGACTGGCCACCGACTAAGCCATGGATGGTCACCTGACTCAAGGGCGCCGTTCTCTGAGAAAACCGGTGAGCTGGCAGCGAGAGGAGAATGGGACAGACACCTCTGGAGAAGCAAACCTGTCCTGAGAGACGGCATAAGGCATGGAAGAGACAGAGAAATGGAGAGAAGAGCAGCGTCTCAGATCCTGACGGCTCCTCAAGATTCCTCCCGGGCCACATACACCATGGTGGCCTGGGGTAGCGGGGACCGTCACTGGCTTTTCGAATTTTATTTTTGTTTTGCAGCCACAAAAGCCTGAGATATCACCCAGTCTCTTAAGACTTGGAGCAAGAAGGTGACTTGTCCAGAGTCACAAGCTGGTTAGCGAAGGAACCTGCACTTGAGTCCTGGCCATGTGATTCCATGACCAATATTAGAGTCTTTCCTGAGTGTAAGGATTAGGTGGAAAGAAGCAGAAATCTTGAGGTTAGAGTTTGGGTAGGGGGGTTAAAAAAAATCAGGAAGGGGATTAGAGGGTTAAAAACAACAACAACAACAAAAGGATGGCTGGGGACCCTGAAGTCCTGCCTCTCTCTTTGATATTGTCGCTTGATGCGGGGTATTTCCCCCCTTCTCTGGCTTCTGTACCGTCTATTCATATCCTTCCTTTTGGACATCTGAACCGTTTCTCTTCCTTTAGATTGAAGGATATCCGTTGGCATATCTAGTTATAAGAAGCCCAAGTGAAGCCGACTTTTCATTTGAAAGGTGTTTAGACAGTCAGGGCATTGTCACACATGCAGCACTGTGTTGCTGGGAAGAAATACGACGTCAGGCAGAATCACATGGACTTGACAGTCACCCAGACTGAAGCACTCAGGGACAAAAGCGGAATGAACCCTTTCTCGGGACGCTGCCTAATCAAATCCAGGCGTGCGTACAGCCTGCAACACTGTGAGGACCATTTCATTGGGCCGCGATGATTAAAATGGGATTCTTTTTGCAGAAGAGGGTCAAAATTAGAATTCTGCAGAGCATTATCTTCTTCCCGCAACGGCCATGTCATTTTTATAAGAGATTGTGTTGCCTAGAAATCCTCCTGATCCTTTTGTTCTTCCTCACATCTAATCCGTGTTCGAGTTAGCAGCAAAACCGGGTCCCAGACATATCCAGAGAAGCACAAGAGACAATTAACACCTACCTCTTGGAACACTGGGGACGATTAATAAGATATTGTGCCGCAGCTGCGTGTGTTTTTATGTTTACCACAATCAAGCTTGATTAAAGCTGGCTTTTGTGACATCCTCTGATTCCTTGTGGTGGTGGTCCTTTTAGGAGATTGGTTGCCCAGCTCCATTTTTCACCTCTCAGGCAATCCCTCCTGCAGCCGTTTCCTGATACGTGCCGGGGATTTACTGATGTCTCCCCGTGGCTGGCGGAACTGCAGAGGAAGGTCAGCCCTAAAATGTATTTATCTCACCCCTGGCTCTGCCTCCTGATCAAAGTCAGGAGTGATTTCAGAGAGGTGGCCCCTCACTCAGTCTGATGCTCTACGCCTCCTCTCTCTCCACGGGCATTAAAAACCAGGCACTGACGTGTAACCGAGGTCCTCACGCTGGCGGCCAGCCTCACTTTGTCACAGACGCGAGGCCTGCATCTGCAGTCCTTCCCTGGAAGCTGCCCGACAGCGTTGCACAGACCCACGGATGTCTTTCATTGTCTTCCTAATCACTTTCAGTGTGTTTTCCCACAGTTTTTCTAAGTGTGGATGTCTCAGCCTGGCCATGTCTGGCGGGGGAGGTGGGGGAGAAGGAGGAGGAAAATTCCCACAAAGGGATGTTATTTTAATGGGTCAATTTATTTTTTTTAAGTTAGAGAATATAAAGTTGTAGATCTCATCAGGATTTAAATTGTATCCCAGATGCAGGCTCTTACTTAAACACACACACACACACACACACACACACACACACACACACACACACAACCAAGGTCTCAGGATATTCACCCTTTCCCACTTCCCTCAAAAATTCCCTCAAAAATACCACTGTCTGTGTATTCCAACATGAACAAATAAATTATTCCCAAGCTCTGTCTCCTCTCATCGATGTTCATTTCTCTCCCATTCCACTTTCTATTTCGTCTGGATATTCTTTTGATTAAACATGCTCAAAGTTGCTAATAATGTCAGGATAAATGTTTAGATCGGATACAAAGATATTTGCAAACAATGGAAACGGACCCAATGTCCTTGCAGCTTCCCCATGAAAGAAGGTGTATTTCTAGGTGTGTTTTATGGCCGCCGAGAAAGGCACAGCCCCAAGTAAAAACCCATCCCCCCACTGTCAGAGTTTTAGTTTTAAACATCGACATACCTTGTAATTTTGGCAGTGGCCTGTCATTTGGATAGTTGTCTGCAAATGCTACTAATGTTATTTTGGATTAAAACCGTCTCATTACCATGTATGTTGTGAAAAGAAATGAACTCACATATCACCTGCATTATTCCTTCTCTTCCTGTGTCATCCCTGTCCTCTCGTGATGCGGTTCAGTTCCCGGGGGACTGTAATGCCCCTGAAAATTGACAGTCACATTCTATTATAACATATTTTTCCCATTTAATAACATGGTGTAGGTAATGATTCATAATCCTCAAAGGGCCTCCTGCCAGTGACAACTGAACTCAAGTAATTGAGAACACCATGCAATTTGGCGGTGACTACACTTTTATGGTTCAATCAAGAGTTAAAGCAACAGTATATCTGGAGAGACTTTCAGGAAAATGACATTCTCCTGATACATTTCCGTGTCTGCTTTACATACGTAGCTCTTGCTTCTTCAGACCACCGTGGCCTAAAATAGGACCGTACAGCGCATACTTGTGCCTCAGTCGACTGTAAGTTCCATAAAGGCAGGGGTGTTTTCTCCCTCTCACTTCTGTATTTTTAGTGCCTAGAAGAGGGCTTGGCATGTCATGTGCACACTCGGGATTTTCGCTGCCCAGTGGCATGTCAGTCAGGGACACAGCCTTTGGTTTTGAGCTCCCATCCATCAGTATCACTACCTCGAAACTCCCCAAGGCCCCTTCAACCGTGGATTAAAGTGGGTGGCATTATCCATCCAGCCCTAAAGTAGCAGAGCGACTTCCTTCCCATTACCTGATGGCCTTCATTAGGAGCCCTTGATGCCCCTCCCTGAGTCATCACCTCACACAGCTCAGGTACGACTAGGTGACCTCACTTTTCAGTCTTCTCACAGACCCCTCCTACGACCAAATCCAAGGCTGTTGCGAGTCCTCTTGACTGACCATCAACAGGGCCTCAGAATAGGTCCTGGGCCCCTCGGCGCTTTCCTACCTCAAGATAGGCCCCCTGCCTTACTCCCTAAAACACTAATTTTTTCTCAGAACCTCGTTAGGATTAAGTGTACTAATGTCCGTAAGTCACCTACAGACCTGTGGTACCTGTCAAATGGTGAGCTTTCCATAACTGATGGCTAATTCATTTTTATAACAAGTTATACTCTAAAATATATCTTTCTGTAACTACAAATTACAATATCAAGTTCCTAATGTCACGGGTATGGAGAAAACGGTAAGGGCGTATAAGTGCGGGCTTGCCAGGGAATTTAACCTTGCTTCAAGTCCTGACACTGACGCCGATTTCCTCCATGACTTCGGGCACGTGGCTCGACATCTCTGAACCTCATCTTCATCTGTAAAATTTAGGTCACAATACATACCTCACAGGGTCTAGGGAGATAATGCCTGTGATTCCATGGTCTACACAATAAAGCATTATGCAAATCGAGGCATCCTTTTTTCTCTGATGCAAATAGGTCTGAATTGGAGGTATTGGGTGAGTTTTAGAACTGAGATTCCGGAGAAATGGACTTTCCATTTCCTTGGTGTGTGAAGAACAAATGTTGCTCAGCTGGAGGAAGATGATGGTAGAGTTTCTCCTGATTCCCTGGAGTGTGTGAAAAAGTCTGTGGATCCCCTCACGGGTGTTTTGCAGCCAAAGACCAATACAGCAGTTTGCTTTTGCACACCATTAAAAAAAAAAAAAATTCAGCTACAGCCAGGGAAATTTTCGTTGGCTTGCATTTGAGATATGTTTTTAAATTGCAGAACAAAGTTTAATTTGGTTTCCATTTCCCCTGATGAGGAATAACATCTCCACTGCAAGAAAACCTGACATTCCTTTATTCTTGCAAGGATGGTAAAAATTTTCTGGGTCACAGAACAAGCAGTAGAGGAAGAAATGAAGGTGCATGCAAGACTCCTAAAATAAATATTCCTCTGTGGTAATTATGAGAAGGCTTGGATTAAGAAGTTGCCAAGGCCAGGAGTTGGGGCCATCCCTTCCCTCTAGTTTTGCCCTCGTTGCTTTGTTCGATGTTGCTTGTGTAGCGAGCTAGGGAGGAGCTGCTGCGCCCCACGTTTTCCAAAGTGCTTGGAAATGCTGAGTGGCAATTATGAAACAATGCCTTAGGGTTTGTGGGCTCCAAGAATATTACTCTAACCAAAGGCCAAATCAAGAAGGTGTGCTTTCAAACAAATCCCTTGTCAGAGAGAGGGAGAGAGTAGCACCAGATTTGAATTACCATGGGTGCCAGAGTGGCATTTAATTCTGGTTATCAGCTGAATGTGTTTTAGGCTTTGTGGGTATCCCACAAGCAGATGACACAGTCCCTCTTTCCAAGGAGATTATTGTTTCACTCAGGAGATCAGACTCTTGGGCTTAAATAATAAAGAAACAGAATGGATACCTCAGTGTTGACTGGAGAATTTCAGATGAGGGAAGTGAACGTAAACTAGCACATCCCAGGGAAGACTTCATGTGGGGTGTGAAGTCGGTACACACCTTCTGGGAGGGAACAAAAAAGGCAGACGTCCCCCTTCTAGTGCCTTCCAGGCCTGCAGCCTTTCAGGTCCTACGTGACCTCACAAGACTGGCGTGAGCCAGGCAGGGTTTTCATTCTCTGCAGTGAGGGGAGAGATGAGTGGGTGCTACCCACAGGGCCGTGTGCAAGGCCTGGAATGGGAGGCCAGGCCGTGTGATGCTCCCGCCACCTTTCCCTAAGTCATCGCTGCTGAAACGTGGTCATGACCATTTTAGTCTGCTCAGTGCTTAGTGCGTGGGGGACGCTCCACCGATGTTTCCCTCTGTCCCCTTGTCCTTAAGAGAGGCAGGTGATAAAATGGCCACATTTCCAAAAATAAAAGAGCAAGTACAATAATGTAGGTCTTCTGCCTCTCTCAGGGGAGGCGACTGAAATCAGAGTGGTATTGGCGTGGGTAGGAGCTGGAGAACGTGAGGAGCTGATCACGTCTTTGGAGGGGAGGAGAGAAGAGAAAGCAAGGAAACCGTCTCCGTCCTTAACCTTCTCGACGTCTCTGCAGCCTGTGGCATCGCTGACCGCTTACTGTCTTGCTTCCTGAACTTCTTTCTCTCCATGGCTCCCCAGACATTGAAGGAGCCCGTGCACCTGCTCTGCCTCTCAGGAGTCCCTCTGCCGTCTTCACCAAACCCTCCTGTTCATATCACCTCCTCGGCGTTGCTGGCCCGTCAAGTTCCGTCTCGGTTCACCGCCCTTCCCCAGAGCCGCCTTCTCCGTGTGGATGGCTCGCAGCACCTTGGCTTCTGCAAACCAGACTTGATTTCTGCCCTGAGCGCTCTGGTCCTTTCTCTCCAGGGCTTCCCAGTCCCCTCCAACTCAGCCGGTTAAACGCGTGACCCTGTCCCACTGAAAACCAGCTTCGCCCTCCTAGACCATTTTCATTCGAATACTTTGTTCCTTCTCTCTTGCTTCCTGGGTGTTGCAGTACTAGCACCAAGGTTATTCTCTATATTTGAGTCTCTTTCTTTGGTGGTGAAGCGTTTCTTCCAAGACGGTTTGTGGCCAATAGCTGCCGTCCGCGCCCAAGTGCTCTGGAAGCATCTGCCCAACAGCCTCCTGGATTCCAGGGCCCGTTGTCCGCCAGGGGGAGGAGGTGTGGCATGCTTGCATAGGCAAGGATCTAGCAAGGCATGGCTTGGAAATGCCAAAATTATTGTTCCGGGGTGAAAGGAGGGGAAGGATGTTAGGAAGGAAATAGAATCTTATCATCCGTGGCAATTGGTGAAAAGGATGCTCATTTAGAAAGACGTCCGCCTTTTGCACTTGGGCTCCCATTCAGCGTGTGGTGTTCTACGTACTACTGAGAGGCTGGAAACCATATGAAAGGGAGTTACTCATGTTTTTCCGTCTGTACACATGTGCTTTTGCTGGTGTTAAATTCTTGCTGTAAGAGTCTCTCAATTCCGTAATGTACACACAGAAATAGATTCCCACCACTTTTTAAAAAAATATATTATTATTAAAACCAGCTGAGTAAATTCATAGGGCGTTGTAGCAGGACAAGTGAAATGTAAACCCACATTTTCTGGGATTGTAAATGCATTTAGCACATACACTGCTCCATGTGAAACGTATTCCACTACCAGTATTGTGTTCTCATGGTATTGTTTTAAAGGGTAACATTTGAGGCTAAAAATGCATGGCTTCTAGAGGAAGTTTTACCCTAAATTTTGAAATATAGTAATCATTGTCTAACAGGCACAGAGCTCCCCTTCTCAGGTAAAAGGACAGGAGCAGAGACCAGTTTGAAGAAAGAAGCTGTTCCTTGCTCCTGTAACTTACGTACATCTTTTAAAAAAGGAGCTGACTTACCTTGCTTCAGAAATGAGCAAAGAAGTCACCAAAGTAGGAGGCTCTCCGAAGGCCCCCGGTCTCGGGCCTCTGGTATATGTTGTCAGGTGATGAATGCACCTCGTTCAGGTTTATTATCTACTTTTGCTTTGCTGATGAGCCATGAGCTACCTTGATGGACATTAATTGCAAACACGACTCAGCTTTGGCCATAGAGACAAAGGCTGGCTATGCAGTTTTAAGAAGTCATTTATTCCTTCAACAAATATTTATCGAACACCAATTATGGGCCAAGCACAAGCCTAGATTTTTGGAATCCATCAGTGTACAGAAAGGACGAAGATTCCAGCCTTGTCTCCTCGAATGTATTGTGTTTGGTATCCTAGTCAGATCAGTGCTTACTTACTGCCCAAGCATCCCTGTCCACAAGGCGCTGTGGGCGAGTACCGTTGTCATACACGGGCACAGAAGGCTGACCTCTGCTGTTGCCGAAGTAGCAATCCAGCTCAAGTTGTCAGAGGTAGGGGTTGCCTGTGAGCCCTCTTTCTTCTGAGGGACAGCGTGGAAGAGGAGGGAGGATGCAGGCAAAGGCCTTCCACAGAGGCCCCCTCCCTCTAAAGAATGCACAGCTTCCTAGTTTCCTCCCTACCTTCCTGATCCCCTTTATAGAAACCCCCGTCCCTTGACACCTGCCATTCAGTATTTGGTTTCTGCCATCACCCTGTCTCCAGCTCTGATTTGACTCTTTTTACTAGACTTTGGGGGCACTGTGTAGTCTCTCACTGGAATTTAACTCTGAACAGTACCAATTTTATTAATCCCATGCCTACCCTGACAACCAGAAAAGACTGTCCTTTATTTATACATACTGTTATTAATTCATTAAAAAAAAAACCCGCATTTATTGGACACCAATCATGTTCAGGCATTTTAGTAAAGGCACTGGGCACAGAGATGCTCTCATGGATTGCAGAACTGAATGAGAGGGTCAGAGAAATCAACCAGTAATTAAATACAGTATCTTGGGGACCCAGGAGAGGAGCGGCCACCCTGACTGGGCAGAGTCTTGAAGCAGAAGGGGAAATTAGGCCGAGTAGCACAACCAGGTCAAGGCAAAGCCATAAACACATACGTGATAAGGTGACATATCACCATTAGACATCATAATAACGGACAGTGAAGATTGCGTCATTCTCCTCCGCTCCTCAGTCAGACGGCCTCATTCACTCCTCCCTTTGGCGGGTTTTATCTCAATGCGAAGGGGAAGAAAGAGGAGAGAGAGGAGAGACAAGTGGGGACAGGGGGCTACACGAGTTTGCACCCACGAAAAAGTAGAGAAAGAAGTAGAAACTACATACCGAAGCTCCCCCCCCCCCCGCCATTTTGTCTCCGTGGGTTGCCGCCCTGTGTCCTTGGCCACCTGGCAATCTGTGCATCAGCCCCCTGGCCTCTCAGTGTGGGGAGAGGGGAGCTGTGCTCACCTTGCTAGCTTCCTGTCCACATGCAGAGATGGAGGCATCCTGGGGGTTCTGGAACCAGCTTCAGTTTTCCAAAATGCTGCACCAGAAAGCAAACCGTATCTGTGATAAGATTGAAGAAAGGCCAATTTGCCATACTTTTCACTGGAATGATGAAAGTGATTACCGGCACTCTGGTGAAGTGGAGAAGCATTGATTAGCCATTATCTGTACCTTTAATTAATTTTTAAATGGGAAAACATTAATTATTACTTAATTAATGCAATCGGGTAGAAAAATCTTTTACCCCATGATAGGGCAGGGAAGAGAGAAATAACGAAAGGCTAGGATTCGCTTCTTTGTTAAAAGCTTGGAAAACGCTCGCCAGGGAGACCTGGGAGTGCAGAACTGTGGCACAGGGCTCAAGAGTTGCCCTTCTGCTCACACGAAAGGGTCTGTGTGATGCTGAGATGCATCCCATTCTCCTCGACTGGGTCCTCCTGAAACCGGCAGGCAGCCCTTTTACTGTGCACCAGTCTCTGGATAAGGGACAGCAAAATAAGTCAAGGCGAGAGGCCCTGCTTCCTGTTAGGGAACACAGGAATAATACAGTTTTACTTTATTTCCCATTTCTCCTTCTTCCCCTATTGAGAGCTATGATTCTGACACCAATTCCAATATGGTGGTAGGGAGGTTCCCACACCAACAATTCAACACCAGCCGGGTATCCTACAATTCAACTCGGTCCTCACACTGCCTGGAGATAGCATCAGATCCCACAGGTTAAGGGCTCAGTCCCCCAGGCCTGCTCCCCCCAACTTCAGACCCACATTGTCATCTGTGCTTCTGACTGGCCATAGATTGAAAGTACCAAACACCCTCTCCTTGGATTCGATGAATTTGCTGGAGCAGCTCACAGAACTCATGGAGACATTTAACTTACTAGATGACGGGTTTACTATGAAAAGAAAAAACTCGGGAACAGCCAGATGGCAGATGCATAAGGCAAGGTGTAGGGATAGTGCAGGGAGCTCCCAGGCCACTCTCCCTAAATCTCCATGTGTTCACCAACCTGCAACTTCCTGGAACTCTATCCTTTGCGGTTTTTTATGAAGGCTTCATTACATAGGGAGGCTTGATTAAATCATTGGCCATTAGTGATGATTCAACCTCCGACCCCTCTTCCCCCGGGGGTCAGGGGGTGGGACTTAAAGGTCCAACCCTTTAATCACGTGGTTGGATCTCCTGGCAACCAGCCCGAACCTTAAGTAAGTCCAAAATTCATCTCATTAACATAACAAGAGACACCTTTATTGCTCTTGTCCTTTCGGAAATTCCAAGAGTTTTAGGAGCTCCGTGCCAGAAACAGAATGAGAGACCAAATATATATTTCTTATTATAAATCACAACATCACAGGGCACTTGAATGGCTCAATCGGTTAAGGGTCCAACTCTTGGTTTTCTGCTCAGGTCATGATCCCTGGGTCGTGGGATGGCTCCCGAGTCAGACTCCGTGCTCAGCGAGAGTCCGCTTGAAGATTCTCTCCCTCTGCCCCTCCCCCAACTCACGCGCCTGTGTGTACACTCTCTCTCTCAAATAGATAAATCTTTAAAAAAGAAAAAAAGTAAATCACAACATCACAATAAAGACAAGAATGGGTGTTGGATTTCCAGAAGAACAGACATGAACTCACTATGACTAGCTCATTTCAATTTGCTCCCAAGGGTGTGACCAGATGACTTCTACAGGTGGCCTTAGCAAGACCTTTTAGGAAGGAGCAGCTCCCAAGGAGTAGCTCAAAACACCTGCTTCCTGGGTTGCCCCTCCCCCAGGGCCCGCGGGTGAGAAAGCACAAGCCTCTGGAGAAAGTGCTAGCTGGAGCAGGTTTGCTGCAAGCAGGGCAGGAGAGAAGAGAATGGCTTTTTGTATCACACGTAGCTTTTTATTCCTGTTACAGCGGAGTGCTGGCTCAGGGTGCACAGCAGAGCCGGTGCTCTCTGTTCACCTTTAAAAACCCAGGTGTGTGGCTATTGATTGACATTTGGGAACTGACCCTGAGGTTAATACAGAGTAAACTGTTCTCTCTTAGGAGAGGCATTAATTCTTTCAGGCCTTCAGTGAGTGGTGTGCAATTCCCAGCAGTGAACAACAGAATTAAATGATTCAAGAGAAACTTTAACCCTCCCCACTTATCATATAAAGAAGAGGCTCAGAAAGGCAAAGTGACCTAGCCAAATGTCACAGGGGTAATTTATGGCAGATTAATAATAATAAATTAATCCAACATGAAACTGATGGTGAAGCTCAGCCCTGACTAGCAACACCTATGTACCCTAAATACCATTGCTTTGTTGCCGGTTCTTGGGAAATAACCCAAGTGGGATCGCTTGGAATTCTTTTCAAATCTCCCACTGGTCAGTACAGCCTTTCGATGCAGATGTCCCTATAGATGACCTCCACACAGGGTGTTTTATGTACTTTCTTCCCTACCCTGATTGTCTTCCACAGAAGGATCCTGTGAGAGTCACACGGCACTGCGTCACCTCCATCAGTAAGACCTCTCCAGGCCCTTCTCTCAGGGGACAATGTGTAGTTCTGATAACCTCAGCAGGGAAAGGAGCCTAAGATATCTTTCCAGGGCTAATATTTCTCAAAGTTTGGTCCAAGGACCATCTGTCCACACAGTGCTTATTAGAAATACAGATTCTAAGATCTCCAAAATCACTAAATCAGAAAGAAGGCAAGAATATGAATTTTTAATAGGTTCCTTAGGAGATTTTAAAGCACACTAAAGCTTAAGAGTCACTGCCCCAAGCTGTTCATCGGGCCTGACCATTCTCAATCCTGTGAATGAGATGATTGATTGGTCTCTGACTAGAGGGGGTGGGTAGGTAGCTACATAGAGATCTTACTATATTTCAATATCCATCCACTCATTCATCCAGGTTTTATTGAGATCTTTCTATGACTAGGCACCATAATGGAATTAATAAAGACAGAGTACCTACTATATTCTATACTAATTGCTTTCATGTATCAACTCCTTTAATCTGTACAACTTTTTTGGTTACTGCTATTATGTTCATTCAATGGAGAAACAAACCAAAGCACAGAGAAAGAGGTTAAGAAAACTTGCCAAGGTGACCGAGCTTGTAAATAGTAGAAGCAGAATTTGAACCCACGTAGTTAGCCCCAAAACCCATGATCTTAACCACTATGTTCAATAGCCTCTTCAAACATAAGGATGAGTAAGACTCAGTCACTGATGCAACCCTTCTACCCCCAATGCCAGGAGCTCATAGTCTAGTCAGAAATCCAGACTTCAGAGCTAATTACATTATGGTTTATTAACTGCCGTAATAGTGGTATGAACAGAATGCTATGATGGTAAGGAGGAAATTATTAACTACCAAAGATGTCAAGAAAGGCTTCACAAAAAAAATTCATAGCTCCATGAGAACAGGGATCCTGTCTGTTTGGCTTCCTTTAGCACAATATTTTACAAATACTAGATGCTAAAAATAATTATGTTGAACGAGTGAGTGAATTGATGAATGAGGTTATTCATTTCAGCTCATATTGAAGGATAAGGAAGACATTTTGTGACAGATAGAGGGAGGAAAATGCACACAACCCCAAGAGGTAAAAGGTTAAAAATAGTTTGTTCTGGGAACGGAGATTCAATGTGAGGAGAGCAAAGTGTGCCCGGGAGGGGCGGGGCGGGGGTGGAGTGAAGCGGGAGAGGGAAGAAGTGCCTGGGAGTAAAGACTTAGGAACATGCCAGAGAATTTAGATTTAGTCCTCTGGGCAGCCGGCTTTAGATAGGGGAGTGACAGCATCAGATTCCTTTAATGGGAAGACAGCTCTGGAGACCACGTTGAAGGCATAAAAAGGATTAGAGTGAAGAAAATCTACCAGGAGGAAGGCCAGCTAGAAGGGTTGAAGTCTAGGGCTAAGAGGTTAGGAAGGTCTGAACGGAAGGCCTGGAGCAGGGGAAGACAAAGGGAGGGCCCCACACCAGACGCTTGCCTGAGGCAGACTAGGCAGGACTCAGGGACCAAGGGAATATAAATTATCCACATAAGACTCATGGTTTTCTAACATAAATGGTGATGCCATTAGCTGAAATAAGGAATGTAAGGAGAAGTTTGAGGTGGAGAGAGTTGAAGAGTTCAGTTTTAAACAGGTTTGTGTTGTCTGTCAGTCTTCCAAGTGAAGATAAATTCCCAGAAGGCATTTTGCAAGATGGCCAAGGAGCAAGTTGTGAATGGAAACCTGGTATTTGGCACCATGAGCCTCAGGGTGGTTGTTGAAGCCATGGGAGCAGAGAACATCCCCCAGGAAGGGTGCATAGAAGAAATGAGAGGAATAGGAAAGTATTCGTAAAACATAGCTTTTTGGGGGTGAGCGGTCAGTGGGACAGACCAGGCAGAAAAAGATACTGTAAGTTCATGTCGGTCTAATGGAAGAGACCCTTTGTATTTATTCAGAAGAATTTTAGGAAAAGGAAACTCTTCTCAAAAACTCTGGACAGTTCACCTCATCCCAGGCTGAAAGCGAGAACACAGTGCCTTTGTATTGGGTGCTTTGGGCACCAACTCTCCTTCACCTATGAAAATATATATGACGTTTCCCCCGCAGTGGATGCCAAAGAGCCCAAGAATGCAAAATTCTCCACCTCACCTTTAGCTATTAGCTCCCTAAGGCTTCTGTGGTGGCAAGTTAGGAAAGTTTTCAAAGAGCAGGAGTTACAGTTCTCTCCTCGGGTCCTCTTTCTTCCAGCTTCCACTGGCCTAGGGAGCCGTCTACCAGCCCGAGTCTGCGTTCTGCCAGAGCAGAGTTAAAAACAAGACGAAAAATCTATTGAGTAAAACAACCACTTTCTTTTAAAATTAACTATATAAACATTATAACATTTATCCTTTAAATTCAATTGACTGTTTGCAATAAAACTGACTCACTCGATTCAATTGGGGGTTCTTAAGCTAGTGTGTTTTTGCAGCCTTAGTGAGAGTTTCCTTGGGGCTGCCCATTGCCTGAAGGTCCTTCACAATTTGATGTGTGTGTGAGAGAGAAAGAGAGAGAGAGAGGGAGAGGGAGAGAGGAGAGAGAAATGCTGATGCTCAATGGGAACGGTTAAGGATATTACATTTACAAAGGATATTTCCTGTGTCCTTAGTCTACCTTTAAGGTGACTGGTGTCCTCATGGTCTGTACTATGCATGCTACCTGCGCAAATATCCTGCCTAAGGCAGAGCAATTTACTAAGTTGTAAATACTAATGCCAAATAAATATATGGGGGAAAATGTTCAACCTCAATTGATGTCAAAGAAAGATAAATAAAAGCGCCAATACAATACTATTTTTCTCCTTTCAAATTGGCAGAGCCGTTTTTAACATTATAATAGTCCATGTTGCCCCAGGAAATCAGAAAATAAGACTCTCATACTTTGCTGTGAGGATGTAATTATGGACACTCTCAGAGGACAGCTTGTCAATATTATCAAAAGCCTTAAAAATGTTCATAACCTTTGACCAAGCAACTCTTCTTTTTAGAATTTATCCTAAAGAAACAAATAATTGTATACTTAAAATAGGTGAATTTTATGGTGTGGGAATTACACCTCAATAACGCTGTTTCTAAAAAAAAAGAGGCAGAGATATGCAAAATATAAATATGTATTGTATTTTATTTATAACAGTAAAAAATTGGGAAAAAGTCTAAATGCCTATCTATACCATATCCACTTAGTAGGTACTCTACAACCATTTTTTAACAACTTACATTGTAGTACAACCAGGGTTCCTCAAATGGGTTCCCCAGATGGGCAATATTGATTATCCCCTGGAAAGTTGTTAGAAATGCACATTATGGATCCCACCGTAGGGTAGTACATCAGAAACTGGAAGTGGGGCTCAGCCCCCTCTCTTAACAAGCCTTCCAGCTCATGCCACTGTTCACTAACGTTTGGTAACTACTTGGGGAAAAAAAAAATGTTCTGGTAAACTACAATGTGAAAGAAAGCTGAAGCAGGCCATAAGACAAGATGTAATGATGTGAGGCCAATTTATTTGAAAAATATCTATGCATATGCATGCCTAGATGGAATAATAGTAAAATATATGTTTAAAAATGAGCAGCATTTATCTACAGATTATAGATCCATAGATCTGTTTTGTTTTCTTCTGGATGATTTTCTGTATTTTCCAAATTTTTATAATGATAACGTATTATTTTTAGAATAAAAAAATATGATTTTATAAAGTTCTTGCCCTTGGAAGTTGGGGACACCAGACATTTAGGGAAATATATTATGCCAGTTCAGTGAAGAGGAAAATAGGATGGATAGGGCTCTCCCCTAATCAGTTCTGTGGGGAAGTGTATGGTCCTTAAAGTCGAATCTGACATGTTTTGTTTTTGCTTTAGTTATGGAAGTGCCACACTGTCTGTCTTAAGCATCGTGCTTATCAAAGGGTATATGATGAACAGCAAGTATCAGATCTTGAACTCAACTTCTTTTGAGACCGTAACGGAGTGGTTTTCTCCTTTTCCTTCTTTTTCTGTACTGTGTCCAGGGATTTGTGCTCTCCTGCTGTGGAAGGAGGTCAGTTCAGGGCTTTGTCACAATCTGTATCACGCTGAAGAAATCAAGAGCATCTTCCGCATTCTTGTGAATTTCAAAAAAAAAAAAAGGAGCTAAATAGCAAGAGTCTTGTTGGCACCATCCCAGGGCGGAAAAACCACCAGATGTAGCAGGTGTCAAGGGCCTTTCATTACACGACAATGACATAGGGGGAAAGGACAGGCCAGCTCCTTGTAACTAGTTCTCTATCCTGGGGCAAGTCCATACTATTCTCTGGGTCTCACTTTCTTCACCTTTAAACTGAAGGAGTTGACAAGATGATCCCTGAAGTCCCTTCCAGCTCTGAATTTCTATGCTTTTATGACTAGATTCATGGAGATAGAGTGACCCATAACCAGAAGGCAATATAATGCTCTTTGATCTGTTTCATGCAGCTTGGCTTTGTGAAAGCCCATGGTATTTTCAGAAGCTGGAACATCCTTTCATGGGCATCTCTCGCATTCTGGCACTGAAAATCTATTTTGAGATATTACCTGAGCAAATTATCAATGAGAAATGGTGTTTGGCATTCAGGACCCTTTCCATAACAGCACCAAAGAGTTGGACAGCCTGCGGATAAGAAATGGTCCTCTCTAAAAACGTGGAGGGGGAACGTAGCCCTGTGGCACAGGTCATGGGACTATGAACTACTTATTAGAGAAGTCATAGTCATCCTTTAGATCAGTTAGGAGACCTGTGTTCTAACTCTAGCTGTGACCTTGCTAAGCTCCTTATCACTCTCAGCTTGTTTCCTCATTTGAAGTAGTTCTAGTTGATCTCTAGTATTATTTTATTTCTGAAAAGAATTGGAGTTTACAATCAGAAGAATGATGTTGTAAGCATAAAGACAGTGGTCATACCTGAGCGGGTTCTCCAGGAAGTAGCTAGTCTAGAAAGACCGAATTGTAGAGCTGGAAGGGGCCTAGTCGGTCCTACCGAGGGTCTGAATGATTTCTACAATATCCAGCTTTTTCTTGACAGGGCACGAGAGATGAACACATTTGTTGTTTGGGGCTGGCACTTGCCAACTTTTGCTTGGGGTGAGGGAGGTATATCCTTCAGCTGCGGAGACAGCCCCAGGTTTGGGGGGGAGCTTTCTGCTCATACCTTTCATGGAGAACATTAACAGTGTGCACTCCACTCTAAAGGAAGCCCTGGAAGTTTGCTTGGCATAGGAGTAATGTGAGTAATGAAGTCTTGGCTCCAGCCAGCATTCTAAAGCTGGGGTTTTGCAAAAGTTGCAAATCCCCAGAGGAAATGCTGGAGCACAGAAGGCCTGCATAGCATGGATTACACTAATCCAGGCAGGAAGCGATAATGACATAGTTATACAAGCAGTGTTTCTCATGGCTAATTGGGAAGGATGGTCATTTAATTAAACTCTGCCAGACCCTGGGCTTTTTGTGTCCAGGATAGCCTAGGAGCCCTTCCTAGACCCTTTGGCTCAGGGAGGTTAAGCTCAACTGTAAATTCTATGAGGGCAGGATCTTTATCTTTTTATTGACTTCTAATACCTAATACCTGGTACAGTTGTTGGAACATAACAGGTGCTAGACCTGGATGAGAAGACTTCTGAGTATCTTATTAGCCCTATAAAATGCTTTGTTTTAAATCAAGTGGCGGTGCCAAGACTTGATTCTACGAGCCTCTTGTGGATCCAAAAAAAAAAATAAAGTCAGATCTGATTCTGCCTGTTAAGTACTGGATATGCTGATTAAAAAAAAAAAAAAGATTTATAAAATAGAGTAAGAGAATGCCTCTGTGAGGTTAGGAACATACCTTTTAACACTATTTTTCTTCTCTCTAACCAGACAGAAAACTGGGGTCTGGGATATATTGTCAGGATTAAAATACTTCTTTAATTTAAAAAAAATCTTTGAATAGCTTAAAATGAATATGATGTCTGCACTGTATAGTAGAAGGGAGTAATGTATTGAGGGCCAGAAAAACTGGATCTCAGCTCCTTGGTGCTGGGACCAACCTGTAGAAAGATCCAGCCTCCCTCATTTGCAAAATGAAGAGTAGAGGAAGCAATGGTTATATTTCCCAAACCAGAAAAATGTCCAGTCTCTTATGATGTGGGGGACAGGAGGCAAACGGGGCGATATAATATGAAAGCTGGAATGTCGGAAGTTCCTGGACACATGGATAGCACGCAAACAATGGAACAGAACGCGAACACCCATGCTTGTTGAATAAAATTCGGGACATATGAACACGAAATGGCACACTCTTAAATAAGATACAGTAAAGACTCTGTAATTATATGTTTATTGCCTCAAATTCTTCCTTCGGTATGGCAGTAGAAAATTCCAGTAACTTGAAGATATTTGGAGGGTCAGCTTCACATCCTCCCTTCTCAGTCTGAAGTGACCCTGTCGTCGGTCCTCTAACCTGCTCCTGTCCCCATCTGGTGGATTCCAAGACTCCTTTGTCTGTCCTACAGAGTCAAAAAATGAACCCATTAAGAGACTGAAAAAGATCTGGCTGTGCTGCCCAAGGAATCAGACTGGGAGGGAATGAGATTTATGAGATGAGGTAATAGAAATACAAATAGAAATACATTCTGAAGGAACTTTTTCCTCAAATGCCTATTTCCTTGGTGATTGATTTGTGTGGGGGAGGCTGAGGAGATTTAATTTCCTTGCCTTCCCCACCACATTCCTACTGTTGCAGGTTCTCAGTGTCCCCAGTCACAGTACACAGGCATCTTCTCAGGCTGGTCCTCAGGGACGCTCACCATTTTCAGTTCCGCAGTTTCCAGATGCTCCTTTCCCGTGACATTCCTACTCTCCACTAACTCTTGAGAAATTATATGAAAACGGAAGATTTATCCCCCTGGCAGAAATTGGGGTCACTGGTATTCAGGGAAAGGTGCAGTACCTCTCAGGTTATCCCGCAGCCGTTTGTCAAAACTTGTAATTTACAGGCAAGCGTTTTCACCGAGGGTCACTCCTAGGGGGTGCAAACTACCCTGGAAGCACTCCCCCACATTTGCCTCTGTCATAAATAATAAATCCTGTACGAGTTTGCACCTACTGTGTGCCAAGATTCCGTGCATGATTTTATCGAATCCTCAAAACAGATCTGTACGTTAGGGATGGCTAGTCCCCACCTCAGAAATGGGGAAACTGAGACCCAGGTCAACTAGAACTTACTAAAAGCCACGGAGTCTGTAAGTATCACAGTTGAGTTCAAATCCTGGGCTTTCTGACCCAGGAGTCCTTCCTGTCAACCAGGCTCAAAGGACAATGAAGAATACCTTTGAAGGGAACACAGAAATAGAAGGGTGCTCTGTAGAGAAGGAGTCAGGGGCTCCTCCCCTGGATGTAAATAGCTCTGGGGGATCCTGGAAGTATAAACATCCCAGGGCTTTTGTAGACCCAGAAGATCGTCCTCTCTTCTGCCTGGCTTCCTCCTGATTTAACAAGCGCTTATTGATCTCTTTCTCTAGTGGAAAAGCACCGCGGTAGGCAAGAGAGACACAAAGCTTATTAAAATGTACCTTCTTTTCTAACTCAAGACAATAAACACTATAGTGCAGGACATGCAACCGACTATAATAAATGCCAGATGTGATATTATTTCATGGGAAGTGAATTCGGGGTACACAGCAGAGGCACAGGGCAGTGGGTGTCTTAAGTGTGGCCTCTGGATCTGAAGTCAGTGTCACAGTCACCCAAGGATTTATCAGCAATGCAGATTCCCAGGAGGCACCACCCTTGGGTGTTCGGTTCACTGAAGTTTGAGAAACACTGATGTAGGCGCTTGGCTGGTAATTGAATTCGGCTTGATAGGAGATGGGGTATGGGGCTGACGGCAGATACGTCTGGCTAGGTCATCTGGGGCTGATGATTTAAAGGCGTCGAGCTTCTTGCTGTGGAGACTTCATCGAGTGGCTGAAGTGTAGATGGCATTGCTGAGGGTTACATTTTAGGGAGACCACCGCCTGGCAGTAAGATTCAGGGGGTCGTACGATCTCAACCAGAACTGACCATAGATTCCTCTCCTTTTTCATGCCCCTGCTGTTCTTTCCACTCAAGTTTCTATGACAACTGTTCTGATACAATTTGCATTTATGAAAATCACATTAATTTCACCAAGAGCCTCGGGGATTGCTTACAAATCAATATTTTTCACATCTGTGGATCATAGGAAACAACAGCAACCCTTTGCCCACGGGAAACAGAAGGAGAATTTTGCTCCTGTGTTAATTAGAAAGGCTTAGTGGCACACCTTCTGGAATTTTCACATTTTCCCTCTCCTGTCTGCTAGTTCTCTCAAAGAAGACTTTATTCTACTAACACAGCAAATCTTATTTTCTTTCCTGAAAGGTAAGACTGAGAAAATGATGCCTTACCCACATCCCTTTACTGGGGCATTTGACTAAAATTTGTTCTAAATCAGAATTTGAATAAGAGCTGGAGGGTCCCTGGGGAGCAATTCCCCTGGCTAATTCTCTCCAAGGTCAGCTCACTCCGGCCCACCCTACCCAGAACCTGGTAACAGCTCCTCTGTGAAATTAAAAAATAGACTGCATATATAAATTAGGACTTGCCACTTCCAGCTAATACCCAACCAAAAGAAATCGGCTCTGATTTCAGGAATAGTTTTGTCTCCCTATTGTTAGAGTTTTCAAAAGGCATTAGGAGGGAAGATCTGTGCAGGCTCTGGACTCTGTCCTAGCAGCATCTCACTAGCCAACCTTTGAGAGCATCCACCACCACTCTGGACTTTCCCTATGCCGCACAGGAGAACCTAGACAGATGGCCGACCTGGGCAGCATCTTGCTTCCAGAGCCTATATCCGGATGTGTGCCTGGTCACCCCAGGACCAACAAACAAAGCTGGAGGAGGACGACCTGGTGGGCTGCCGTGTTAGGGAAACCACCACATGTCAACAGACTATAAGAATTAGGACTCTTTCCTTTGCAAATAAACTATGATTTTTCACCCAATCTTGGCATATAGGGGACTCTGTAGCACCTTTTATCCGTGTAATTCATTTTAGCAGTGATCATATCCTCTCTCTCAGACAAACACAGTTTCTTTCTGTTCAGCCTTGCCTTCCCCCACAGGACTTGGAATACCTTGAGAACAGGAAATGTGATTTATATTTCTTTTGAATACTAAAACCACAGCCCTGGAAACACAATAGATAATTCTCCTTGAACTGAATTAAAACAGAATGGGATACAAGAATTGGGGACCACCTCTTGAAGTTTGAAATAGGTAATGTTAAGGCAAAAAAATGAAGGACAGGAAAGGAAAGACAAAATGCAAATGTAAATTATCAGGCAGTAAGTTTACAGAAGTTATTATCCACAGAAGGGTTATAAACAGCAAAAATATAGGTTCTAAGCTGTTTCTTTGTTTAGATTCTTTGAAATCTTTTGTGAAGCACACTCTCTAGATTTATATCTACCTTTACTTAGATATCAGGTAGATCTATTCATGTAGATATGGAAAGATGGGGGGGGGGGCTCAGATTGTGGATAGAGGTAAATAAAATAGCCAGTTACTTGCAAGAGTCACATTTTGTATAATAAGGGACAGCTTAAAAGGCAGTTACTTCTAATACTTTCACACACGCTGCACGAGCATGTTATCCGTGTCAGTTGACTGACCGGTGATGGTGGGGAGAGCTAACATTCAGCTGTGAAAGGCTGATGGCATTTTGCCAAAGTCCCATGAAGGTTCATGGTGACATTTACTCTCCCACCGTAGCAGTCACCATGCTTCCACAGACCAGCAGCCATTCGACGCAGGCTGATAAGCACTGCTTTATATCCTTTCTGGGATTTCATGGGCAGAGCTCCATGATGTACGGAGATGTTCTGAAGAAGTCCTTGACTTTGGACATTAGAATGTCAAGGAGAGCAGCTAGCTCTGCTGGGGCGGTAGCACCCGTCTGTCAGAACGGAGGCTCATGCCTCCCAGGTCTGACCATTCGCACATGCATCTTTGCTTCCGGAACTCTGAAAACTTCACTGCATTCTCCAAATGCCAGCTTGGAGAGACGTAAGAAACACTTCTTGAGAAAACTCAATCTCTTCTTGTGGTGTCTGGCTTTCTGGCACTTTCTTCCTCTGCTGAATCGTGACAATGCTGCCAGGGAAACAATTGGAACCCTCTCCCCAGTGACTGCCGTCACTCACACAGCGCCAAGTCCACCCGGACTGCCCAACTGAGACATGGCTGGGGACTTCACAAGCGCCATAATTATGGAGTCCACCCACCACTGCAAGTGGGAAACAGGGCCAAGAGAACATTGAGTTTAGGATTCTATCATGTGTTGTTTTTCCTGCCTCATAATACTGAAGTTTCAGCTCAGAGATGAAGCATTGTGTAAAGAGACCTGGGTTTGCTTTCCCCTGTGAGTTGTTTCTCAGCCCCAACGAAGTAGGTAGAGCTGTTGATTTTCATCGTAGCACTTCTGGACGGACAGTGTCCATTCCTTACCTCCTTTGGCCAAACTCTTAAGGTGGTTTTCAGAATTGGTTAATATGTCCTCAGATCACCCCCGTGAGGAAGTTAAGTATCCTTGTTTTTCTGGTTGGAAAAAATGAAGCAGAGAAAGCTTAGGCAATTGCTTTAGCCTGTCAGAGGCTGAGGCGTGACTTGTCGCCGGGGAACCGATTTCCTCTTGTGTCTTGGAGGGTCCTGTTGTCTTCTACCTTGTCCCGTGGAGGGTGGTACCATGCGCCGTCCAGGCAGCCATCCAGGTGGTGAGCGCTAGCCCTGCACTCAGGGAGACAGTGGCTCTCAAGCTACCCCCAGAGATGCCTCTTTCCCAGCTGACAGTTAAAGCAAGTGACCTTCAGCTCAACTACGGAAAGTCCAAGTGACTAATTTAATGAACCTTTGGTGTGTGCGGGGTGGAGCGGGGGAGGCTGCCTGGGCCAAAGGCCAGTATGAGCCATCTCCAATCCATGGGGCTGGGGGGCGGGGGGGGAGCTGAGTGTGAGATGAGAACAGAAGAGGTCAGGAGAAAACAGGCTTCTCTGTGTGGTTACGGAAGAGAGTCTGACCATGTGGACAGATGGAAGCCCTGGGTTACGGAGGCGAAGCATGTCAGCAAACCAGGAGCATTTCCTGTGTGCAGACAGGCAGAGGGCCAATTCTTCGATGAGCTGGAAACAGGAACCAGTGGGGGATGGTCAGCATAACTCTTTCTCTCTGTGGGTTTTGCGTCGTGAAGTGAAGGAGCTTGTTATGTCAGCGATCCCGGGAGCTTGGTTATGTGCCTATGTGCCGTGTTTTCTTTTATGTTTCCTCTTGTAATCCCTGATGGTCCTCACCCCACAGAGGCCACCCTGCTGACACATCTCGGGCATCCATCAGCCAGGAGCCAGGGTTCAGGCTGCGATCATTTTGGCCCAGCCACGTGGCTCGGTATGTTTAGATCATGAGTTAGCTCTCGAATGCCCACGTTGAAGGAGAAGAGGAGGGGGCAGGGCAGGGACTGTCCCTTCACTTTCCTTTGCTCTAAAGAAGCGACTGCACGTCCAGTCAGCAATTCTTCATTGAGCAACTTAACAGGCACAAAGCGGGGTTCTCAAATGATGTGGAGGTAACAACTGAACCTTGGACCAGAGTGGTCTGCTTAGCCAGAGATTTTCCTCGTGTATTTTTCTCCTTGAATTGTTACAACCCTGGGAGGTGGGTGGTATTGTTTGGAGGAAAATGTGGTTCAGAGGAACGCACGCAGGGTCATAATAGAGTCTGCCCCTGCCCGAAAGGCCCCTCTGAAGGAGCATAACCAGCAAGCAGGCCCGGTGGGACTATAGAGAGCTCTGGGCGCCGTCGGCACTCCCAGGAACTTAACTGACCTCCCGCTGTTAGCCCTTTCTGAGTCCACTTGGGTACTAACCTTTGCTGGAGTTTCTGAGGGAGGCCAATACACAGGATCCCTCTTTCCCACCTGAGTTCCACACAAACTGAGAAACATTACCATTATTAAAAAGGGACTAAGGCGGGAGAGGTAGCCTGCCCACTGGACTCCCAAGTTAGGCAGACCTATCTACCCAGGCTTGGGCACAAAAGGGCCCCTGTTCAATGAAAATTCCTTCGTGCAGAAGCAGAGAACTGCTCTCTGAGCACAGGCCACATGCAGGAGAGAGGGCGGATCAGGATCCACTGGCAGAGTGGATCAAGGGGCCAAGAGGCCAAAGTGTTACAGCTCCTGGGGCATCACAGATCCCCGGCAGTAACCCTCCGGAGCGAAGAAGAGTCACTTCACCTAACGCTTCCTGCAGGATAGCTTACCTGGAACCTGCAGACGAGAGCAGGTGCCCTCCGCACTCCCCTCTGCCTTTTATTATCTGTGTTATAACTCTGTGCTCACGGGTCTCTCACTCCCCAAGGACTGTGCACTCTAAGCAAACGTCCTGGGTCCTTTCATTTACAAAGTCAGGATGAGCACTGATGAGATAGTGCCGGAGGTTCTAAAGGAAGAAAAACTACAGTAGGTAAATAAAAGCTGCAGAGGCAATTGGCCCCTGATTCTGTTTATCAGAATGAACCTGTGGGAGGGAGTCAGAGGGTGTTTGTGCAGTGGCCATGTTGCGAGTACGTGTATGTGCTGGTGATTAATTACAAGTGTGTTGCTGCTGGTGGATGAAGCCAGCACTTAACAGGGAGCCCTCCCCTTCCCTGCTGTGAATACCACTCAAAGTCTGATCACCAGAGAGGCAGCAGCACCTGGGAGCTTGCTAGAAACGCAGATTCTCAAACTCTGCCCCAGACCTGCTGAATCAGGATTTCTGAGGGTGGTGTGCAGGCATCTGGTGTTTTAACGAGCGCTCCAGGGTGATTCTTAGGCTCGTCCCAGTTGGAGAAACATTGTTGCCACGTGCCTCCTTTTCCAGTCTAGGAAGAACAGATTTGCAGTCAAAGAAGACCACAGTGAGAGTTCTCATCTTTTGCAAGGCGCTGTTTTAAACACTTTAAGTGTATTACCGTCTTTGTTTCTTGCAGTAATCCAGTGAAGTGGTTACTATGTTCAGTTTCATCTTCTAGATGAGCAAAGACAGAGGCCCTGCAGGACTAGGATGGGGTGTGTGGGGCACTTTCCTTGGAAGAAAAATTTAGAAGGGCACCAAAAACCCTCAGTAATCAAGATTAGTAATATTTTAATGTATATTTTTTAGAATCAAAATTAATGCTAATAAATTCATGATGAGCAGACTATCAGTAAAGATCCAATGGGCAGAATGGTTACAATAATTTGCCAAGGTGTTAGGGTTTGTCAGAAGTAGACTAAAGACTTGAACCCAGGTAGGTTGGGTCCGGAGACCACATGCTCAACCCCCATGCTGTGGACCTCCTATCAACTAAAATCACAAGATTTTGAGGGGACAAGGAAAAGTCCAGGCCAAGGAGCAAGCATCACTTGGGCCGAAGGGATGCTTAGTTGTTCTGAACTCATTGGGACCTCATGAAAAGAACAACAGCAACAACAAATCTAAAAACAGAAGCAGAGCATTCAAATGGGGCCTAAATTTCACAGCTTGGCTGTCCATGAACTTAGGTACGAGCAAGGAAGATTTCCAAAGCTTTCCTCCCAATTTTCCTCTGGCTGGCTCCTGCTGGGAGAATCAGTGGGTAGGACTACCCTGCATTCTGGCTGTAGGAATGTGATAATTAAAATCACTTAATATAACTGTGGTGCCCTCCATGGTCCCTCCACCTTTGGAGAGCTCGCTTGAGCATTTCTCTTGCTTACTTCCAAGCTGTGAGATCCTGGCAGGCAGGCAAGCTGCTTGTCTTGAGGGCTTGTCATTGAGAGCTGGTCACCTAGAATGCCCCAACATGTTTGAGCTGCATTGTTAAACTGCATTGGTATTCTCCCAGCAAAACTGCTCTCCTTCTTTTAGCAAATCAGCATTCTGTGAACATGATATTTCCTAGCCTGAAAACATTGCACGTTTCTGCTGCTCCCACCATGATTCTTCCTTGCTTGATATAAATTGACTCTAAGGAATACTTCTGGTAAATGTGTTCATATGCCAGGAGACTGAAACACAGTTACAAATTTTACATGATATGTTGAAGAAAGCATCAAAGGGCTTAAGGCTAGCTCCTACTTTCTCTCTCTTCAGTTGGGAGAGGAGAGGATGTGTTTTATACACCTAGAATTTTTGCCAGCCATGTGCCCTGTGATAGTTAAGGTAAGTGAAAGTTACAAAGTTCAACACTTTAACACATTTGGACAGAACTTCAGATAACTGGTCAGTTTCTCTGTCTGCTGTATTTTTTGGTAGCTGTCGTATTATGAACTTAAGTTGTTTCTCAGACTTGTTTCTCAGAATTTCGACCCGATGGAGGTCATTTTTTTGGTGACAAAGTAAGTGCTGAATGAGTTTACGCTTCTGTAGTTGACAGCAATAGGTGCTCACTCTTTTTCACCTTTTGAGTACATACATTTTCTTTCATTAATTTATGTATCCTACAAATATGTATTGAGCACCTATTAACTAAAATCATGAGGGACAATCACATGGGTGAGCTGCAGTCCATGCCCTTTGGGGGTTTATATACTCCCAACAGTCAGGAGATGTAACCAGTCACTCCGCTGCGAGGTAGGGCAGAGTAAGAAGAAATAGTCTAAATACTTTGGACTTTCAGAGATGAGAGAGACGCACCTGGGAAGAATCTAGAAGGAAGTTGCGTTTCAGGTAGGCCATGGATCAGAAGGACTACAGTAAGGGAAAGTGCTCCGAGTGAGGACAGCAAAGGCAGGGGGATGAGGAAGGATGGATGAAACATGTTGTAGAAAAGGCAAGTGTCCCGTTAGGTTAGGAAAGAAGTAGAAATTAGATGAGGAATTTTGAACTATGTTCAGGAGGCACCAGGGAGCCAGTGAAGGTTTTGTTTTTCAGCAATGATGGGATAGAAGTAGAGCATGCTGTTGAGCAGTGCTTTTCGCAATTTAGCGTGCATTCACATCCCCAAGGGATTTTGTTAAAATGCAGGTTTGGATTCACAAGGTGTAGGGAGGGGCCTGAGAGTCTGCATTTCTGAGAAATTCCCAGGTGATGCCAGTGCTGATGGAGTACAAAACAGGCTTTTAGCAAGGAGGCTTTAGAAATAGGTTGTGGGGGCGCCTGGGTGGCTCAGCCGTTGGGCGTCTGCCTTCGGCTCGGGTCACGATCCCAGGGTCTTGGGATCGAGCCCCGCATCAGGCTCCCTGCTCTGCGGGAAGCCTGCTTCTCCCTGTCCCACTCCCCCTGCCTGTGTTCCCTCTCTCCCTGTGTCTCTCTCTGACAAATAAATAAATAAAATCTTTAAAAAAATTTAAAAAATAAAAAAAATAGAAATAGGTTGTGATGGGAGATAAACCGGAGTGGAGGAAGCGTGGCCAGTGTGAGGGACAGGGCTTAGTACAGCAGCCTCACAAGAGGTAAAGCAGGCCTGAATGAGAGAAGAGGGACATCTAATGGAAGTCAGATTTGTAGGGCTCGAGAGCTACCTTATGTAGAGAGAGGGGGAGTGCGATCCATCATTTACGATCCTAGCACCCCCAGACTGTGGAGATGGGTGCTGTGAGCGCACCCCTTCCCTAACACTTTGTGCTGTAGTCATCCCAAACTACCTGCAAAGAGTTGGCAAGCGGTCCGTCTGGGCCTGGGTCATTTTGCTGAATCTGAAAGAAATGGTACTGCCTCTCACCAGGCTAGCTCCTACGGAACCCACAGGACTCAAGTCTTCCTGGTGCCCTACACCACCCCCTTTTCCCAGGCTGGATTAGGTATCCCTCTGCGCTCCCATGACATCCTGTGAGGTCTCCTATCAAAGCACTGTGTGCTCAGATTACATACCTGTCACTGAGTCTGTGTCTCTTGAGAGCAAGGGTTATCTCTCTCAGCTTCGTGACCCCAGCATTCCAACACAGTGGAGACCCAGTCAGTGTTTGATGAGTGAATGGGTGAGTCATGAGGAAGAGCAAAGCTTTTCTAGCCCCGGCGGCAATGGCTTCTGTTTGTGTCATTGTTGGTAAGACAGCAAAATAGAAAGGACGTTGTGTAGACATTGAATTTAACTTCGTTTGGTACATGGTAACTTCGAGGTGCAGAATATCCAGGTAAAGCTGTCCAACAAGTAGTGAGAAGTTTCAAAATACAGCCGAGAGGACAACTCTGAACTGGTTTTATGATGACTTGGGAGTCCTTTGCGCAGAGGTGATGGTTAAGAACAGGGTAGAGGATCAAATAAAGGTGGAGGGGGATAGAGAGCCAGTCAGACGCAGGGGGAGACAAAGGGAGAGAGACAGTGAACAGAGAACTAGAGACAGAATGAGACAGGGGCAGACAGAGATAGATTGAAGGCAACAGCTTTATCCTTCACTTTTGAAAGCCTTCCTTTTGTTAGACCCAACATGAGGCGCACGTTGGGTGGGTGGCATGTCACAGCACGGGGGCAGTGTTCATCATGGGCGCTTTGGGAGCCTGCAAGAGGGAGAGTTGAAAAGGGAAGAGGTTTGAGATGCCCAGCCCTAAGAGTTAGGCCCATGTGTGAGGTCAGGCTTCAAAAACTGACGTCATATCCATGCCACACAGGCCTGTTTTACGCCTTTCTAGCTTTTCTGCCTGCTCAGAATCCCGTTCATCACAATGTAGATGGCCTGAAAGCTTGGCCCCAGCGCTCTGTCCCTTGCTTTCTGAATCACTTGATGAGATAATCTAATCAGTCCACACACACACACACACACACACACACACACACACACACGCACGCACACGTTCTGCCTTCTGTCAGGTAGCCTGTGTGCATTTAAGAATTATAAAACTTTAAAAAAAAAAAAAGAATTGTAAGACTTTTCAGGCTAGAAGGCCATTTACCT
This sequence comes from Phoca vitulina, assembly GCF_004348235.1. Lineage (NCBI taxonomy): Eukaryota > Metazoa > Chordata > Mammalia > Carnivora > Phocidae > Phoca > Phoca vitulina. Next base: position 16,237,157 of record NW_022589737.1, read on the forward strand.
CCCTTCAAATATGACCCCCAACATTTCATCCTGAGCAGTACATCAAAGAGAAAGAAATATCCAAATGCAGGCTGGTGGACACCCCTCAAATCATAGTATGGGTCAGCACCTACAAGGCCTTCAGAAAGAATGATCACATCCAGGCTTTTTTTTTTTTTTTCCCTTGTTGCCCAAAGCAGCATTTTAACAGACTTCTATTGTGTTTTTTTTTTTCCATTCAGTTCACTTAGAGGATGACATTTTGCCCTCAAATTCATATGCATAGTTGCTCTTAGAGACGTTCAGAGCTACATTCCTGACAAAATCAGACCTTCTGTTTTATCTGAAACAACCCCCCAAAGAAAATCTTTGGATCTAAATGAACAGAACAATTCTTTATGTCCATGGGAGACAGGCAGACAAAACCCAATAAAAGTGAAGAAAGAAAGAGACATGGCGATGATTTGTTTTTCATAATTACTTATTCAGAGTAGAAAGGAACAGGGGAAGAAGGTTCCTTTTAACATGTCTCAACGTGACGGATGAGGTGTGCTCGTCGTGAGTATGCAGGAGAGATGAATGCGGGGCAGTCTTGTTAAAGGAGATGGTGCACGCCGGGCAGAGATGTATTTCTATCTGGAACTCTGGAGATAAACACCAGGCGTTTTACTCCTCATTCTCATTATGCTTAAAGCCCCTCGCTGTTCTCTCGGAGCGGCAGGTGATGTGACTAGCATGCATCAGACCTTTCTTCTCTATGTCCTGTAGCAAAAACAATCCCCTTTTCAAGACGAGTGCCCCCAAATGCATGTTTTCCTCCTAACAGTAACTCCCCAAATGTGTATGTGACAGATTTGGAAATCATACTGGAATGCAAGAAACGTACATCGTTCCCCGAGTTCATTTTCCCCTCCTTGTAACTCAGTCACATAGTTTTCTTTGGTGCAAAACTTGCTCAGGAAGAGCCCCAGCCAAAACTCCAGGGAGTGAAAGAAAGAAGGAAAGTTTTAGCTAAATTGGCTTTGTTCCTTCACTTATGTGCAAAGGATAAACAAACATTTTCTACCTAAAACACCCAGCCTTTGCTCACGGAAGAGTTGAATCCAACAGATTCTGACTTGAGCTACAGAAGCAATAAAGTGGATCTATGGTTAAAAAGGAAAAACTAACAATATAATTTTTCACATATCTGAGTAAGGGAGGGTTTAATGCACTCATGAATCACCTCCTAAGGCTATTATGAATTCAAGGATAAAGATTTTTAAAAAATGGTAAGTGCGGGAAGTATGAGAGTAAGGATTATGCCATAAACTTTTATGCCTCCAAGTTATAGTCATGTGAGGACCTAGCTTGTGTCATAAGCCATGTGAATAGAGAAACTAAAACTGTGGGATTGGGGGATACCTGGGAGAGTATAATCCACATCGCTCAATTTTATAGGAAAGGAAGTATTGGCCAAAAAAAGTGTAGCTATGTACCATACATATTATCCTTCCTTTGTACTGGCAATTATTAAATTCTTTAAAACTTTTAAAATTTCTTTTTAAAATACCCCCCCCCCTTTTTTAAAGATTTTATTTATTTATTTTAGAGAGAGGGAGAGAGCACAAGCATGGTGGCGGGGAGGGGCAGAGGGAGAAGCTGAGCAAGGAGCTGATGCGGGACTCGATCCCAGGACTCCGGGATCATGACCTTAACCGACTGAGCCACCCAGGCGCCCCTATTTTGTACCTTTAATGAGGGAGTTTCGACATTAACTCACACACGTGTATTCTACAAATGGTTTTTGAATAAATAAAGGATAGAGAGGACATGATCCCTACCCTGAAGTAACTCAGTGGTTGACCCAGAGTGTCATGATCCTCAGGAAACCACACGGCTTTTCATTTTGAGCAAAGAGTATGCCAAAACAGGCTGATAGCCTGGCACCACTTTTCTTAACGCTTCTACATTAAAAATTTGGGCTGCCAACTGCCTCTTTTAGCCTCTAAAGACTCTCAGGAAAAATCAGTAACCGACCGCATTTCCAGCATGCAACTATTTCTCTCCTACACACACCAATGGATGACTAGTGACTGGGAGGGAATCCTCACGTTTGGCCGACACAGTCCTGCCTCACTGCAGCACCTGAGGTGTCCCTGTGGTACGACAAGGTCTGTATAAAATCTGGATGCTGCCATTTACTGAGTAGTTACCTCATGACAGGTACTCATGTGAGGTGCTTTATACATGCGTCCCATCTGATCTCCAAAATAGCACCACGCTGTGGGGCTGTGCCCATCACATGGTTGAAGACACGAGGGGGCCGGAAAGTGTAGGTGCCCGAATCCCACAGCTGGCAGGTGAGAACTTAGATTTGGACCCAGCCCTGTCTGACTCCAAATTCCATGGTTTGGCCCCTATTCTGCTTTCCCGAGCCACTACTGTTAGCAATATTGTATCTCGCTCTTCAAAGTGATTTTCACTATGAGCCACGAGTAAGGACAGATAGCCAGACCGGCCTGGAGAGTGGGTTCCCATTTTATCTCATCAGAAGCTGCCAGATCCCATATCCTGTCTGAAGATCCCCAGAGATGAAAGTCCCTGGAAGAAACCTGTCTGGCTGCCTTCAAATCGTGGTGAAGCTTCTGCTACCAATAACTTGAAAGTTTTACCGGGATGGTTCTCCTGCATAAGACACCACCCTAACACGGTGATTTGAAAACGCGGAGCTTTTCCTTCACCGTGGTTATGGGAGTGTGTTGAAAATCATCCATATTTGATGTGATCGCGTCACCACGTTTGTGTGGAGCAGACTGCTCCGACGGCCATCCCTCACATTTATATATAAGCACACAATTATATAAAAGCCCTTACACAGCATGATTTTGTCAGGACGGTCCCTTTTATAGACCAGGAGACTGAGCCTCAGCAAGTGACAAGTGACAGGTTCCACAGCTAATACGGGGAGGGGACAGGAGCAGAGCCCCACATCTCTTAACTCCTAGACAGGCACTCCTCCCACTTGTGCCTGGCAGTTGAAAATTCCCAACCTTATCATGCGTTTCTCATCTTTTCCCTGAAAAATCACAAGGCAGCAGGATGTTATCTGCCCTATCGCTGTAAATATTTTAGCATTTAAATGAGGAGGAGAAATGAAGAGAGAAAATGTTTCTGTAGAGATTTTTTGCAGAGATAGAGTTCTTGGTCTCCATCCAGAGATCTTCAGCATTTAATAAGACTATTGTCCACAAGTTGGAACAGGGTTTAGCAACGAGCTGGTAGCTGTGGGGCCCATCCCCGTCTTCCTCGGGGTCCCCAGGGCGAAAGGGGAAACAGGCTTGGTGCTGGAAGCAGCTGCATTCGGGTCCTGGCTCTAAGGGAAGCCTGTCGCCCCTCTCGGCCTCAAGCTTTCCTGGCTTTGAAACGCGGGTCATAATTCCCGTTTTGCCCATCTCGCAGAGCTGTTTTCGAGACTCCGGTGAGGCAATATATTAAAAATTCCTTGAAAACCATTCACATTACATGCCAAACAAACGTAAGGGGTTATTATTAATATTATTAATGGATCACAGATTCCATGGCACTGAGAAAACAACAGCATTAAAAGAACGTAGTACGCTGGGAGTTTGTTAGGGCAGCCTTCACTCTAAGTAAACTGACTTTTCCTCAGTCCTTCTCTCAAATCAGAAATGGGGGAAATAGTTATGCTAAAGGCTTGGATGGGAGTAAAATGAAACGTCGTGAAGGACCGAGAGTGGTACTTGGTATATGTCTGGCCCCTTTTCCAGAACTTTCTAGGATGAAACCCACCTCGTCAGAGAGCCTGTCCGATGACCCCGAAGGGGATAGCAAGGGTTCTTCTTATTTGTTACTATTTCTGTCCTTCTAGGTTTCCTCCACTTCCTGTAAGGCCACAGTAACAGTAGAGCTATTCATCAGAGAGCAAGCCCATGGCCCCCTCTCACCAAAGGTCAGCCACATGGGGGTTGTGGCACAAATATTTGGGGAATTATTTAGGGCCCTGTATCAATGGGACTGAGCTGATTGATTGACTTCCTCCACAGAACCCACTGCCACCACTTTACTGGTCCCAACCTATATTCCCAGCCTCCTTCCCCTCACACGTCCCTCGTGCTGGACTTACTGGAAGACTTGCCCAGAACTAAGCCTGCCAGCCAGCCCTAGAATATAAACAGAGATTCTCTTTTTTTCTCAGTAAGCATTCTTCTTGACCATGTTCTGGGAATTCTTCTCTAGCCGTCTATGCTGGTTTTGGGTCCCTGGAAGCCTTAATCATGGCTCCTCAGCATCCACCCAGCAGCACGCTTTCAGTTGCTAATTGCTTTTCCTGGTCAGTGAGAGGCCTTATCACTTAGGCTGCAGAACTGAGAAGAGAACTGAGCTCTGAACAGAAAGCCCACTTAGGCTGCAGAACTGAGAGGAGAACTGAGCTCTGAACAGAAAGCCCAATGCTCCTATCTTGCCGTCACACTTTCTGCCCTGAAATTAGGAGACCCTCAGAAGCCCATCGTTCCATTCAGTCCTGTTCCTTCACTCCCCCCAGCCCTCCCGAGGGAGAACTCAGGATGATATTCAGGACAATTGCGCTAACCTCTTCAAACACTGCAGTAAGGTGTCTGAAATAAAATGTGTAATTATGGTAGTGGAAAGCTACATCTGATTCCAAACAAACCTCATGCTCCCCTGGCTATAATTAGAGAGCAAGTTTCGCAGCACACATTTTCCCATGAAAGCTGGTGCAAGTGAGGCTTTTGCTCTTTTTGGGGGGGGTCCTGGAGGTGGACACCGTTATGAATGATGCCACGTCGGCCCCCTTCCCAATTCGAAAGAGAAGTTCCGTTATCCTTCATAGAGTCTACCAGCACAAAACACGTGCAAGGAACGAATGTTCGGGGTTTGGGATACTAGTTTTCTGATTTATTTGTCTCCGAACAGGGACAGATTAGAAACAAGGAAGGAAAGTTACAGACACCCACAGAAACCCACAGACCAGAGTGTGCAGAAATAAAAACCATCTCTTCAATGCCTGCCAAGCCTAAACGAGAAACCCTTGCAGCTTTGGATAAAATCAGACATTGTTTTGAATAATCTCGCAGGTCCCTGAAACTTTACAATCCACAATAACAGGAGTAGACGTGAGGTGACCAAGGGCTCCAAGCCTTTCCTATTTCGAGGACCATCCCTGTGAATCCTCTCCGAACTGTGAATTTCCCCACTGCCCTTGGAGGGCTTTTGTAATTAGGCGTATTTAGCTGTACCATGTTACACTGCTACAGGAAGAATCCCATTTGTCAGCAGTTTTAAACTTTGCTAAATAAAGGCTTATTGGCAAACGGCAGCGAACACTCTGATAATGACCCAACTTTAGAAAACACACACCCTGCTGTGTTGTATTCAAGCCACAGTTCTATTGAAATAAAAAAGAGAGACAATGCCTGCTTTCAGACACTAGAAATCCTTTGTATTCCAATAAAAGTCTAAATTAATGTTTTAAAAGGTTATTGCTATTTTTTCCCACTTAGCTGGCATCATTTAGAAGTCTTATTTAGACAAGGTCCTACGTTATTTTACTATTTCTTTTTGCACAAAAGCTAGTATTTGATGGCGTTAGATCATCAGCTTCTGGTTTTCATTAGACAAACCTGAAATACCCTATTATTAAGACTAAACAAAAAAATAGTTGTTTTCTTATTCCGAAACCTATTATTTTGAGGCTACTTTGACCGGAGGAAAATAAATCAGCTTTGCAAAACCTGACAGAGAGGTACTTTGAGAGGAGCAACGTAACCTCATCAATGCTGCATTTAGGTTGCTTTTGTATATGGAGTCCCTTCCTGGTACTGAGCATGGGAAAGAGGGATAATTTAATTCTTTGACGTTCGCAATACTTTCTTTATTATGAAAGGACTTTCAAAGTGCAAAGCATATGGCGACATACACTGTTTGCCTAGGTAATTTATTCAGCATCCTGAGGAGGTGCTCCTGAGAATCCGCAATAAAACGCCGTTCAGACCTAAGGGTTGTAAGGTCTTCCCCATCTCCGTGTCACTTGTATTTAGCCTGGTGTTTACTCAACAGAAGTCACAGACTGAGCCATCAACAAAGTGAGGGGTAGCCGCGGCAGCCTAATGGGAAAAAGAAGTCAAGGTAGCAGTCACAAATCAGGACTAAGTGTCCTACCCATTTAAACGGGAATCCTAGCCCCCTCTGTTTGCTCCCTAATTGATCAGAAATCTTCTACTAGACCAGGCATCTCCTACGGACGCTTCCTCCTTATTCTTGCTGGTCCATCGGATCTTAATTTAGAAATCATCTCTCCAGGACACCTACCCCAGCCTACCAAAGAGAAGTGAGGTGCCCCTCCCATGTGCTTGCAGACTGCAATAATCCTAATCCCACCGGGTTGCAATGGTCTCTTGGACTTGTTGGTTTCTCACACTGCACTGTGAGCAGCATGACGTTACGGACCATATTTTTTCATTTTTCTATTTGCTGCAGCAAGCCCACTGCATGCCACATCCTAGGTGCTTCATAAATGCTGACTGAAGTAGTATCTCCTCACATTAGCTTTCTTGGTTGTCCCATAGCCTTCGCCACTTTCCCCTGGCTCTGCTGCGGATTGCTGTCATGATGGCTGGCTCTTGCCAGCGCCCAGGCGGCGGCCCCATGGGCGATGTTGGCCAGAGGACCAGCAGGGCTGCTGTGCCCACTGACCTCGGCATCGAGACTGCCCGCCCGTGCTTTGTGTTGCTAGTGCCCCCTGCTGATGCACAAGCCCCTCATCCTGATGATGCATCACTTTGTCCTTTTGCTTATTTATTCCTTGTGTCTTTGTACCACAACCCTTATTTCTTTTTTTTTAATTTAAATTCAATTAGCCAACATACAGTGCATCATTATTTTCAGATGTAGTGTTCAGTAATTCACCAGTTGCGTGTAACACCCAGTGCTCATCACATCACATGCCCTCCTTAATGCCCATCACCCAGTTCCCCCATCCCCCCACCCCCTTCCCCTCCAGCAACCCTCAGTTTGTTTCCTGTAGTTAAGAGTCTCTCATGGTTTGTCTCCCTCTCTGATGACTTTCCATTCTGTTTTTCCTCCCTTCCCCTATAATCATCTCTGCATTGTTTCTTATATTCCATACTTGAGTGAAACCATATGATAATCGTCTTTCTCTGATTGACTTACTTTGCTCAGCATAATACCCTCCAGTTCTATCCACGTCAGTGTAAATGGTAAGATTTCATCCTTTTTGATGGCTGAGTAATATTCCTCTGTGTGTGTGTGTGTGTGTGTGTGTGTGTGTGTGTGTGTGTGTGTGTATGCATGCATGCCACATCTTTTTATCCATTCATCTGTCGATGGACATCTGAGCTCTTTCAATAGTTTGGCTATTGTGGACATTGCTGCTATAAACATTGGGGTGCAGGTGCCCCTTCGGATCACTACATTTGTGTCTTTGGGGTAAATACCTAGTAGTGCAATTGCTGGGTCATAGGGTAGCTCTATTTGTAACATCTTGAGGAACCTCCATACTATTTTCCAGAGTAGCTGTACCAGCTTGCATTATGACCCTCATTTCCAGAACATTCTAGGCATGGTCTGCAGGTGGCAGTAGGGAAGGTAATCTGAGGGCCAAAGGTCTGCTGTGCTCAGAATCACCCCTTCTTCTATTAGTGGCTCAGACTCATGTATCTTGGTTCTCATCCCTGAGAATGTGTTTTCTCTCAGGGTACTCTTGGGCTCCTCATTTAAATGGACCTTAGTGGGATTTCCCTTCCCCATGTCCATTTGATATACCCAAATATATCCAATTCTGAGGTGAAGCATAATGGCAGCTCTAACTGGAGCCTCTCCTACTTTGAAGAACTGTCTGTCCATAAGCAAACTTTTGCTCCCTTGCATTTCAGGAGAGATGTCAAGGGTTCTGGTAGGATTTCCAGATAAAACACAGGGCATGCAACTAAATGTGAATATCTGATGAGCAAAGAATATTTTTTTGAGTACAAGTATGTCCCAGATATTGCACGGGACATTCCTGTACTAAAGAAGTGCTGCACTTCAGCCCCAAACTAAACACCTCACCAGAAATGGTAATGACATTATCGTATCACCCTTTAACCCCACATACCTAAGCTTATTGTAAGCCTTTGAGTATTTAATAACTAATTTATATTTTAATAAAAATATAAATTGCCAACAGTATGGTGAAATCAGGCTGGATGTTGTATGAGTCATACTTATACTAAAATAATCACACGTTGTTTACATGAAATTCAAATTTAACTGGATGGCCTATGTTTTTCTTTGCTACGTTAACAACCCTAGGCCTGAGTCACAGGCATTCAACAACCATTTGAAGGACAGAGACAGTGATGTTCCCAGTGTGTCCCTAAAATGACAGTGCCCAGGGCAGCCCTTGACAGAGCAGATGGGACCATCAAGTGTACTTGGCCTGTTGAACCCATAGGCTTACCCTGACAGAGACTTCTTTCTAGGTCCTAGAGGGAGGACAAGTCACCTAAACACCAATCTCTGCACTCTGCATATGTCTTACATGGGTATCTTATGTGAAAGGTCTTTGGAGAAATACTGAACCGCAGAATGAGAAAAGTCTAGAGGCTCCCTCTGGCAGTCCTCCTTCAGGCTGCCTCAGAGTGGAGTTGAGAAGCGCTATTTGACAAACGAGGTCTGGTTTAAAATCAGAAAAACTCAAGGAGTAGCTTCTGAGACTGTGCTCAGAGAGAATCCCAAATCCATAGTCTTGTCTTCTGCTATCCATTCTGCCCTTGGGATTGGCTTGGAACCATCTCAGCCTCTTCGTATTGGGCGGAAGTGAGCACTGCCGCCCCAAACTAAGGATCTCGTGAGGGGCTATGATGGTATTTTCAGGTTATTCTTTATTCCTCATCTATCAGGGCTTATTTTAAACCATTGAGGATTGGGGGCGCCTGGGTGGCTCAGTCACTTAAGTGTCTGCCTTTGGCTCAGGTCATGATCTCAGGGTCTTGGGATGGAGCCCCGCGTTGGGCTCCTTGCTCAGTGGGGAGCCTGCTTCTCCTTCTCCCACTCCCTTTGCCCCTTCCCCCACCCCTCATGCTATCTCTCTCTCTCAAATAAATAAAATCTCTTAAAAAAATAAACTATTGAGGTTTGAATAACTAACAAGAAAAATATAAATTGTCAACAGTATGGTAAAATCAAGCCAGGATAAGAGTGTGAAGATCAGTTCACATTAACAGGATAGACTCTTCATTTTCTTCCCTCGGTCCTGGCTTTTGTGCTTGCCACGAGTCTAATGGAGTCCCAGATGAACCACGCCAATGCCTGGGCACTTGTAACAAAACAAGGGGAGATTAACAGGGATGAAGTCATCCGTGCAGGCTAGGAGCAATTAACCACATGAAGAAAGTGAAACATCCTCAATGATAAACCTCAGCAGCAATTTACTCAGGTTTGGGAACTTTTTGTTCTGAAGATTTTTAGTAAGATTTCCTAGTGTTCTGCAGCTTCCTTAGTTCAATAGACTTTTTTTTTTTTTTTTAAAGACAGAATTATGTAGTCATTGCTGCCCACAGGTCTTTCTTGCATCATAGAGATTGGATGTGGGTTGAAAGAAGGGGAATAGGCAACAGAGACAGAAATTTCAAAGGTCCTTGATGTTTGCCTCTGCATGAGCATTTCATATTATTTTGGTCTTTGCCATCATCTGGAATTGGCCTGCGAGATGGAGCTTCTGGGCTGGTGTTCTGAAAGACAGTGATTGATGCTGACCAACATGATTATGACCAGGTGAAGGGAAGATGCAGCCCAGAGACTGATCCCCTGCTGTCAAATTACCTTTCTCTAGGGTCCAGAGATTCTTGTGGGGCGCCAGAGTGGCTCAGTCGTTTAAACATCCGACTCTTGATTTCAGCTCAGGTCATGATCTCAGGGTCGTGAGATGGAGCCCTCCATGTGACTCCCTGCTGAGTGTGGAACCTGCTTAAGATTCTCTCTCTCCCTCTGTCCCTCCCCCACACCCTCCCCCTTGCAGCTCCCACCACGCTCACACACTCTCTAAAAAAAAAAAAGATTCCCTCTCCCTCTGCCCCTCCCCACCCCACTCCTGCACCCTCTCTTTCTTAAAAACAACAAAAAAGATTCTCGTGATTCTTTTTTTTTTCTTTAATTGAAGTGTAGTTGATGATTCTTGTGATTCTTGGTAAAGAATTTAACATAGCTGGAGATTGGTCATTTTCTCTTACATACCAAGAAAGAGGAATTGTTATTTATTCAATATTTGGCATAGTAGTCATTAGATACCACTGTCTTTTAACACAGGTGGTGGGCAGTAGGTCTAATGTATCTGATTTGTGTACAAATTCGGCCACAGTACATTACAAACAGATATGAAAAAGTTTTGTGAGAACATGGTTCTGGCATATTTCCCTTTCAAGGAACTATAAACATCAAATGACTTACTCTAGGCAACAAAAGTTGCAGAATAATTAAATAACTATTTTCAGTAATCCTGGAAGTTACTATATGAAAAAAAATGTAACCAACTCCTTTTCACTTCCTTGGGAGACTGAAGAGAAGACAATTTACATTTTAGAACGAGTTGTGAAATCTCTTTGCTGTGAGCATTTTATGGTAGAGGCCAAGAACCCTCCCCAAGTGTTCAAGAAGGGTAGGGAGGGGACTCAGAGATACAGATCAAGCACCAAGGACAGTGTAACATTTTCAGGAGGACTGGCTGGTCCCACTGTTCTCTAACTAAAAAACTTCTTGGGGCCTCCCTGGACTTTAGTTCAGAGGTTCTTCCAGCTCAGGCATTTCCCAGTGAGGATTCATTATCCCACCCAACCCTCCCCCCCATGGTTCACCCAGCAACATTATTCACCGACTCCCCCATCTTTCTCCACCTCCCCTGAACCCTGGCTGACCACGTGGGGGTGAGGAAAACAGGAAGACTGAAATAAGATCTCCCATTAGCAGCCATTAGGAGCTCCCCATTCCTAGCTCAGCAGCCACTGAAATAGATTTTTCATAAATTTCCGGAGTAGCCTTGTGGAACACAAGAGAAAGGGTAGTTAATTCGCTCCCTCTTTTACGGATGGCATAAATAACTTCCTTTGGCCGTAAGCGTTAGAGGTAGGAGTGGAACAAAAATCTCCCAGTCAGGGGACAGGAACATGAGCTCAGGTGGCTGCCTGGAAATCAGCACTTGAGGAGAGTGACAAGGGAGCAGGTTTCAGGGATGGAGCAAGCTAATAGGGTATCAGCACGGAATATGGTAAAGTGTATTTTTCTTCATCTTTTTGAATTCCATTTTGATTCCCTTCACCGTTTGGGGGCGGTCACATCTTTGATTGCAACAGAAAGATCTTAAGTCATCGAAAAAGAAGACACTAGTGTTTTTATTAACCTAGATTAAGGACTTCTTTTGACCCCCATAAATCCAAGTTGGGTAACATGTATCATGGCCATTCCCTAATCATTCTATTCAAAACAGAAATGACAGAGACCAAAGAGCAGTTCTATAGACACTGCCTTGATGGATGTAGGAGTACTGTGGGGGGAAGGTGTGGAAGGGGGAGTTATTTCATGGAAAGAGACTGCCTTTTTTTTTTTTTTAATTTTTTTATTGTTATGTTAATCCCCATACATTACATCATTAGTTTTAGATATAGTGTTCCATGATTCATTGTTTGTGCATAACACCCAGTGCTCCATGCAGAATGTGCCCTCCTCAATACCCATCACCATGCTAACCCATCCTCCCACCCCCCTCCCCTCTAGAACCCTCTCAGTTTGTTTTTCAGAGTCCATCGAAGAGACTGCCTTTTGATAGGATTGGCCCATAAGAAAGATTGTTAAAAAACAGAAGAACCAGGGGCGCCTGGGTGGCTCAGTCGTTAAGCGTCTGCCTTGGGCTCAGGTCATGATCCCAGGGTCCTGGGATCGAGCCCTGCATCGGGCTCTCTGCTCAGCGGGAAGCCTGCTTCTCCCTCTCCCACTCCCCCTGCTTGTGTTCCCTCTCTCGCTGTGTCTCTCTCTGTCAAATAAATAAATAAAATCTTTTAAAAAATAAATTTAAAAAATAGAAGAACCAAATATCAAAGGCCAATATACGTAATAATTTTCAGATTTAACCCAATTCAGATGTTCTGATTTGCTCATAATAATCTACATGAGCCCGGTGATTGATACTGACTGTAAACATCCACACGGTTTCCTCCCCCCCTTCGTCCTGCACGCACATGCGAGCGCACACACGCATGCAAACACACGCATTGTACGTGTAGTATATTAAAAGGGAGACTGAATGGTCAGTGAGTTTGTGGCCAGTACAATACTTGTTATTCTTCTTCTATCTGAGAGACAAGAAACAAAGGAATTCCAAAGTTTAGATCATGTGAGGGAACTCTTTCTGGCTCCCAGTAAATGTGTCCTGCAGTTCTCAAAATGCACAGGCTAAAGTAAACTTAAGCTCTTATCCAAAGTCTGCTGAGAAAACAAAGGAATTAGGTTTTCCCTAAAGATTTTCCTAAACCAGTCAGATTTGCTCCTTTTGATCCAGGCGTATTAAAGACAGTAAGAGAAATTTAGTTTGGGGAATTACTATTTTAAACAAAGGCCAAAAACAGGGGTGTCCGTGCGGTCTTCTCATTCCTCTCCAGTAACTGAGTGCGAGGTCATCGGAGTTCTGTTTCCAGTGAATACAGTTAATTTGAGCTCACCCTACAATTTAGTAGTATGTCCTTTCGACTGAATTTCTGTGATATTAAAGTATATACAACATTTCCTCTCCTTTTAACCTGGTTTCCACTTAACAATTTTCTGTGTATCTGAGATCTGCACCGTGGCCTGCCTGAACTCATATGGAAAATTGACGGCACTGAACGAGAATTGTTGTAAGTTAAGCTTCCCCGATGGCACTTTTTAAAAACAGCCGTGGAAAAAAAATAACAGGGCACCAGTCAGATGTGATTTTTGGCAGACACTTCACTCAAGCTGCTCAGGGTATCCCCAGAAATTATAAACCCTCAAAGGTGCTCAGCGTACAGTAAATAAAGCAAGATACAGTTATTTTAATGTTCATCCTCTAGATGCAGTTCTCTTCTCCCCAAGTCTGTAGTAATGTGGATTTCCATCTGAGTGAAAGGTCAGCTTTGAAGTAAGTGTAAAGTTATTTACAGGAAATGAAGCAGAAAGCAGGCTTTCACGCATTTTGAGATGTCTCTATTATTCAGGAGAAAATGAACTGTGTCATCAGTCCCAAGAAAAACAGATGCCTACCTTCTTATATTAAAGTTAAATAAACACCTACCATACGAGAAGTATGCTAGTAACTCTGAAATTTGAAATTCACCGAGGTCTGTTTTCCCCAACTTTGCATTGTGCAAGCAGGAAATAAACAAGTGTGAATTAAAGTTCTCAGTAAATATGTAGCAGTTGTAGTTTGGGGGGAGATGGGGAAGACTGCCAAGAAGAGATAATCATCGTAGGCTTTTTTTTTCCCCCAATATGGGACGCTAACTAGACATTTGTGATAACTACATAATCAACAACATCTTTAAATATTTAATTTCTTGTCAGTTGTTATCTAAATTGACTTCAACTCATGTTTATGTAAGTGTGTATGTATTCCATATATACATAGAACTAGATCTGTCAGAGGGAAGTGGCAAATTGAAGCAATTAGGTGGCTCATTCTGCAGGGAAAAAGGAGGAAGAGGAGAAACCTGATGGTGAGGAAAAGGAAAATTGAGAATATTATAACTTAGCACATAGATTTATATTTAGATGTAGCTTGGACTTCCTCAAATGATATGTCTTGGACTCCTTCCTACTTCAGAAAATGGATTCCTAGCTGTGTTTAGATGGTCACATACTTAAGTGTGTTTCACTGGCACCTTAGTGCAGGACTTCTCCACGTTCGTCCTCACTTAATGGGATTAGTGACTAAAGCTTAGTTCATCAGTAATTTAGTGCAACACATCTCTTCTAAGTACCGACTATGTCCCAGACCCTTAGCAAGCTGCAGGGGGTCCACACTTTATTTCGCTATAACCTGTAAAGTGTTTTGTTATTAAAATGATCCCCTAGTCTGATGTCCAAAGTAGTAACAGAAAGGTAAAATGCAGTACAAAACTTCTGGCTTATATATTCCGTGGCCTGACACCAGGGTCTCCTGAGATCAGGTGAGCGTGGTGGAATTATTTGGGCCAACAGACCGGAGACAGGTGATTCTCCAAGGTCCTGTGGCAGAAAAACACCACAGTGGCCAAATGCTCAAGCATTAGGATCAAGAAGACTTGGGTTACAAGGTATGCATCTTTCATCCCTTCTTTCCCAAATCCCAGCCCTGGCCACCACAGAAGGAGAATCACATTGTTCAGAGGACAGGTGCTCTGATTCAGACATGCATGTCAAGATCAGCAATGAAGAGCACCACCCTGAGCAGCAAGCCAGAAGAATCACTCCCCCAGGGGTAGGAAAGAACTTGCCAATCCTCATTAGAAACACGTTATAAGAAAAGCTGATCTTTAAGAAAGGACTCTGTTACCTTCCTATCCCAGCCCAAACCATAGAATCATCACCACTATTTTAAAAAGTTAAAAGGACACGGATTAAAACCTTGTTTCTGCCACCTACGAGCTGAGTGAATTGAGAAAATTATTTGACATCTCTAAGTATCCGCTCCCTCCTCCCCTGTAAACGCACAGTAATAGTAAGACCTAACTAACAGGCTTGGCGGGAGGATGAAATGCGATTGCGTGCGTCAATTTTTGGTGCAATATCTGGCATTGGTAAATGTTCGATAAGTGCCGACCGTTACTATCACGCCTGCATCCGACCTGATACCCTGCAGGGCCTATGGTCCTAATGCCTTGCACATGCCTGAAACCCACCTTTCAGAAGGAACCCTGGCTGTTTATTCTAATACGTGGTATCGTGGCAAATAAGGAAGCAGCAGTCAGTAGTATTTGTGACTTTCCATGGTAACCATTTCTGTTTACCCCTCTTAGCTGGAGGAAATAAAGGCAGTATTGGCTGAATTAGTTGGAACATGCCATTCAGTTTTTACCACAATGTGGTAAGTAAGAATAGGGAATGTAATTATAAAACTTCTATGTATCAAGTACTCGGAAACGTCAAACAGAATTTGGGGAAAGGAAGGATAGATTAATTTACATATAGCAAAACTTGGTTGACTCATTTTTTATTTCAGTGTAATATTTGGACAAGGGTTTGGCTGACTTTAAATATATAAGAAGCATGATCTTCTAAGCAAATAACTCCAGAACCTTAAAGGCCTTGGAACCTTTAACCTGGTAGGGGAGGAAGATCAGAAACAAGTAGATAAATAAATAAATAATTTCTAGTTTATAATCAGGTCTCTCGAGAGGATAAATAGGGCCTCGTGTCCTGCCACTTACTAGCTGTATGATCTTGAGTAAGTCAGATCCATAGAATAATAGAATTTGAAGGCATCTCAGAGATCCATTATGAAGGCTTTATGAACTACAAAATACTAAACAAACACATAATTATTGGCAATGCCAAACTGTAAACTGTTCTTACCTGGTAATATTAGCAGTCTTTAAAGACTTCTATTAAACCCTCATATTTCTCATTTGAAATGCAATTATGCCCCATAAAAACATAAAACCCACTTCATTAGATATTCTATATTTTAATATTTTCATCATTTAAAACTGGTTTCCTTCCAAGTGGACTGACCTAGGTCTTTCTTAGGGATAAGAATCGAGGTGTCTAGTGATTGTATGGGCTAGCACTCATAGGCAAATGGTTGAGGAATAACAGATCTAGGTGTTTCTGAAACATTAAAATCTACAAGAATATAATAATGATGAGGAATAAAAAATAAGAAAATTGACATATCTTACTTTTAAAATGTACTGAGCTACTTTTTCCCAGGTGGCACTCAACAAAAGTTGAAATCAGAATATAGACCTCAAGGAAATGGAGAGAACAACATATTTATTTCATTATTAATAGACCCGTTACTTGTAATGGCTCTCTTGTAATTCTTTCGTATGCTCAATACTGAAATTAAAAGTACTTCCATTTGATAGGAAATATTCCATTTAACATCAAATACATTCCTATCTTCACTCCTCTTCATTTAAAATTCTGAGTGTAATCTCATATTCAGAGCTTAATTAATGTCTGTGAGATGCTTTAAGTACCTTGGATGAAAATGATTAAGAAACATCTTTATCCAGGAGAGCCCACTTGAGGTTGTTTTGTCTTACAGATCTTGTATCTCATACCTCCTAGCAGGATATCATGCATATAGAAGGCGCTCACTATATATTATTGAATGCTATATAATCCTTCAGTAGCCAAATTTCAATTTTTACTCTAATATTTTTTCCATAGGCATCACAGAGTGTAGCATGATCATCATATCTCAGGATGTAATGGAAGTTTTGTCAAGGCTTTCAGAAATGATTCACACTACCAAACACAGAAGAGACTGATGTATAAACCCAAACACCAACTGGGAACTCTACAGTGAGAACTGTCACATATGCCCAAATGCATTAATGAATTTATCCTTTCCTACACGTAGGGAGACGAATTACAGGCTAAGTTAGATAAGGAATCAGAGCCATGGTATTTGGTAGAAACAGTGCCATGTCTCTTGTTGGAAAGCTAAAAGCGTGTCATATCCACCTCCTATAGGATTCTGTGTGCAGAGTGCTGGTAGCTCTGTCTACAGACGATGCTGGGACACAGGAACAGATTACTGTTCTTGGAGATCCCCCTTTTTTTGTTGTTGTCATGCTGACCATTATGTAGTGTCTCTTCAAAGCGGGTAAAGTCAAATAACTAGGCTACAGCTTTACATGTACAAGAACAGCCGTACTCTCCTGCTTATACCTGATCTCTAGGATTGAAATGTGCTTGATGCTGAAGTAGACTCATAGGGCACAGACCCCGGCAAACTCTTGTCTCTCTTGTTCACCTCTGAATCCTCGGCACCTTGCAGAAATTCTGTTACGTAATAGGTCTTCAATAAGTATCTGTCAAAGAAACGAATAAATAGGTAAGTTACTATTACAAATGCCTGACCTCATCCTGTATATTCATTTTTTCCCTAATTTCCTGCTCAGAGGTGAACTTTTTTGGAGATCCTTTTCTGTAAGGGACATGGATGAGAGCAAAATATGTATATGTACATACACATTCTACTCCTCTGCCGGATATGTGATCCTTACCTGATAGGAAACTTTAACCTTAAAATATACAATTTGTTGGCTTTTAGTATATTTTAAAAATTGTGCAACCCTCACCACCATCTAACTCCAGAGTATTTGAAACCCCGTGCCTCCTTTCTTAGGATTCTTGCAACTACTAATCTACTTTCTGTCTCTGTGAATTTGCCTCTTCTGAGTATTGCATATAAATGCAGTCATAAATACATTGTCTAGCTTGGAGAATGTTCCGTGTGCCCTTGAGAAGACTGTGTGTTCTGGGTGTTGTGTGGGGTGTTGTATATACATCACTTAGGCTTAGATGGTTTCCAGTGTCATTCAAGTCTTCTGTTCTCCAGTTGGTCATCTGTTTAGTTATTCTATCCATTATTAAAAGTGGGGAAATGAAGTTTCAAACTATTGTCATTGGGTTGTCTGTTTCACTCTTCTGTTGGTTTTTCCTGTGTCTATTTTGAGTCTGTTTTTTAGGTGTATATGTGTTAATAATTGTTATGACTTCTAGACGGATGAAGCCTTTTATCATTCTTTGCCTTTGCCTTTACTTATGCTGCTCTCTTTCCCAGGAATGTCCCAGGAGTATCTTTTTATCTCTACTTTGCTGAAATTGTACCCATTCTCCAAGACACATCCATGCTGTTTTTTCTGAAGTAGTTCTAAGTCTGCTAGTTCTGCTCACTCCTACTTTCGTGTGTCTTTATCTCTGCTATGGAATCTTTGTTTTTGTCTTTCTACTCCTAACTCAAGAGACTGTTCTACCTTTGTATCCACTCCATATCTGTGATGGTAGGTATTTAATAAATATTTCTAACATCAAAAAGAGAGTAGCCTTGTTTTGAGTGATCCTAATGATTGGTGTAAGATAATGGGAAAAAATCACAAGAAAGTGTATTTTAGAGTTAAAGAACCTTAAGATTTTTTTTTCCCTTGTGGAGGGATTGCAAGCCTTGATTGGAGGGATGGCAGATGTTCTAACCTCAGCAAATTATTCTTAAATGCAACTGAAATCCAAGTTAGAGATCTTACTTCATTTTTCATGTCCCTGATTAGATCCTTTCTCCAAGATTAAAACAGCAAGCCATGGTACATATCATGGCTTGGCAAACTTAGAGCATTTTGGAATCTTCTTACTTTCCCCTCTCTAGCTTCTTGCCAAATGCAAGATTGTGATGAGGCATGAAGTAGAGAAAGCTGTTGAGTGAGGAAGAAGAAAAAGTGTCACGTATCCCTCTTGGGTTTCTGAGCTATGTTATGATTTCACTAGAAAAATGACATTCTGTTGGAAGTCCTCTTAAAAAAAGGTTCTGTAGCTTAGTGATGTCGGTGGCCCCTCTGGTTTAGCTTTCTGCACGAGAATCCCTGCACAGAATTGGCGGCCAGCCTCCTCCTCTTTGGAGTCCAGACAGTCCAAAACTGCATTGTTCCCTGAGCTTATGTCTTCTGTAGCCATAGGACATTTCATCTGACCATTATTTTGCTCGGTTATGCTCTTGGAATCATAAACTATCTGGGATATTACAAGCTGGAGATAATCACTTTGTACTCAGTGGCAAGAAGATAACATCCATTATGCTCAGTAGTTCTTTGCCTTGGCTAATCATTAGAACTATCTAGGGCGCTTTAAAAATTGCTAATAGCTGGGTCCCACCCCCAGAAGTCTTAGTTTAGTTTATCTGGGTGGCAACACACCTGTCAGGACTTTCAGAAGTTTCCCTAGATGATTCTAATATACAACTAAGGATGCGAACTGATGATCTAGAACAGTGGTTCTCAACGTATGGACCAGCAGCAGCAGCACCTGAAAACTTGTGAGAAAAGCAAATGCTGAGGCCCCACCCCAGACACTAAATCAGAAACTCTGGGGGTGGGGCCCAGCACCCTGCTTAAAAAGCCCTGGGGTGATTTTGTTGTCCTCTAAAGTTTGAGAACGACTGGTCTAGAATGAAGAGACTTCTCTTTACTCATTTTAAGAATGTGTTTTTTGCAAAGGGTAAGTGGGAATTGAATCACCTCAGTGCTGGGGGCGGGGGTGTTCCCTTTTACAGGCTGGCCTAGAGTAATGTGAATCTCTAATTCTAACATAGGGGTTGCACTACATTCCCTTTTTGCAAGTATAATAACTGGTAAGTCTTGAATTAAATACCGTCTAGTGTATTTGTACCATGTAGATGGTTAATCTAGATAATGTATAGCCCGTCACCCTACCAAAAAAAAAAAAAAAAATCCCAACAATGGATCGTCCTAAAAAGAGACACTATAATGTAAAATACCAGCTAGCACCACACGAGAAGGAAGCTCCATGTTTTAAATAAATAACAGTTTCAGCCCTCACACCTACTGTGTTCTTCATCAGTGTCACGTGCCAGTGGAGTCTCGGTTTGCCCTGAGCTAACTGATCTGGCTTTGACCTGTGCTCCCTTCAGTCTTAAAGAGTAAAGATGAGTCTAATGCTGTTTTGCTCTGGGATAAAGACATTTCATTAACTCCGCAGTTGAGTTATTTACTTATTATTTGTCTTCTGGCTAGTTGCTGTGTGGTAATTGTCCATTGGAACCACAGTGCTACCAAAGGTCTTGGAGGGGGCTAGGAGAAGCAGGCCTATGGGCCTGATGAATGGGAAGCCAACTCTAATGCCTATGTGAGCAAGACCGATCATTTGCGTGTCAAGCAGGAAGACGGTGTGGCAGCACTTCACAGTTGATGTGTATGGTGATTCCAGTAAACAAATGATGAGGCCGACTGGGATCTTCCTGCTCAAGATATGACCTGTGGACCAACAGCCCTGGTATGACCTGGGAGCTCTTTTGAAACCCAGAATCTCAGGCCCCACCTCGCACCTGCTGAATCAGAATCTGCCGGCTAACAAGACCTCCAGGCGACTTGTATGCACATGAAAGTTTGAGAAGCACTGAGGGTCATTTCATGTCATGATGTCACTTTTCTTCTTCTCGGTCTATGGGAATAGAACACGCCGCTTCTAAAGCAAGCAGCCCGTCCTCCTCTCCATTCTGACGTTTCCAGTGGAAACAATAGGGTCACTAGGAGGGGAAATCAGCAGGAATAGCTGACCAAGAAAGGAAGTTTAGGTTGAACAAAGGTTTGGTTCATTTTTATAGCCCCTAGAGGAAGAACAATACTGTACAGAAGCTGTTAATGATGGGCTGGATTCGAAGGCAGTGATCTGTGCCAAAATCCAAATGTGTTTTTACTCTAAACTTCCCTCCAGATGTCCAGTTATATTGCAGAATTTCCAGCTGGTAAGAACCCCACAGAAATGGCTGGTCACTAAAATATATTTAAATATAAAATATATCCATATTAACTTTATTTTCAATTTCTTCTGCTCTTCTAATAATTTCATTAACTTTCATTAGGCAGCAAATTATTTGGTGCTGATTGAAAATGTCTAGTTGACCTTGATGGAGAGATTTTAGCGGAGATTGTGCTCTGTTTAACGGCTCACACAGGTAACTATGGCAACTCTCCATTTCAGTTATGAACATGTCATACAAATCCTAAGTGAAAACAGCTTCAACCTATCAGTCCTTTTTAATAAGTAATCCAATAATAGTGGACCATTCAATGCAGAGAAAAGGCTTTCTCTTAACTGTGCAATAATTGAAATGGCACCAAGCAGGGAGAGCTGTAGTCTTAACATCACTGGGCGACCCGTTAGCATGTTTTCCCTGTGTGTCGTTCAACAAATAACCTATCCACTCTAAACAGATGAAGGGAAACCGCATATAACTGTGCAGGTAATTCTGCACACCTGTATTCTCTTCCATTCAAGTGAACCTTCCAAAAGGTTTCACGAAACAGTGGGCGTGACTTTCCTAATTTGCAGATGGAGACACTGAGTCAGCAAGAAATGAGGAGACTGCTTGCTCTCTGGCAGCCTGCAGGAACCATGCTTGAAATCCCTGCCCTGGCCTCCCAGCTCCAGCCCTTTTGTCCTGCCCACCATTTGCTTCCCCATGTCCTTACCCACACGCACTGTCATAAGGCTCAGTTGCCTGCTCAGTGGCTCCCCACTGCCCCACAGTACAGCGTCCGCGTGGCATTCAAGGCACGGTGTGCCCCCTGCCTACCTGGTCCCCTGATAGGGACCACACACCCCATAATCCGGTCCCACTGATTCTCACAGATTCCTGGCACTTTTATTCCTTTGTGAGTTCACTTGTGCCCATCCTTCCCCTGAGCCTTTGATCTCTTAGTCTCCCATACTGGCATCCTTCTGGCTCAGCCCAAATGATGTGTCTTCTGGGAAGCTCTTCCTCATTGCCCTCGTCAGAATTAGGGGCTTCCCCCGTCCTCCAGGAACATGTGGTTTATGCCTCCGTCGCAGCATTGGCTATGAGCTGACTCCTGTGGGGGTGAGGCTGTGAGCCCCACGAGGGTAGGGACCGTGTCTGTGTTGTGCTGTTCGCAGCGCATCCTCAGGGCCTCACGCAGTGCCCAGCACACGAGAGGCCCTCAGTCAATACCTGCTGAGTGAATGAATGAATGAATGAATGAGTGGGTGAAGGTGAGCACAATATACTATCAGATGCCTTCTCTAGTTTTCAGTCTAAAATAACCTTTCCCCGCAAAACCCTGACATGGTACTTGCTTTCTCTCCTACTCCGTTAGCTGGTTTCACTTTCTCTCACAAAATTTTACCTTTGTTTCCACACAGCTTATCTTTTCACCTAGCCTCTAGTTGCTGCTCACCGAGGGTCACATCCTGGACCCCTCAGACCTCCCCGCATAATAGCTTGTACCTCACAGACGCTCCCATACTGCTCGCAAGTCCGAATATCAGCAGAAGCATTCCGCTCTGAAGGAAGGCTTTCCCGGTGCCCCGTGAAGGGCTCTGCCTGAAATCTGAGCTAGAAGTCTCTGTAGGCTGGAGACCATGGTGGGCCTCTTCCCACCAGTGCAGTCAAACTAGATCCTATGCCCTTTGCTTCCTAGCAGGTAAGCATCCTTTAAAAAATGCTTTGATCCCTTATTTTTCTCTTCCCCCTCATAGCCAGCCTCCCATCATTGCCTGGCCTAATATAGTACAAGAAAAAAGCCATTCTGGAGTATGACAAGGAAAGGAAAGAGGAGATGATTAAGGGCCTCATTTTATGCTCCTCTCACTGAAAGACCTTTACTCATTGCCTCTCACTTCACCATTAGTAACATGTCAAGGGCTGCTGGGGGTCATAAATAACACAACTGTTCATGACACAGAACACAGATAGATAGTACTGATTCATTTAGGATTTCATAATGTGTGTGTCAATGTGGCACGCGCCATGGAACCTGCCCGCCCCCCCCCCCGCCCCCATCTGCAGCCCAGACCCCGGAGAGACCGGATACACAGATGCGAGGGCCTTCTTCGGGAAAACGGGCAATGGTCCAGTTGGCGTCAGAACCTGCCGCCACCAGCCGCCCCCCATCCTGTTAGAAGTGGCCTTCCTACCTGCCCCGCGCCTTCTCCCGACAACTCCCCGGAGGCTGAAGCTTGGAGGCCAGCAGTATTCCTGCACCATGTCAGTGCCGTGTGGCTCGGGGGCCTGACAGCCCAAAGGTCACCCTGTGTAAGGCCGAGAGCTGCAGCTTGAAGAGCCAGAAGCAGTCTCTGTTCAGTGTCTGTCTCTCCTCTCTGTTTATTTGCTTCCCTGTCTCTACCCCTAGGAATCTGGACAAATAATGAACTTTCCAGGTCATTCAAGGGCAGCTCATTAACCCCCTTAGGAAAAACCAGCAAGGGCATTTCTTCCTAAGTGGTGGCTTAATGGCCACAAGCAGATAATGCTTTATCAAGAGGCAATCGTAGAGTAATAAAATGGGGTTCCTGTGATCTGTAATAATGGACCCAAATTAGGGGCTAAGTGTCGGTTCACATGGCCATGGCCCATGCTTCGCAAGACGTGGCAGGAGAGGAAAGAAGGAAGCAAGAGAAACCCAGGGTTGAGAATATCTTTCGACAGTTCCATCTGAGCTTCATACACAGCAGCTTCTCTTAGCAAACCATGGAAGGTTTAGGGTTTGATTTCTGCTTTCACATTGACTCTTCTAAGTATTTCTGTGACCTGTGACCCTCCTTCCCTCCCCCGCTCATGTCCTTTCACTAAATGTATGCACACACATGCATGTGCAGCCTCTCTCTCCCTCCCTCCCTCTCTCTCTCTCATTCACATGTGTTTGACTTGAAATAGACAAAATCATTGTGATGATGAGAAGACCTGGGGTCTATAGAATTTTATCCTTTTAAATGTCCTCAACCACTTGAGTTCGGCCGAGTAGGTGTCGTGATGGACATTTTACAGATGAGGAACCTGGGGTTGATTTGCTAAGAGAATATAATAAAGCCGGGACTGAGACTCTTTCCTTTCTCCTCCCCAGGTGGTCCTCCTGCCAGGCCGCACTGGAGGCAAACCGTAGAGAGAGCGCATGGTGTCCTAACTGGCTTACGCACTGCTCTTGCCAGCCTCACTGTGAGCGCTCAAGGGCAGGGACAGGTCTCCTTCGTGCCTGGCTCCCAGCTGCTAGCGTAGCGCCTAATCCAGGAATATTGTGTGTGGGAGGGGGATGGAGAGGAAGAATGCCCTCTGGAATGCTGGCAGAAGCAGAACCGCAAGGGGATAAGGAGGGAATCGGTGGCCCACAGAATTGGGACAGTCATTTCTAGGTCCTGTGGCTTCCTGTGGTGACTCCTAATCCCTGCCTATGAAGCCTGTGTCATTCTGCCTCCCTTCTTCGTCTTTGCACGCTGTTCCTCAGCTTAGATAGTCCCCCTCTGTGTCAAGCCACAGTGGCTTCTCCTTCCCCTATTTACCACCCCAGCACCTGGTGATCCCAGAGAGAACCCTGAATAGCCATTACAAGCTCTGTCTTAGAGCTGCATCTAAAAGTGTCGCATCTGAATTCGTCTCCCCTCTGTAGGACAGAAGTCCCCTAGCATGTTTGGGGGCACTGCATGTGACCCCAAAACCAGTTGCCTCTGGACTATTCGACATGTCCAGGGCGAATGGTAAATTACCGGCCTCTTTAGTCAGCAAACATTCCTGAGTTCCTGGCAGGTGCCAGACCCGACGTGAAGTGCTGGGGCACTGTGACCCACCAGACAGGCTCCCTGACCTGGAGGGACTTGGCCAAGTGTAGCGATGGGCCGATGTGTGACTACCAGGAAAAAAGACTGTAAATGTGTCTCGGGCACAGCTCGCCCAGGTGAATGCTGGTGATCCTTTCTGGAAATCTGGCGGTTCCTGTCTTCAGGGGGTCACTGACGAGCTGCTAACAACTGTAGTCACGGACACAGAGGGGTCGGCATCGAGAGAAAAAGTACTCAGAACAGTTAGGGCAGTAATAGATCATGCGAGAGACAGAGATGGGCATCTCACCACCTTGGACTTCAACTCCTCCTTGATTGTCCCGTGCACAAATGTATCCAAGAGTGGCAGCCTGGACCCCTGGCAATGAGTGGGCTTGAATAGATGGGTTCAGCCCGCGCATGGGTCAGCTCAGGTCCCTGGCATGGAATGGCATCCGTCAGAAATTCTTGCTCATCATGCCCATCAGGCAAGTGGATATTAGACCTGCTGTTCCAGCGCCGACACCATAAAGGGCATTCGCTATGCATAATGCAGGTTTGCGCTTATGTTTCCTCGGGCCTGGCCATGATCGTGGCTCACGTTTCACTTACACGGGGCTTTCTGAGTACAAGACCGGGCATGTAAAGAATGGGATAATTGATCTTTTCCCTCCTGGCTGGAATCTGTGGTTGCATTCCCTCTAAACCACACAGAATTCCAATTTGCTGCCTTGGGCTTTACAGGGTCCTCTGTGAGAAATAAAAGCCTACAGGTGTGATGGTTTACGGCAGCCGTGGAGATAGAATTTCTTATGACTTGAATGACTTATATTTTCTCTGGAAAAACAAAAACTACACACACACACACACACACACACACACACCTGCCTGAAAGACTTGCCGGCCTCCTACCTTTGTTACTTATGTAACGGCCCCCTGTGTCTGATTTTCTTTCCCTCCGTTCATGGATGCTCCTGCAGACCCATACACAGGGGGGCTCGTAAGTGGACCTGAGGACTCTCTGCAACTTGGGGAGAAGGCTGAAGAGTGTTGAGCAGCCCCAAGGGGGAGAAAAAAAAGACCCACAGATTTTCTCCCTTTCAGTAGAGGATCTTCCCTTAGAAATCCAGAGAGATTATCTGCAAGTCAGGAGGCCAAGGATGGTTGTATCTGCCCATCTGGAGAAATGTCTGGCTATCCGGGCTGTCGCCCCAGGGCACCTCTGTCAGGTCAGCAATCAGAGCAATTAAAATCACTGCCGACAGGACTACGGAATGGGCACAGAATGAAGACTGGCTTGGTTTCCCAAGGTCTCTTCCTTTGCAGTCTTCTCTCCTCTGTTCTTTTTTTTTTTTTTTTTAAGGTTTTATTTATTTATTTGACAGAGAGAGACACAGCGAGAGAGGGAACACAAGCAGGGGGAGTGGGAGAGGGAGAAGCAGGCTCCCCGCAGAGAGCCCAATGCGGGGCTCGATCCCAGGACCCTGGGATCATGACCTGAGCCGAAGGCAGACGCTTAACAACTGAGCCACCCAGGCGTCCCCTTCTCTCCTCTGTTCTTAACGTTGCCAGAAAGAATGCCTCGTGGGGGGATGTGAAGGCCGCCAGGGCGCCAAACCCATGAATCGCAAGTCTGTGTTCATGCCGGATGAGTTCATTATGATTAACAAGAAACAGTTTGGGAAGCTGAAATTTAGATTTGAAGTACAGTGAAAAATACGAGGATGCTTCTTTGGAACATGTTTATGGTGGGTTTGTGCACACTGCACCAAAGGACATGTCTGCTGACTGCTTTTGGCCATCAGCTAATAACACACTACAGAAATACAAGCCTTTCCTTCCTGGCAACAGGGAATCATGCCCACATGTGTTAATGGCCTCCCCCAGAGCAGGCAGTTCAATTCATAATTGAACAAGCATTGACTGTCTTCTCCGTATCAATGGAAACACGCTGTAATGAATATTCCTGATATCCCTGGAAGTCTGCTGATTTCTAACTAGGATCTGAGAACCCTGGCTTCCGTTTGCCACAGAGGCAATTTTCTCATGATCTGGAGCCTCCTAGGAAGCCAGGCTGTCCTGGGGCGAAGGAGAGGATTTGCATTCTCTGCAGGCTGGCTTGTGTCCAGGAGTGGGGGCTCTGTAGGGTCCAGAGCGAAACAGATAGCTTCAGGAACATTTCTTGCTCTCTCTCCTTCCAGAAATGGGCCTGAGATCTGGATTCGCATCCAAATTGTCCTTCACCCCCTTCTGACTCAGGCCTTCTTCAGAGGAGTACGGCATTCATTAGTGGTGAATCTGGCTACCTGCCTGGGGGACTTCTGTTTGCACCATTTTCCCATTTTGTAGAGTCAAAATCACAGCACTTGCCCTAGAATCACTGAGGAAAGCAAGACTGTCCCTTGAGCAATTTGCAAGAAAGAACTCCGTAAACATGGAGATCTTTGTAATTTGTTTAACTTCGTTCTTCGGTTCCTCCTTTAGTCTCTGAGGATCCTGATCCTCTAGGTCAGTGGTTTCCAAACATCACTGATCATCATAATCACCCAGGGACCCTTTTAAAAATACGGATTCTTAGGCCACACTTGGCTGAGATTCTAATACAGAAGGTCAGAGAGAGGAAAAGAATGAGGACAAAGACAAGAAGAGGAAGGAGATGTAAGTAGTTGAAAATTGCTCACCTGGGCATCTTGCCCTGCGGCCCCACATGGATGTGATTTCTTTTTTTATTTTTCATTTCAAAGAGTTAATGATATAATTACCCCAAAGCAATTAGACGCAATGGGTAAGGGACTGGGAGACAGGCTTACTGGAGAGGAGGATGAAGGAGTAAAGTATGGCCGGCGAGTGATCTCCCTGAATGAGGGCTCCTGGCTTCCCTCTGGAGGCACCACCTCAGCCTCTGTGCATCTGTTCAGTTGCTCTGCACCTGTAGCTTGAGGGCATGACTTTCCCGACAGGTTTATTGAGCACTTACTATTTTCCAGGGGCCACTGAAGGCACGAGGCACTCAGTGATGAACAGATTTAGGGCCTCTGTCCTCTTGGGGAATTTGCATTCTGGTGGGAGGGGAGATACAGAAACAACTTTTCAAGTAAATAAGATCGTTACAAATGGTAATGAGTAGTTTAAAGGAAACAAAGTGCTGGGATGGAGGAGAGAGTGTGGGGGGAAATTAGAGGAAATACGGTGGCTCCAAAAAAGAGCTAGGTGCGGGCAGAGCCTGGGTTCTCAATGCAGCTCGGGCAACTGTGGACTCTGGGAGAACTTCCGGGAGTTATCAAACCATATCTGTATTCTTTTCCTGTCGCTGCCGTGACAAATTGCCACAAAGTGGATGACTTACAATTTAAAACACAAATTGATTCCACTGCAGTTCTGGAGGTCGGAAGTCCAAAATGGGTCTCACTGGGCTAAAAGCAAGGTGTTGGCAGGGCTGCGTTCTTTCTGGAGGTTCTAGGGTAG
Source organism: Phoca vitulina (assembly GCF_004348235.1). Taxonomy (NCBI): domain Eukaryota; kingdom Metazoa; phylum Chordata; class Mammalia; order Carnivora; family Phocidae; genus Phoca; species Phoca vitulina. The sequence goes on from NW_022589737.1 coordinate 16,264,901, forward strand.
CATCTGTTCCCTGGTCTGTCCAGCTTCGACAGGCTGCGGGCACCTTTCGGTTCGTGGCTCCCTTCCATCTTCAGAGCCCACAGTGTAGCATCCTCACATGTCACTCTGATTCTCCCATTGTCCCTTATATGGACCACTGTGATTACATCAAGTCCACCTGCATAATCCAGGATCCTCTCCCCATCCCAAGATCCTTAGTGAATCACACCTGCAAAGTCCCCTTCACCGTGCAAGGTAGTGTTACTCAAAGGTCCTAACGATGAGGACATAGACATTTTTGGGGGGGAGTTGTCTGTCTGCCACAATGCCACACCTTCCTTCCTTGACCCACCTCATAGGGTTTTTGTAAAAATCAAATATCATAAGGGCCACTGGAAGTATTTTTACAAGTTGTAAGAGTCAACAGAGTTATAGGAAGTTTTCTAATTATTTTAATATATGGAGCAACCATGGGAGGGGTCAGAGAAAAAGCAGAAACACGGAATGAAACACAATGAGGAGAAATTTAAGGAGGAGGTTGTGTTTACCTCAGAGGAAACAAATCAAAAAGGGAACTTTTTGGTGGTTTTTGATTATGCAGAAATATTATGATGAGGATGCTCCTCAGAAATACTCATTCTGCTAAAGAGCAAGTAAGAGACAGCTTCTTGACTCATTTTGTTCCTCCCCACCCTGCAAGATTTCAGTCAGACCTGGAGGCCGGCTCCAACTCCATGATTGTAACTCCATCTTTCCATGTGGTTTCCTTTTCGTCTTCTGTAGGTCCTTCACAGTTTAACAAACGTTTTTTGAGGAATTACTATAAGCCAGGCACTGTCCTGGGCTCTAGGAGCTGCAAGGTGAAAAGGACTTTGTCCTCACAGAGCTTCCAGCTTAGCATACTCAGGAGAGTATGTCAAAATCCTGTTTGACATTCAGTTGTGTGCACACTCACCTCCTCTGTTAGAACGTGAACCCCCTGAACACAGGAATCATACACAACTCAACTTTGCGTCTGCTGTGGCTCAGGCCAGTGACTTGTAATTGTGGTTTTAACAGATGTTGGTCGAATTAGATCGAGGATGTTTTCTTAGCCATCAAATAAATGTATTTCTTGCCAGAATGCGGGAGGTTGTGGAAGCCTTTGATCTGTATCTATTTAAGAAGAGAAGTCTCTCTGGGATGGTTTCGAGTTCCCTGTTAAAAGGCAGGGCCTTGGACCAAATTATTTCTCAGGTCCTTTCCAGACTTATTATTATACCTCCTGTTGTTCCTTGATTCCACAAGTTTATTCATTCTTGGTTAAATATGATTTTTAAGTATTTACTCATTGGGGTGGGTGGGCTTTTGGCAGATTATAGAACATCTTTGTGCCGAGACTCTTCTAGTCTGATCGAAGCAGAAGATGATGTATTGTCAAGGTGGTGATGGAGGAGATGTTTAGGATTGCTTATTTGCCCATTTCATTCTCAGGACAGTACTCCAGAATGTTTCTGTAGCATGAAAGGTACGAGAACATCAAGGAGTCCAAGGCCATGTCACGCTCTGAAGGCAATCCAGTCATGGAGTAGCAAGGCTAGTCCTGTGCCATGCCTTATCAACTTTCGGATATTTTGTTGACCTTCTCTCCACATTTGCTCATCAGATTCACTTCCCTTGGAATGTCTTCCTCTCACATCTCCACTTAGCAAAATTCCATTAATCTTAAATGGTCTCTGTTTAGTCCCATAAAAAGAGGTTGGGCTTCAACCTGGGCCAATCCAGTTCATTCAGACACCTCATTCACTTTTTTTTTTATTATGTTATGTTAACCACCATACATTACATCATTAGTTTTTGATGTAGTGTTCCATGATTCATTGTTTGCGTATAACACCCAGTGCTCCATGCAGAACGTGCCCTCTTTAATACCCATCACCAGTCTAACCCATCCCCTCACCCCCTCCCCTCTAGAACCCTCAGTTTGTTTCTCAGAGTCCATAGTCCCTCATGGTTTGTCTCCCCCTTCGATTTCCCCCCCTTCATTTTTCCCTTCCTGCTATCTTCTTCTTCTTCTTTTTTAACATATAATGTATTGTTTGTTTCAGAGGTACAGGTCTGTGATTCAACAGTCTTACACAATTCACAGCACTCACCATAGCACATACCCTCCCCAGTGTCTATCACCCAGCCACCCCATCCCTCCCACCCCCGACCACTCCAGCAATCCTCAGTTTGTTTCCTGAGATTAAGAATTCCTCATATCAGTGAGGTCATATGATATATGTCTTTCTCTGATTGACTTATTTCACTCAGCATAATACCCTCCAGTTCCATCCATGTCATTGCAAATGGCAAGATTTCATTCCTTTTGATGGCTGCATAATATTCCATTGTATATATATACACCACATCTTCTTTATCCATTCATCTGTCAGTGGACATCTTGGCTCTTTCCATAGTTTGGCTGTTGTGGACATTGCTGCTATAAACATTGGGGTGCATGTACCCCTTCGGATCCCTACATTTGTATCTTTGGGGTAAATACCCAGTAGTGCAATTGCTGGGTCATAGGGTAGCTCTATTTTCAACTTTTTGAGGAACCTCCATACTGTTTTCCAGAGTGGCTGCACCAGCTTGCATTCCCACCAACAGTGTAGGAGGGTTCCCCTTTCTCCACATTCCCGCCAACATCTGTCATTTCCTGACTTGTTAATTTTAGCCATTCTGACTGGTGTGAGGTGGTATCTCATTGAGGTTTTCATTTGGATTTCCCTGATGCCGAGAGATGTTGAGCACTTTTTCGTGTGTCTGTTGGCCATTTGGATGTCTTCTTTGGAAAAATGTCTGTTCATGTCTTCTGCCCATTTCTTGATTGGATCATTTGTTCTTTGGGTGTTGAGTTTAAGAAATTCTTTATAGATTTTGGTTACTAGCCCTTTATCTGATATGTCATTTGCAGATATCTTCTCCCATTCTGTCAGTTGTCTTTTGGTTTTGTTGACTGTTTCTTTTGCTGTGCAAAAGCTTTTTATCTTGATGAAGTCCCAATAGTTCATTTTTGCCCTTGCTTCCCTTGCCTTTGACAATGTTTCTAGGAAGTTGCTGCGGCTGAGGTCGAAGAGGTTGCTGCCTGTGTTCTCCTTTAGGATTTTGATGGACTCCTGTCTCACATTTAGGTCTTTCAACTATTTTGAGTCTATTTTTGTGTGTGGTGTAAGGAAATGGTCCAGTTTCATTCTTCTGCATGTGGCTGTCCAATTTTCCCAACACCATTTGTTGAAGAGACTGTCCTTTTTCCATTGGACATTCTTTCCTGCTTTATCGAAGATTAGTTGACCATAGAGTTGAGGGTCCATTTCTGGGCTCTCTATTCTGTTCCATTGATCTATGTGTCTGTTTTTGTGCCAGTACCATACTGTCTTGATGATGACAGCTTTGTAATAGAGCTGGAAGTCCGGAATTGTGATGCCACCAGCTTTGCATTTCTTTTTCAACATTCCTCTAGCTATGCGGGGTCTTTTCTGGTTCCATACAAATTTTAGGATTATTTGCTCCATTTCTTTGAAAACAGTGGATGGTATTTTGATAGGGATTGCATTGAATGTATAGATTGCTCTAGGTAGCATTGACATCTTCACAATATTTGTTTTTCCAATCCATGAGCATGGAACATTTTCCCATTTGTTTGTGTTTTCCTCAATTTCTTTCATGAGTATTTTATAGTTTTCTGAGTACAGATTCTTTGCCTCTTTGGTTAGATTTATTCCTAGGTATCTTACGGTTTTGGGTGCAATTGTTAATGGGATCAACTCCTTAATTTCTCTTTCTTCTGGATGACCGTCAATTCAATTCACCATTTGTTATTACTGCCTATTAACTGCTTACTGACATCTTTGCCTTTTTTTCATTAAAAAGAAAATGCAAGTTAGCCCTGGTTTCATTATTGTTATTTTAATGTGCTCTGTGTTTTATTTCTCTGTATCTTTCTTATGGCGACTATAATACCTTGTATTTAGTAGGTACTCAGTGTATCCCTTATTTAGCATCCCTTGAAAAACTGAAAGTTGAAATCCTCATTCTCTTTGCCACACATATGAATCAGCACTGTTTTCCACTTAGGGGTGCACATTCAAGCTGGAAGAATCACTTGTTTGGTAAAAGCACTTTGGAAACCTGTTTCATTTTTCCCACCTTCTTCCTCCCAATCCCGCAAAGATTCTGAGAGCTTGGCTCCAAATGTCCCGGTGGCTGAACACCAGAAAGCTTAGCAGTTGAGCACAAAACCTGTCTCTAAATTACATACACAAGCCAGGACCGCCCACTTGCCGTGATGTCAGACCAGGGTAGAACATGAACACAGAGAAGGTACACTGTGCCCCAGGCTGACTCTGGTTGGGTCCCACTGCCATACAGGGAGGCCAAGTGAATCAGAATCCTTGCATCACAATATGTCCCTTCTGCAGCTCGAGTTGGAATATCTGAGCAGTGTCTTTGTCATCTCTGGCCTGTCGTCCCGGAGGGTGAACTAGTTCCTGGAGTCCCCTTTATGAACCCGTACAGCGGGCCATGTAACTCAGTGAGAGTCTGACTAGGAATAAAAAGCATTATTCAGTCTTTACACAGCAGTGAAAAGGTAGATGAAAAGGCACTGCCCCTCCTCCCACCGAGGAAGCACATGTTATTTCCAGGAGCTTGGTGTCTCTTTGCATCCTGTGTTGCTCTATCAGAATCCCAGTGGGTACCTGGCTTCCTGGCCTCAGACTTGTCAGGGAGGGAAGGAAAGTTTATCAGCCTTCAGGAGACCCCTCACGCCCAGGAGCTGACTTGCCTGGTTTGCTGAATCTGCTTGCTCACAACCAAATCTCACATGTGTGGGACAGAGCCTGACACATAGGTACTCAATGTTTGTTGAATGATTGTATTGACCAGAGCCTGCAGGAGGTAACAGATGAGGCATGTATTGGCCAATTTAATTAGCTTAATTAATTTAATTTCTGAGCCAAGATTACTTGAAGGCTGAAGTGAGTAAAACAAACAAACAAAAAACAAGAAAGAAAACTTCACCTCACACCATGAAACATCTCATATAACCCTGCCTACCTCACCACCTCTTCTCTCTGTATGAAATTCCCAGTCGTGGCTGATGCCAACATGTGAACCTGAATGTCCTCTCCTGTCCCCGGCTTTCCTGATCCAGAACCTCGGCAGAAACGTAGCTCTGACAACCTGGGTTTCTAATGATGCTCCACATTCCCTGTTTCTGCTTCACTGGAGATCCTGGTCACTGTCTTTTTAAGCCCGGGTGCTTACCTCTTCCTGCCTCCACCCTCCCCACTCCTGTTTACTTCTTTCCCTGTTGGGATTGGAGTTATTGGCATATTCCACATTCCAGTCATACTGAATCCTAACCATGGGGGCTCAGCAGATGGGGCCTGAACCCTTCTGCTGACAAGGATACCTAAGAAGGGCCCTCCAGTCTGCCATTGAACTAGCTCTCCGGGGAGTCCAGTCAGTAGAGAGACAGTCAAACTTCTCAGTATTCACATTTCCCTTCCATGGCAGGAGTCTCTCTGAAACTTTAGATGCTACTTCTTTATTTCCAAAAATATTTTGGGCTTTCCCATGCACACAGCCCACAGTAGAAATCAATAGGAGTCTAGGGAGGGTGTGAGTATATGAGATCACAAGCTGCAGAAGCCAAACACAGAGAAGGGATTTGTAAAACCAGAGATACTCGGGGTTGGTTTGCATGCATTCATTTGATACTGAGGTTCTGAGGGGGGGGAGGGAGGAAGGTGTAAGAAGGAATAGGAGTTGAGAAGATTCAGATAAAATGGTGACTCCACCTGACAGAAGTTAAAATCTGGTTTGTCTACGCTGATGCCTCACCAAGAATTGTGGTACGTGTCTCAGTCTGGACTGGCTTTTGCCCTGTCACAAAGTGTGTGTAATCAAGAAACGGGCCACATTTCCCTAAGAAAATAGGATTTTTAACTTATTTTTTTCAAGATCCTGCCCCTCTGATGGTGGTACGGCAACATCCTAGAGCAAGACTTCACCCGATCTTTTACTCTTATTTGCAGTTTTTCCAGGAGGTCTCTCTAACCATACCTTCTACCAGTGACTCCAAGTATTTTCTCCCCATGAGTAAATGAAACATTGTGTACTGCCTTCCTATACTTTCAGTGATTCTAAGGCATCAATAGAGTGGTCCTACACCCCCCCTTTAGGGGGCCGAGGAGAGGGGGGCAAGGGGAGCCTATATTCCCTCAGGGCTAAACACCTGGATTTTAGCCTCCACTGTTTCTTTTCTTCTATCATTTGTAACCATTTCAAGTGCAAACCCAGAGAACACATTCTCTTTATTCAAACGCCGGGGCTGGGGAAACATTAGAGGCAGAGTAAAAGCTGTTCAGTGTGCCTGGATGACTCAGTCTAAGATAGTATTATAGCTTGGCAGCAAACCCACTTCAGGGAAGCTGGTAGGAGACTAAAATAAAAGTTAAATTGAGGGGGTAAATCATTTTATCAGGCTTAGGATTTTTACTTGATGTAATGAGATTCTCAATATAAAATGAGTTAATTTGTCTGCCTAAGGGCAGATACTTGAAGAAAGAATTTGAAAATACAGACTCGAAGTAACTAGTGGTCTGAAATAAAACAATGCAGAAGAGTGAAATTCTTCTCATATAAATTTTGGCACAATATATTTTCTTCTGAACAGCGTGATTAAATGTGAGTATCCCTTGCTTGTCACTGAGAAGGAAAAAAACTACAAAGTGTTTCTTTTTTTCTTTTAAGGGGCTTTTCTAGTGTGTTTTATTTTCCTTTTTCTTCCTTCTTCTCATTTATCTTCTAGAAAAACTATGCTTGTTTTTGCCCTGCAAAATGCAAACTGAATTCAGATTGTTCATAAAAGATGAAGCCAAACATATTTCTGCATTCTTGCCTATTGCCCTATGATTTTCCATGACTCAAACATAGAGTGGGCCCCCAGTGCAGAGGGCAGATCCTTTGCTGACAAACCCACAGAGGGAAATGAGAGGGAAATGCTGAACATTTCTTCTTGTCAATTGACCCGGTGGCTTTTACACACTCTCTCTCTTGGCTTCCCCTTCTCTGGATTTTTCAGAGGATACTTTTCATGAGGCCAGCTATGTGTCTTCTTCCACAGAGAACAATGAGTGAAGCCTTGGGAATGTATTGCCAGTTGTTCCTTCAAGCCAAGAAAATTATGGAAGGAAGGGATAGCTGGTGCATAGATATCAAACACATGATCGGGGAGAGTGAAGGTTGGGCACGAGGGGGAAGACCTCCCCTACTGCCTAGGAAGTAGAATCACTGAGCAGAGAGAACTGTGTAAGAACAGTCCTCTTTTGGTTCAGCAGATGGCTTCTCTACCCCGGTAACACTTCATAGACTGTAATGAGGTCAGCACAAACACTACTGCTGACATTTGAGGTAGGTCAAAGAGCACAGCCAGTGGCTCAGCTTTTTGGTTCAGCTGCCCCCCAGGAAAGGGGAAGAGATGGACACAGGTCCTTGGGCAGAACCCTACTCGCACTCCAGGAATATAGAGCGGCAGGCCCAAGACTACCCTCTTGAGATGGACATTGCTTCGGGTCATGCTGCATGCCACACAACATGGCGTCTGAGTTCTGATCAGAAACCAGAGCCTCAGGCTGTCTTGGGGAATGTCGTGAGTGAGTCCCTTTACTTCTTCATCGCCCTCCTTAAGGCCCTGCTGAGCCTGGTCACTGGGGAATCATTTGCTTGGTGTTTTTGTAGAGAAACAGCCATGATGTGTATGCAGGGCCCCATCTGATGGAAGCGTCCATGCCTTTGTTTCCGTTTCAAAAAATTGTTTCTTTACACCATTTAGTTAATCTTTTCCTACTGATATGCTGATGTTTCTCTCTGGACTTCCATGTGGCACAGGGATCTGCTTGTTAACAAGCAGCATTTGTAAGTACTCAAGGAAGAACCCCGTGATAGGTGGTTGTTGCTATAGCAACTTTTTTTTAAGGAAAAAAAAAAAAAAACCCTAACCTTGCGAATGGGCATATAAGAAATTATAAGGAATTAAATTTTCTCCCTCAGATAAGAATGGAGCTAGAATGCCAAAAACCTCTCTCAGCCTCATGAAAAGATTTGTATGAACGATTCCATGCTTCGGATTGGGCATAGCAAGCTGTGGGCTCTGAATTCCCAGAATAATGTTTCAGTGTGAAAATCAAACAGTTCTATTCTCTTACAAAGCATCTCTTTAATTATGGAGGAGATGGCCAACATGTGGGACGATGTCACTGCCAAGCACCTAGAGGTTATGCGTATGCAGCATCTTACTTAAAAACCTCACATTCATATCTTTTAATGTATCCCACCAATAAAGATGTGCTATTTCCTTTTCAGAGCTGTGGTCTTTGCAACTTGATGTCAGCTTTTTCAGCTCTCCCAGCAGGGAAATTCAGGTGAATTCCAAACTGTGATTAGAGAGATCTGAGTGGAGTTAAAAGGAGTCAAACAATAGAAGAGAAGCTTACCCGCACAGACACATGCACGCAGACCAACTGTGTGCAAAGATAAATTGCATCTGCGTATGACCGTGTTAGCTCTTGTCATAAAGCAATGAATTTGCTACGGATAGGTAGAGGTCAATGGGAGAGAGAAAAAAAATCTCTCTTTCTGCTGCCAAAAGTAATAAAGAGAAAGAAAAAGGCACCTGTGACACTCCGTATCATGGAAGAAAAAAGAATGTTACTAAATGATATTGAAAGTGTAAAAATATGATGAGAAGCAAAAGCAAGAAATGAAATGATGTGCGCTTGCTAGGTGAACACAGAGAATGGAGAATGGCCTCCATTGATGCATAGATGGATCAAGGGTTGTTGGATTGTTCTCGCCCTCCTCCTCCTCCTATTTTCTGACTATATTTTCTTTGATGGAGAAAATGATAGGCTTGATAATACATAATGATAGGCATCCAAAGATCAAACTTCATTAGATCCTTCTTATTCAGTAGCATGAAACTGTCTGGTCAAAAGCAATCCCATATGTGACCTTAATTTAACAAGTGATTAGACCCAATCCTGATGCTTTGAAATATCTTTGGTTATCAAGATCAAGCAGGATAACATTTTAAATAGGCTTTTACTATCCTTAGACTTCCTGAAAATCTACGCTACTGGAATTTTCTTTGAAGCCACCCAATGCTATCTATCTCTTTTTTCCCTCTTTCTTGGCGTAGTTTTTCTGTTCCCCAAATGGGATTTTCCCACTTACCCGTATTCATTTGGACATGAAACCCAACCAGAACACCCGGATGCAACACCTCTCTTTCTCATTGACACCTATGTTTCTTATGGCCTGGCTTCCCTCACGTCTCGGCTGGCTTTGAACGTACACCAAAGTTCCTATTACACATAATTTATTTACCCAATTCAGGAGAAACAGGCAAACTCCAGCCTTCCATCTAGTATTTGAGGAAGGAATTGCAGCCTCACTGCCCCCTTACTGGGATAGGGAAGAGACGAAAATATGGAAGAAATGGATGAGATACAGTGGAAGAATAAGGCCAGGTGACAGAATCATCCATTCAAAAATGTTTGTGCACCTACAAAATACAAAGTCTTGTACTTGCTGTGATAAAGGATACAAAAAATGATAAGGCAAACTTCAACCCTATGACTCCCTAGGGCTGCTATCCTCTCCATCCCTAGCATTTAGGAAAAATGATCTACCTGCCTTGTTTCCCTTTCATGACCTCCCATCCTCAGCACACACTGTAGTTGGCCATCTGCCTCCAACCACCAGCAAATGCCAGATGTGAGAGATGCAGCTCTGCTTTGTTCCAGGTAGCCTCTGCTCATCTGTGCGGTTGCTCTCTCCCTCCCGGAAGCTTTCTTCTTCTGCCCTTGAGCTGCTCATCTCCTGACTTTATCCCTCTCTTCTCTCCTTTTGACATTCCCAAGAGTTCCATTCCCATCCCTCCCCTTCTCACTCCTCACTCTTTATTTGGACACTCACAACCTCATCCATTCGACTAATGCTTGGTGAATTTCTCCCCCATCTATAGAGACGGGTCTGCAACACTGACCCTCTTGCTAGCAAGGGGGTGTCTCCACGTACATGCCCCACAGCATCTCAAATTCAACAGATTCAAGCTCAGTCCCATCATTTGCTTCCCCACCATCCCATTAGGAAACATGTTCCTCCCCCTACGTTCTTTTTCTCAGCAAATGATTCCATCATCCACTCAGTCACGAATCTAGAAATCTGTATTTGGCCCTCACTCCTTTCCCACGTGGAATTAATCACAACATTCATTTGATTTCTGCTTCCTAAGTTCTTTCCCATTATCTCCATTTCTACTGCCACCACCTTAGCCCACATCCAGTTCTCACTGTCTCTTACTGATGCTGAGACATCCTCATTAGTCTTCGGGCTTACACTGTCCTATCTCCAGTCCATCCACAACTATTTGGTTGTTAGAGTCTTTTTTCTAGAATACGTTACAGATCGTGTCACTTCCTTGCTTAAAATGCTTTGATGTCTACTCATGGTCTTCAAAATTAGGACCACATTGCTCTGCATGGTGACCGAGCCAGAGAAGCCGTGTTCCGCGTCTTACCGAGCCTCATCTGCTACCTGCTCTCGCCAGGCCTGCTTTGCTGTAGCCTCGCCTGTGTACAGGTCCCCGAGGACCTAGGTGTCACCATAGTGCTTTCCCTAGCGTGAAATGGGAGTTTCCTCCAGAGAATACATTTCATCAAGGGCATGGGTTTTCACAGCCAGGCAAATCTGGTTCGATTAGTAGCTGGGCAACCTTTCGTGGTCTCATTTTTCTCGTCTATAGAATGAGGCCCTTTATATCTTCTCTTAAGGTTGTTTTAAGAATTTAATAGTAATAATAATAAAAGCGGTATTATGGGGCACTTTCTATGTGTTGGGACTGTTTTAAGCACTCTACATGTATTCATCGAATCTGTGCATCCACTTCATATCAGTACAGTTGTAGTATCTATTTTACAGATGAGAAAACGGAAGCACAGAAGTTAGGTAACTTGCCCGTGGTCAAGTAGGGGAGCCAGGATTCCAAGGGATAATGTACGTAAAGTGCGTCCTATGGAGCAGTCAGTGAATGCTGTTTGATCTTTTCCTTGCCTGTTGTATGCTAAACTCTCATCTAAGTCTTGTGAAAGGACCCCAGAAAGTAAAAAAAAAAAAAAAAAAAAAAAGGGTAGTATTTATGAAGCCATTATTTGCTGCGTTTGAGTCCAGGCTTTATAGACATTGTCTCATTTGAGACTCACTACAACTGAACTGGAACTATTATCTCCATTATACAGAGAAGGAAACTGAGGCTGGGAGCATGAGGTGAACTACCCAGAGCCTCCTGTCTCGTGGAGGACAGAGCCAGGACTTACATCTGAGTCTCTGACACCAAAGCTCACACTCTTTTTTTTTTTTTTAAAGATTTTGTTTTTTATTTATTTGACAGAGAGAGACACAGTGAGAGAGGGAACACAAGCAGGGGGAGTGGGAGAGGGAGAAGCAGGCTTCCTGCGGAGCAGGGAGCCCGATGCGGGGCTCGATCCCAGGACCCTGGGATCATGACCTGAGCCGAAGGCAGACGCTTAACGACTGAGCCACCCAGGCGCCCCCAAAGCTCACACTCTTGACCACAGCATATTACCTCCAAAGGCATTAGGAGATGCGTAACATTGTTCACAGCCTTGCTGGGGGGACTGCAAAGGTATCATAACAGTTACAAGCCAAAAGCATTAAATACATAAGGAAAGCAAACTGTGGATAGAGTGGCCTACCGGGGCTTGAAACAGGAGAGCAGTGATCACAATGAGGCTCTGAGAGGGAGTGAGTTTTGAGTTGGGATTTGAGGATAGTGAAGAAAATACACCAGTGGAAGAGAAAAATCCATTTTGAGATTGGAATAGTGTATGGGGAGACATGACAGATGCAGAGAACCCGTCGTGGCCAAGGAAGTATTTTATCATCGAAATCTAACAAGTGGATACAAGATATTCATTGTGAGCCCGGTACAGGGAAGAAATGTATGTTTGGGGTGGGGGCTAAAGTCCCAGGGGTATCACTCCTGCTGATGTCCTGGATTAAAAACAATTTCCATGGTTGCCGTTGGTGAACTTTCTTAGTTTGAATCTGTCCTGTATTGTGTCTAAAAGGCAAATGGAATAAACAGCAGCAATATTCCTGAGGATTAGGAGCTTCCTGAGTTAAGGCTGTGCTTTTATGTTTTCAGCAGACTTAACACAGTTAACAGTTTTCTTTGCGGAACGGTGCGAAATGAGCTCTTTTACTTGCCTGATTATCCCGCGGCCATTCATAATGGGGTGGATGGTTCTGTCCCATCCGGTAGCAGTCAGTTAGCAGATACCCGAGGCCCAGGTTAGTGATTCTGCTCTTATTTTTTTTTAAGATGATGAATGTTGATTTATCATGAAACGCATTCACGGAAAGGAACTGTAACGTAGTCTCAGCTAAAGATTTCAAGAAGAACAGAGGCATGTCCTGGACAACAGTGGTTCTCATCATATGGGAGAAGGCCTCCTATCCAGCCTACTGTTTTGACACAGAGAATTATCCGTGATGCACCATTTTGACTTGCTTAAAGTTTTATTTTCCAGTATAGGTAGGATTTTTTTCCCCCCTCTTCAAAGAATATGGCCACACATGAAGAATTGGAACCTGTCAGGTGGAGAATTCATCTCAGTCATATAATTACTGGGCTGAGCAAGTTAGATCAAAGTGAGGGCATTGGATAGCTATAGGACATTGCTTCAAAGAGTAGTTAAACTGCAAACAATATAAAGGCTTTATTGTCCCCCGTTGCATGTCATTTAAATCATCAAGAATCATTTCCCACAAATGTATGGCAAATAGTGGGATGTTAATTCCTGCTTGAAAAAGTTTGCATTCAGACCTTCATGGAGAGCAAAGGAACTGTTCTATCTGCCATTATAAATTCTCATTTCCGGGCATGAAAGGCTTAAATTGCTGGGAGTGTAGGTTTTGGTTTTGGTTTTTTCAATTATAACCAAATATCTCTGTAAACCTCTTCATGTTTCATAGAGCTAGTTAAGCAATTTCCCCTTAGATGTGTCTTTGATGTGAAAATAAACATAGGCTGAAGTGAAAGCTGAGGTCCTCTCTAAAAGAGTATCTGTCTATATGGTTCGTAGTCACTCAGGCTAACACTAGACCAGAGAAAACACACGTCAGTACTCTATACTGAACCTAGATACAGTTGCTATAAGAAAAATATTTCTTCAAAAGTTTCAAAAGAATGATGACATCAATGCCAAGAACATCAAAGGAGCTGTTTGGCGCTTTCAGGTACTTTGCCAAACTCCCTCTAAATGCTGCTTAACATTCCTTTGTAATGGAGTTCAAGATGGGCCCGAAATTGCAGGGACCTCTTAAAAGGTCTGCCCATCTGCCTTCTGTCTCCAGGTGACTGCTCCCAACTGGTTCTCACGCTACTGGCCCGGGGGGGTCCAAACACGATTCGGATGGAAGTTTCATTTCAGGATGTTTTGATGCTTTGAGGGGAGAACCGGGGGCGATGTAATCTCTGGGAGCTCCCCTGGGTGTGCGGGGTAGAGGTATGTGCAGACAGTGGAAATCCACAGAATAGTAGCCTCGCTCATCATTCACGAGGCTCCTCTTTCAGCCAGGCTGTGGAGGATCTGGGTGAATGACCACACGTGGAAAGTTGAAAGAGAAACCAAAAGAAGTGTGTGCATTTAGCCTCTACTCGGCTTTTCGATTTCAATCAAGCAAGAAAACTGTGCATTTACCTTATGAAAACTTTAGGTTGAATGTAATGACTGGTTTTCTTACGTCTTTGCTTCAGTTGAGAAATTACTCGTTCCAAGTAACAGAAACTGTTGTATCTTAAGCAAAGAGAAAAAGAAAGAAGAAAGAAAGAAAGAAAAGGTGGGAGGAGATTTCTTGGAAGGTACAGGGTGTCTCAATTATAGGAAATATAACTGAGTCTCCCAGAGTACTGGAACCAAGAATTGGGAAGTTTCAGGAATCTCTCTCTGTCTCTGTCTCACAATGCGGGTTCTCCTCCTGGCTTCGCCTCTCTGTGGACTGCCTTCTCTGTCTCTCGCTGTCCACGGCTGAGAATGACCTCATTACAGGCGGCCCTATGTATCTCTCATTGCAAGTGCACGGAGACTGCCGACAGGGTCTTGTTTCAATTCCCAATTACTAGAAAAGCAGTGAATTGTTCAGCTTGAGTCAAATGCCTACTTTGATCCAGTCTGCTGAAGCTGGAGGAAATAGGATGCCCTAGGATCAGAAACCCTCAACCAAGAGATGTGGGGTCAGATTCTCAGAGGAAGGTGGGGAGCAAGGACAAACGTACTGGATCACGTGTTCACTTCGATCTTAATTATATAGACCGTGTATGTTCTATGTAAAAAAAAAAAAATTAGAGAACACAGACATATGAATAAAATGGGGGGAAAAAAACCCTTCACCATCCCACCATCAGAAGGTGCTTCAGCATCTTGAAGTGTTTCCTTCTAGATGTTTGCTGTTGTTCAACACTATTTCTGACCTCGTATTTGTTTGGGTTACACTAAGGATGAGTTACAGTGGTCAGGAAGACAGACATGGCTTAAGCCTCCCTCTCTAGGGCTTATTTTATAACATGGAAGATGGACTTAAAACTTGGAAGCCAATTCATAAAAATATTTGGAAATTGTAATGAGGACTGAAACAATGAAGAGGTTGGCGTGGAGAGCAACAGTGAGAACACAGTTCAGCTGGATGGCCAGGGAAAATCATAGCCAGGGTCACATTAAGGTAAGATGCAGAGGAAAAGAAGAAGCCGACTCTGATAAGAGGGGACCGAGTCAGATGAAGTGCAGTATTCCAGTGAAAGGGAACAGTATATGCAAAGACCTGAAGCTGAAAGCACCTTTTGTGTTTTAGAAATTTAAAACATAGTAAGAATAAGTAATATAGCCAAAGCTTGGGCATGAAAAGGAGATCCCTTTTGTTGCTATGTGGAAAACAGATTGGGGTGAGGAGAGGCAAAATGCAGGGTCAACTTCTCAGAATGTGGTTGAAGGCTACTGGGGAGCGTGCTGTACTTGAAGCAGTGGGGGCCTGAAGAAGAATGAAGAATGGGATCGGAGAGAAAGAGGCCAGGAAGGATAGGGACCTTTAATACCTGTTTAAGTCAGAGAAGCCACTGAAGATGAAGGGGACACTCTGGTATGGAGTTAGGGGTGCCTGTGTTCTATATTATTTTACCAAAAGGTGAGAGTTCTTTAGTAGTCATGTTCAAACCCCAAAATAATTAATAGACAACCCTGGAATGGTATGAGGGCACTCTCTCTGCCATCTGGGTGCCCCTGATATTCAAATTGACCAATGCTTTGGAATGAGTCCAAGTCCCACCATCATAAGAAAAAAAAAGCCATCTCTTAAAGCATCCATGCTCTCCCTCCCTCTCCAGTATCTCTCAGCCAACAGTGGGACAGAGAGTCGCTGAGAATCAGCCATGGGCTGTATAAAGGGGGTGTGGTCCACGGCAATGGCAGAGAATCATATATGCCCCATAAACGGACTCATCTTGCATTCCCAGACCTCTGAGTGCCCAGTAAGTCAGATCACCAGCCAGTCAGTGAGTGCTTCCCTGGGCTGGTGCTGGCCTGGGCTAGTGGGAATAGATGAGTGACGTCCAAGGAGTCTATCTTCCAGTGACTTCTTGGCATGATGTTGTAGTGAAAAAACTCACAGACCTGAAATCAGTTGCAAAAAACAAATCAGACCGAGAGTGCTAAAATCCTGAAAGCAGGGAGAAAGAACGGGTGGAAAAGTAGGAGGGCAAGGCCTCACCAAGGAGATGGACCTTGAGCAAGTCCCCTTCGAACGAAAGCTTCTGGACTGGGCCCTCCAGCTAAGGCGGAGAGAGAAGCCACTTGATTAATGATGCTTGCTACACTGTACATTCTGCTGAGGAGGACATTTCGAGATTTCAAGAGAATTGCCAACATTTTATACATAGCATTTACTTTGGATTCACTTCGATATGTTTTGGGCAAAAAGTGAGTCACGGGTAAGGTATTTCATGCACAAGCAGTTGGGTTTGTCAAGCTTTTACAGACTATTCCGTTCATTTTTCTGCTAAACCCAGAGAGTCGATCTCTGAAAGATGGTCCCTACAGGCCCCTGCCTTCCGACAATTGCAGCGACTCGTCAGGATGACTAAGGATATCGTCGGCAGGATAATCACACTGGTTATCACTGAGTAGATCTGGAATGACATTAAAATAGTAGACGATGTGGGAAAATCATCCTACTTTGAACTTTTTTTTTTTTTTTTTTTAAAGATTTTATTTATTTATTTGAGAGCGAGAGAGAGAGAATGAGAGAGGGAACACAAGAGGGGATAGGTCAGAGGGAGAAGCAGACTCCCTGCTGAGCAGGGAGCCCGATGCGGGACTCGATCCCGGGAGTCCAGGATCATGACCTGAGCCGAAGGCAGTCGCTTAACCAACTGAGCCACCCAGGCGCCCCCTACTTTGAACTTCTTGATTTAATTTAAACATGCCCCTGTTGTTAAACAACAGGTTTTATTTACACTTGCTAGCAGAATATCAGAATATCACCAAACATCATATTTATTTACATATCAGAGGGCACGTCATTGGAAGGGAAGGGAGAGGGATTCCTTTCCTCCCCTCCTTGCCTATAATCCCCTGCACACCTTACAGAGCAACCATCACACTGCGTTGTCACTTTCGGCTTTATTTCCAGACAGAGACTGGTCAATCTCTCTCTCTCTTTTTTTTAATTGGTCCTAACATCTATCGAGCTTCATGTTCTAAGACCAATTTTCCAGGCTCTTTATATGCTTTAACCACTTGGTCCTCACAGCGATCTTATGATGTAGACCGTCTCACAGAGTATATACTTGGTGCCACATAAATGCCTGTTGAATGGTTGAGTAAGCAAATCCCATTTTACAGATGAGGAAAAGCTGAGGCAAATTCCAGCTCTTCTACTTACTCTTCCACAAGCCAGCTAGGAAAGATGAGAAAGGGGCCGGGGAGGCATTAAAAACATTTTGAATATGGGGCACTTGGCATTTAGTGTCTTTAGAAGGACAGTGTGTTAACTTGTTTTTTTCTACAAAGATCCTGAATTGGCAGTGTTCTTGCTTCCATATAACATTTTATCTTGGATTTCACGAAGAACAGCTATTTTCTTCACTCAAATAGTCACATATCTCAGAGTTCAAACCTCTTGGAACAAAGTAACGGAACCAATTTCCCAAACTGATCTAACAGGCCTTCCCTGACACCTTTTACCAAAAAAGAAAAAAGTTCCTACTTTTTCTTTAAAAAGTAGAAGTGGAAGTTACTGAAAAGCGTACAGGATATATGCCCCGACTTTCAGCTCCCGTGAGGTCACTCATATAGGGCATGGAGTCGAGATGGGGCTAAGCATTGCACCCCAACTTTGGAATCCCTTCCAGAGGCTCAACACAGAGTAGAGTCTGTCACAAAGCCTCACGCGCCCCTTCCCTTTTCATTCACGCGGATGACAAGGTGGTTCCGGTCCTCGGGGCTTCACATTCCTCTGACTTCAGGGTTCAGAAGAACATGAGCACTTAAGCCAAACTCTAGTAGAACCATTAAATTGCTTGGGAATTGGAAATGAAAACGTTCCCACAGCCACAGCCTTCTTCTTACACCAGTGTTTGACTGCTCAGTCGTTAGAAGGATCCAGCTCCCCAAGTGCTCAGATCAACCCACAAAGTACTGTTTGAACACCTATAATATGCCCAGCATTGTGGTGGGTGCTGAGAGGAACCCAGTCAAGCATAAGGCACAGCGCCCACCCTCAAAGAGCTTAAACTCTAGTTGGGCAAACCTAAGTACTACAGGGACAGAAAACAATACCCCACAATACCAGGTAGCTCAGGACTCTGCAAGGGCCAAGTAAGAAGGGGGAGCGTTCAGGCACCTTTAGCAAAAGGACTTAAAAATCCCATCTAGTTTGTTGGGGGCAGGAGATTCAGGGAGGAATCAACTCACCTCCTGGTACTGTGCTGAGCTCTGGAATCTACTGTCTAGGATCCCACCCTATCACTAATCAGCTGTGAGTAAAATGGCCTGAGGAAAGCTTACAGATGATGAGACCAAGATATTCATTCCCTGGAGTATCTCAGCGGTGGTAAATCTGGTTCTTGTGCTTATGCACGAGAGAAAGACAGAAATCTACTTGGGGGGGAAAATGTGACCTATGGACTGAATTGTTACCTTTGTGTGGCATATTCTCTGTTTCTAGGGCAGCCCAGGAGACAAAGAATGCATTTATTTTGTGGAAAGGGATAGGGAGCAGGGCAAGAAACAGAAACCAGGGGATTGCGCAATAATGGCCTTTTTAAATCCCTCCAGGAAGTTTATGTTTGAGTCCTTTGGAAGACCAAAGTACAGCTGTTCAAAAGGAGAGTTTACTGAGGGACCCCAGCCCCGACGCGGCTGTGTGCTGGATTTTTCTTGGCCATAGGCATTGTCCCAGCATCTCCATCCCCAGCCCTTGGGGCAGGTAGGTCATTCTGTCTGGACCTGACCCTGAGCAGGCCTCAGCCTTCCCCCAGCAGAGACCACAGGCCTCAACTAGCACTGAGGTGTTCACGTAGGAGAATCAGAACAAGGACGAGAGTGAAAAGAAACAGTCTGCTGGATTGCAGCAAAGTCCAGTGATTTCCGTGTAGTATGCAAACCAGACCCGACTTGCTGTGTTGAAATCATTCCCAAAAGAAGCCCTTTCCTTGGGTAGCCAGTGAAAGGGTGATATTAGGTGTATAATCTCACAAATTACACATAAAACTTTGGGTGCAGATTTATTGTACACAACGAAGACTGCTTCTCAGCCCATCTAGGTGACAGGAAAAGTGTAAATATTAACATGTGGTACTCATGTGAAGCCTTTCCGTCCTGCCCCTGGCTTCATCCTCTGCCTATTTCCCTAAGGCCAGGGATGATTTGATAGGGTCTGGTTCAGAACTCTCTCTGGATGCTTACTAAAGCTTTCTGACTGACCACGTGACCCTTTGTCTCTTCCCTTTCTTCTGTTGGAGCCTCGAGGGCGATGTCCTGAGCTTTCACCAGCAACCTCTAACCAGTCAGGTCACCAGGCACTCCCTGCTATCCGTCCCTGTGCGTCCCGAATGTCCTTACCGCTGCCCTGTGTGTGCGATACATCTTCGTTCTGTGATCCTTTGGTCTTGGTTCTCTGAGGCCACCATGTCCAGAACAGTGTCAGCCTGTGGCGAGCTGAAGGCTGAAGGGAAGGCAAGCAGTGTGGTTAGTGATGAAGAACGAGGACTTTGGGGCCAGACAGACGTGGGGGGGCGGCATCCTGCTCCCGTATCATTCACTATGTAATCTTCACGTCAGGAGCCACGATTTCTTCACTTATAAAATGAGGATCGGAATACACGTTCAGAGAGCCGTGGAAAGATTAAACGAGACTCCACACAACTCTTAAGAGTACCTGTTTTAAAATAAGTATCAGTACACAGTGGTTATTAGGTGACAGACTTAGGGGGGCCTCAGGTGCTCTTCTGAGGGGGCCCCTTCTTCCTTGCACAATTTAAAAAATTATATTTCGGGGCGCCTGAGTGGCTCAGTCGGTTGAGCATCTGCCTTGGGCTCAGGTCATGATCCCAGGGTACTGGGATCGAGCCCCCACATCGGGCTCCTTGCTCGGCAGGGAGTCTGCTTCTCCCTCTCCCACTCCCCCTGCTTGTGCTCTCTCTCTCTCCCTCTGACAAATAAATAAATAAAATCTTAAAAAAAAATAGAAAATAAATAAAAAATTATTATGACCATGTTGACATAAAAATATGTCTAAGAAATATTACTGTTCTGTATGGAAAAGTTCCATTTCTCTTCTGTTTTAAAAGAAATTCAAGCATTTTTATGGGCCCCTACGTCTACCGTGGGCCCTGGGTACCCTGCCTAACAGTGCCCAATGGGTAAGTCAGTCGTGGGTGAGAGACTTATTTCTGGAGATTCTTCCCTCTCCTGTTTCAATGTTATAACTGCTTTCTGGAAGTTGCTGGCCCCTCTGGCACTCAGGATATACACTTCCGGCTTCCCCCAGCCCGGCTACCCCAGCCACTGGAAAGGTCCAAGTGTGGAGCCACTCACTCTCCTAGTCCTGCCCCTCTCCTCAATTTAAACCCAGGTCTTCATTCCTCTGACTCAGTCTCATTTCCTGGGACTATTCTTTTTTTTTTTTTTTTTTTTTGACAGAGACAGAGATAACGAGAGCAGGAACACAAGCAGGGGGAGTGGGAGAGGGAGAAGCAGGCTTCCTGCCGAGCGGGGAGCCAGATGCGGGGCTGGATCCCAGGACCCTGGGATCATGACCTGAGCCGAAGGCAGACGCTTAATGACTGAGCCATCCAGGTGCCCTCCTGGGACTATTCTTGGCCTGTAAAATGGCATTGAATTATCTGATGAACTATTTCTCACTGAGGTATTAGTGACTAACTGTGTTCCTCCTCTACTTCTTCTAGAATATTTGCATTTTGTTAACAGAACCTTTGGAGACTCTCCACCATAATACACAGCCATATATCTGATGGAGAAACTTTAGTCCAGCAAAGGATACACTTCAAAGGTTGAACTTTGAGGATCGTTGATTGTCTTGTGCCAGTCACTTAATATCTACTGAGGCTGTGCATTTGACTGGTCTTGGTGACATAACTTTGATTAGAAAGCTCTGCTCTATGAGGCAGAACACAGACTGTCCCCAGAATTCTCCGTAAAGTGTCCTGCCTGATGGAGTCCTAATGGAATTCCTTTTATCCAACATCACTTGAGGAGGGCTTCTGCTCCCCATCTGAAGTCATCCCTCCAGCTGTGCTGGTGGTGACCCCACACATATACCTAAGAGACAAGTCTTATGCCCTCTGTGCCTCTTATTTCCTAGGTTTGGGCAGGAAAGTGTTCTAAGAGATAACACTGTTTATAAAGGGTACCATTTACAGCACAGCACAAGCTCTGTAGTGCAAATTCTGGTTTGATTTCTGGCTTTATTGCTTTTTTTTTTTTTTTTTTAGAGAGAGAGAGCACACAAGTGGTGGGGGAGGGAGAGAGAGAATCTCAAGCAGACTTCCTGCTGAGCACACAGCCTGACGCAGGGCTCGATCCCAGGACCCTGAGATCATGACCTAAGCTGAAACCAAGAGGACGCCCCTGGCTTTATTGCTTATTATTTGCATGACCTTGAAGTCTCAGTCTCCAAATTTTATTTTCTCTTCTGTAAATTGGGGAGGGGGAGGTGGTTGTAGAAGTAGTATCAGCCTCATAAAGGTGTTGTGAGAATTCTTAGTTATTGTGAGAATTAAATGAGACTGTCCATGCAAAGATCTTAGCATGATGCCTAGCATGCAAACCCTCAATGAATGACTGCTATTATTATTACTATTATTATGATTATTATTATTGCTCCCACCACTAAATTTGTTACAGGCCCTCCAGTCCTGATAGCTTAGAGAAAGTGCTGGTGCTTCTTCCCAGACTCTGCAAGGCACTGCCCAGGGAGTGGCCGGAGCAATGGGAGAATCCAGCAGAACAGGTTTTTTCAAAGCAGTGGAAAGTAGATCAAAGGCAATCACCCAAACCTGGAAAAAGAATGTATTCCTTTGTTTGTTCCATACTAGTTGTGAAAAAACTTTCAAAATGTAACTTATGCTGGAATAAAAATTGTGGCCGCTCTTGAGGTAACATGACTGAGCCTCTCCAGTCTGTGTTCTTCCTGACCCCCGAGGACAGACGGGGGCCACTTTGAGTTTCGGCTGAGCATGGCGATGGCTGACGGTGTTCTGTGATGATGTTGCCTACAGTAAGGAGTAGCAAGCTTAGCCGTCAGCAAACATGCAGAGACAGCAGAGATGGTGGAGTGGGGAGCTCCACACCCAGGGGCAAAGCATACCTATGCCTTGCTGCAGATTGCTCATCACCCAGTGTGAAATTTCACGGGACTTGGTTAGGCCTCTTGGCTGAAAATAACAGAAGCCCAACTCATACTAGCTCAAGCAAAAGGGGGCATTTATTCTAAAGATTCCACACTGTATCAAGGAAAACAAGGCGAGAGGCAGACTGATCTGGGATTGAAACCCAGCCCTCAAATTTTGCCAAAACTTGTGTCTCCCTTCTCTGTGTTAGTCTTCTCTCTTTCTGCAGACTCACTTCCTCCGAGGCTTTGGTTGACATATTGGAACAACAGCTCACAGGTTTTGTAAATGCAGTCATCCAAAGAAAGCCTGGTCTCACTTTCTCCAATTCCAGAATTTCTGTGGCAGGAACTGATTGGCCCAGTTGAGGTCAGGTTCCTTTCTCTGATTACCATTCGGCAATGGGAAAAGGTAAAAACCGGTTAGAAGAGCATGGGACACCCACTCTAACTATATACTGCTTGTGAGTGAGCAAAACCACGATAAGGGATTATTGAAATAGGGATTGATGAGCTACATGACAAGAAACATGCTGTTCACATTTGGCCCTATAACTGCATCCTGGCCATTCCCAGATTCCTCTCATTTCACTGGAGATTTGGGATGTCTATCTGCTCACTGCCCTTGGTCCCTTCACGCTAGGCAGACCCTAGCCCTGAACAAGCCGATTGCAGCATAATATAGTGGTAATGGCACAGGCTGTAGAATTACACAGACCTTGAGTTAAAGCCCAGGTCTGCCGCTGACTAGCTGTGTGACACTGGGCAAGTTACTTAGCCTCTCTGAGCCTTAGTCTCCTTATCTGTAAAATAATAGCTCTAAAATAATACATATCGAATCCGGTTGTTGTAAAGATTAAGAAAAATAAAGTAACCATACTTAAAATACTTGGCATATAATAGATGCTCAGTTATGTTAATTTCATTTTCTAATTAGGTTACCTAGAAATCTTCAGGAGGGTGGAGGAGTGGTAGCAAGTGAAAAGGGAGAAAAAGAAAAGTGGTAGCATTTTGTATCTGGGAAGTATCCTGCCTCAGGTATTTTACAATTATCCTGAGCTAACATTAAATAATTTAAGTGGGTCAGCTGCACTGGGAGAGCCATGCTTGAATAGATACAGTCTCTCACTTGAGAGGCAAACCAACAAGGATCTCAAGATCAATGGTGACTGTTTGTTTCTCATTAATTTACTGGTATGACTGTATGGTCCTTAATTTCTTTCCCTATAATATCTAAAGTCCACGTAATGCAATCTCATCACTGAGTTAGTGAATGAAGTGCTTTAACATTTGATTGTGACTATTGTGGTTTGGAGAGGCTCTCGTCTTTGAGAATGTAGTAAGTAATTTTTTTTTATATATATATAATTTATTGAGTTCTGATGATAGCAAGCACTGTGCTAAACTTCTACATGCATTGTCTCATTTCTTCCTATGAATTCAGTGCTATCGCCCCCATTTTCCAGATAACGAAATTGAGGCTCGGGTACGTAGAGTGGCGAGATCACTCAGCACTCAGTGATAGAACAGGAATTTGAGCTCAGCTTAGCCAGCTCCCGAGCCTGAGTTCTTAATGCGCAGTACTGGTTCTCTGCACCTTGGTTTTGGTTATAAGTTTTTGAGACAGGCAACATAAGAAATGAATCCCCAGGAAAATCTGTGCTTAGAATGTCTCATTTGATAAAGGATAATCTCACAGCGTTCGTGCACCCACACGACGTTGCTGCACGGGCTTGGATGCAAAGCCGCAGAATTACAGGAAGAAAAATAGTAGAATAACAGATACACTATCTCCTTGGATACAACAACTCTTCTGATTACCTACTTAGAGGATAATAGCGATGAAGGGTTTCGCAGATGAATCCGTGAAAAAGAGAAACTGGAAATTGTGTCCCACCTTTAGACTCTTCAGCGTTTCTCATCTTAGTCAAAATTGTGCTCATTCCAGTTGTCTGTTGCTGTGTGGGGTCGTGTGTGCATGTGTGTGGAATATTTTGGCCTGCTCCAGAAAACCACATTTGGTGACCAATTGTAGGTATTATCAATGACTCCTGATGATATGTGAAGTATTTTCCGTCCATTGACCTATGTACCGATAACAGGAACCAACGTGATCTCTAATCACAAATTGACCTGTTCTTCCAGAAACCATTTATTCTGTTTGGTGAGTTTCATTATATTCCAGACTGTGCTTCATGTGTACCTTTTTCTTTTTGAATTCATCCTGTGTGTAAATGGAAAAAAAAACAAAAAACATTTAAATATCATGTCTCTTTTGACTAAAAGCATATCTGCATTAATATCTCATATTTTTCTTTTTCATTCTCTGTTTTCAGCTCCAGGGTTCCTTGAAAAGAAAACAGGTGGTTAACCTGTCTCCTGTCAACAGTAAGAGGCCCAATGGCTTTGTTGACAACTCATTCCTTGATATCAAGAGAATCCGCGTCGGGGAGAACCTCTCTGCAGGACAAGGGGGCCTCCAAGTAAATAATGGACAAAATCAGATTATGTCAGGGAGCTTGCCCATGAGCCAAGCACCCCTGCGGAAGACTAACACTCTGCCATCCCATACACATCCTCCTGGAAATGGTATCTTTAACATGGGCTTAAAGGAAGTGAAGAAGGAACCAGGAGAGACTCTATCTTGCAGTAAGCACATGGATGGCCAGATGACCCAGGAGAGCATGTTTTCCAATAGGTACGGAGAGGACCCTGTAGAGCAGCTGATGGACCCAGAGCTGCAGGAACTGTTCAATGAACTGACCAACATATCTGTGCCTCCCATGAGTGACCTGGAGCTGGAGAACATGATCAATGCCACCATCAAGCAGGATGACCCATTTAACATTGACTTGGGTCAGCAAAGCCAGAGGAGCACTCCCAGGCCCTCCTTGCCCATGGAGAAGACAGTGATCAAGAGTGAATACTCGCCGGGCCTAACCCAGGGCCCCTCGGGCTCCCCTCAGCTGAGGCCCCCATCAGCTGGCCCTGCATTCTCCATGGCCAACTCCGGGCTCTCCGCTTCGTCCCCGGTCCCTTCTGTCCCTCAGAGTCAGGCTCAGCCTCAGACAGCCTCGGGAGCGAGCCGGGCCCTGCCGAGCTGGCAGGAAGTATCCCATGCCCAGCAGCTCAAGCAGATCGCGGCCAACCGTCAGCAGCATGCCCGGCTGCAGCAGCACCAGCCTACCACCTGGTCGGCCTTGCCCTCCTCCACGGGGCCATCGCCAGGTCCGTTTGGGCAGGAGAAAATCCCCAGCCCTTCTTTCGGTCAGCAGCCATTCAGCCCGCAGAGCTCCCCGATGCCTGGGGTGGCGGGCGGCGGCAGCCAGTCGAAGGTGATGGCTAACTACATGTACAAGGCCAGCCCGTCGGCCCAGGGAGGGCACCTGGACGTGCTCATGCAGCAGAAGCCTCAGGATCTCAGTCGGAGTTTCATGAACGCCCCGCACACAGCCATGGAGCCCCGGCATGGCAACACTAAGCCTTTGTTCCATTTTAACTCAGATCAAGCAAGCCCGCAGATGCCTTCTGTTTTGCCTTCCCAGGCTAAGCCATCTCTCCTGCACTACACCCCGCAGCCGCCGCAGCCGCCCCCGCAGCCGCCCCAGCAGCCCCCGCAGCCGCCCCCGCAGCCCCCGCAGCCGCAGAGCTCCATTTCAGGCCAGCAGCCCCCGCCGCCGCCGCCGCCGCCGCAGTCCCAGCCCGCCCAGCCCCTGTCCAGCCAGCCTTTGCTAAGGTCCCCCTTGCCGCTGCAGCAAAAGATCCTGCTTCAGAAAATGCAGAACCAGCCCATCACAGGCCTGGGGTATCAAGTCTCCCAGCAGCACCGACAGGTAAGACGTAAGTTTGCTACCCCAAACGCAGAGGACCCGGAGACCATTTAGCCTGGTCCTTATGCTCTGGTTGCAACTTCCGTGTTGGGGCAGAATCAAGACCGCGAAGATAGTGGTGGTCCTGTCGGATTCCCGCGAAGGCCTCCTGAAGCCCAGCTCACACCGGGCATCTGGAGGCAAGAGCTAGTATTTCCTTGTAGATCATTCCTCTCGTTGGGATCTGCAGCGGTCAAAGGCTCTTGCTTATTCAGAATGTTGCATTGTAATTCGTGACCTTTCATGACATGTCGGTTGGCAGTAAGATTCGGATACACCTGATGTTTATTCCTCCAGTCAGTAAGTCGGTCATTAAGTCCACATGCGCGTCCTGAGTACCTGCCATGTGCAAGATGTTGTGATTATGCTGAAAACTGAAATAAGTCCAGACATGATATTAAGAGTATTTAATGACCCGTCTACATCCACACCAACCAATTGAAATGCCCGAATGCCGAACGCATTGTAATAGATCCTGCTGTGACTCCATGCTGGTGCATTAAATAAGACATGGTCCCTGTTTTCAGGCACAGTCTGGAGAGAGAGAGAGACAGGCTTTAAAACTCTCATTTGAATACTAAGTGGAAAGGCTAATAACATGAGAGCACAGAGGTTGGGTGTCTTACCGTGCAAGGCAAAATCAGGGAAGTCTTTTGGAGAAAGTAATGCCTGCATTAAGTGTTAAATGATGAAATCGTCATCACTACAAACAGGAAAAAAATATCAGTGGTTACCTTATATCCTGTGATTAACATAAAGCAGAGGTTTTATTCTGCCCCAGACATGAATAGCATGAAGAGATAGTTCGGTGCCTCCAGAGCACACACTAGTGAGGAATTTCAGATCCCCAGGGAATTTGAGAGCGGAAACTCCTCCTGGAAGGAAGAAAGTCTGAACGTTGCTTTGTGCGTGTAATTTGACGGGTCTCTGTTAGTGGGCAAGCACAAAGACAACACATTACACGTCAAAACAATATGTCAGGATATTATGACGGCACTGAGCCTAATTCCAATCACATTCCTAGAGTAGTTTTCGTGG
The DNA here is from genome assembly GCF_004348235.1 of Phoca vitulina. NCBI lineage: Eukaryota > Metazoa > Chordata > Mammalia > Carnivora > Phocidae > Phoca > Phoca vitulina. Next base: position 16,291,804 of record NW_022589737.1, read on the forward strand.
CTACTGCCCAGACAAGAATGCCACAAGCACCACAGACCGTGGCCAAGCTAACCTTTGCCCTAGATGTGTGCCAGGAGAAAACTGTGCTCAGCTAGCATTCGAGAGCTCTGCACCAAGGAAAGCTTTGAGCTCTTATCCACTTAAGAAGTGTGGGGGGTTAAAAAAAAAGTGTGGGTTTTTTTTTTAATTGTAGTTGATGAAGAATGGACTTGAGCAGAGTCATGTGTATATTTTACAAAGTTCCTTTTTAACAGGTAATTTGGGGATCATTGATAAACGGTATTGTGGAACTACTTCCTAATGGCGTGGGTTGTCATTTTGGTTTGGATGAATCTAGGTTCAAATTCTTACTCTGACATTCACTAGCTGTGTGACCTCAAGCAAGTCACTGGACCTCATGAAGCCTGTTTTCTCTCCTGTAAACGGGGGTGATAATAATATAGCCTAGGATTTTTTTTTTTTTTTTAGAATAAAATTAAGGAGCACCTGGGTAGCTCAGTTTGTTAAGCGTCCCACTCTTGATTTCAGCTCAAGTCATGATCTCAGGGTGGTGGGATCGAGCCCCGTGTCGGGCTCTGTGCTCATCAGGGAGCCTGCTTGAGATTCTCTCTCTTCCTGTGCCTCTGCCTTCCCCCCAACATGTGCACTCACACTCTCTCCGCCCCTAAAATAAATTAATAAATATCTTAAAAATGAAATAATTTTGCACCCAGAGTTTAGAATAAAGCTGGCAGTTATTATGATTATCATGGAAAGAGCCATATATGATCTCAGAATATTTTTAACAAGTATTACTCTTATGTAGGAGATGGAGTAAATCTCAAGTTCTAACATAAAGAGTTTTGGAGGAATAAAAGAAAACTATCCTTCATTATTTTTTGTCCAGCAGTATAGTGAGTGGGTAGTGATTTACCCTCCCTAAGCCCAGATTTCTGATCATAAAAATGGAAATAATAAATAATGGGATATTAATAAAAGGTAGTGTTTATTATTGACCCTGTAACTGGCATGACTTCTGTCTCTCTTCCTTATGGTATCTCATTTCACCCGTATGAAGGAAATCCCATTGTTCTCATCTTACAGGGGATGCAAGTGAGGCACAGAGAGGCTAAGTAACTTTTCCAAAGTCACACAGATAAGAAGTAGCAGAGCTGGGATTCGCATGGTCTGTTGTGCTTTTAGCCACTGGCTGTACAGCTCATAGGGAGGATTTGTTGGGAAATGAATGACCACTTACAGACCATTGTGAAATTCTCAAAAAGAATATTTCCTCTAATAGTGAGCCATATTTACATAATCTACAGGGTAGATGAAGTCCTTTGGGGATAAAGAAAGTCTTAAACTCTAACCTTCAGAGTTGTTATAGAAAAGAATAAAAAAATATCTGTGTGACTGTTGACCTTCCTGAGGGTGAACATTATGGAGCTAACCAAAGTAAGCCATTTACAACAGGAAATATGTCTCTTTGGTCACCCCGTCAGCCCTTCTTTGGGAGCCTTCCTGCCATCCTCGGTCCTGTTTCCGGCTCCATTTCTCCTATCTACAACTGTACACCACACTCATGACCTCTTCGTCCCCATCAAAGCTTCCAGAACCCAAGCACACCAGTGGGTGCTGATGGCCAAATCAACATACAACTTTCAGTGTCTTAGATGATATTTAACTGTTTCCAGTGCCTATGACACATGATGCCAAGATAATTTTCCTCTTTTCAAGAAAGCTCTTAAAAAGTGGTGGAAGTGGCAGCAGTATTTCAAGCCAAAGGCCCCTTCTATACATGCCAGACATGGCGACCCATTTACGGCTTTATCCTAACTTTGTAGATTGAATCAAATTGTCCCTTCCTGTTCAACAGTTCCAAGAGGGAGGATTCGGAAGTCCTGTGTTTGAGTTGTAAGCAAGTGTACCAGAGCTCTATGGTCAAATAAGTGGTGCCCTCTTAACAGCATTCACCTTTGGGGGGCTGGACTTATGCTAATAAGGGTGCTGTTGTTCAGCATGGTTACAGGGTTTTGCTCTGGGGATTATTGTCTTCAGAGCTTTTAGCACATTGAGTGGATTATTACCAGTGCAGTAATATTCATCCTGGCAAGGTGATCTTTGAAAACAGTCAAGATGGGTAATGCTGCTTTGGGTCAAAAACAAGGAATAAGTGATAGGATAGGACTGGATTTCAGATATGGCTTGTGAACTTTCTCTGAAGGCAATAAAGTAAATAAATGAGTTGCTTTCCAAGATGGTAATTTTGAGAAGCAACTTTCATTTGGATGTGCATATTTTTAAGGTTTTTCTAATTCTTATTGTCTCATCTAGTATATTACTAAGTATTGTCAGCTCAGGGAGGGTAGTTTTAACCCCACCGTTTATAGTAGACAGTACAAAGTGTGTTCTCATTTCCAATTAGCAAAATCTCTGTTACTCATGACCAAAGCCACAGGAGGGGAAAGATGGGGAATTAAGCAATTCTTAAGTTTATCAACTAGAGTGTCCTAAATGAAAGCACTAGTCATAAATTTTTTTCTGCATGTCATACTCAATTTGTGTCAAACATAGGAAGACTTATTATGGGATTTTTCTAATTGGAATTCTTTCACCTTGGAAATGGTGGAAACCTTGGCTTTCTGCTACAAGATGGTAGATTGAATTTGTCGATCAGTTGCTTGTAATTTAACTAGCAGAGTGTGCAAAGATGGCCTTCTCGTCACCCTTCAGAACTCTGCACCCAGACAAATCTGCATGCTCAGGCAAAGAATATACTGGGGGGAGTCTGTGTCCCTCTGTCTTAATTGGGTACCCATCTCCATTCTCCTAGATGTGAATGGTGCCTGAGAGATGGATGCAGCATAATCAAATTGTTAGAGACCTCTTTATCGTTTCATGCCTGGGGTGGTTTCAAGTAAGCCCTTCTCCAGATACTGAGAGAACAAATGGTATTTGGTATTTCACAAAATGTCTTCAGTGACTCTGTCTTGCTAAGGTTTGGGGCTTGGCAAATGGAAATACCTCCTGGCTATAATTTCCTTTCCTTTCTGATTTAAAGGTTATGGGAGAGGGCAGGAGAGGGATATAATGTATGCAGTTCTGATTTATCTTCAAGTCACTGGATACTTGTTTAAGGTGTGAAAGAGTTATTGGTTCACTAGGGCTTGTGAGAGTTCAATCCAAAAGCTCTAACCTCTTGAACCAAGAAGTGATCTTTGTCAGAGCTGTATAATCAGAAACTTAAAAGTGTGAATTTTTTTTCTAACATTAGATCCATGAAACTCAAGTGGATTCTATATTTGGTTTAGAATTATCCCATCTCTAAAAATTCTGAAAGGGAACACAGCCAGGGAATGGATGGTTTGTTATGACCGAAACATAAATTTGTACATTTCCTCCTTAGTTTAAAGCCAAGCTCCTCAATCATATATTAAGAACCTCACCCCGCTCTCTCTGCCTAGCCAAGTTTATCCTTCACTACTTTATATATCAACCCTTGGCATAAAACAGGCAAGTCTCATGTTCTCCCCCCTTCTTCTTTAAGGTAATTTTGGATATATCTGATCTTAAAGATGAACACCCAGTTGAGGGTGAAGGAATCGTGGACCTCTCCTAGACTGACAAATCCTTATAATTGCCCAGTGAAAGTGCCAGAGAAGAGATAGAACCTTGAATCAGCTGGGAATGCCTTTTCTAGTGGGAAAATAATCATGAATTCAATGTTCTGCAACAATATAACACCCAAGTCACCCCCTTTGCCGGGGGCCATAGACTGGCTAAATAGTCAGCCAGTTAGACTAGTGCTGGGCTTCAGGTTTAAGGGCTAGAACCGGGTCAAAAGAAGTCAGGAGCATGAAGGGCCAAACACAAGGCCAAGCCAATGTCCTAGACAAGCTGGGACACAAAACTGGTATACTCACAATCCAGGAGTGAAGCCAAAAGATGGTAATAAACCTATGGTCATGGGGCAGATATAAATGATATAAAATCTAAAGTGAAGTTAGGATAGAGACCCAAGAGATGCTAGGTGATCACTGCAAACGACCCTTAACAATTTGGTGATTTCCATTATGACTCACTTTGGCTGGGCTATGCTGGCAAGAAGGATGAGGTCTGATACATACTGAGGATTGTCCGTGGCAGACCAGGAATATTATGTTTGCGTTTTCATTTTATTTTTGATATTTCATCATTTATCTTTTCGGTTTAAAAGAAAATAAAAATTTGTTTTTAATATTCCATAATACCAGTGCTAGGGCTAAGAGTCCAAATAAATTTCCAGACATAGATGTTAATATGACCTGTACTGAAGAATCTTGATTGGCAAAATTAGCAGGAGGGGGATTTTGCATGTGTCTTGTTAGTTTCCGTTAGTTGATTTGTTGGCTTTCACCTTAGTACCCGCTCTGTGCCAACATGCAAACTCCCCTTTGAGGGCACTGAGGCTCAGAGAGGTTAAATAACTTGCTCAGAACTACAATTAGTAACTGGTCTGAGTTTAAGCCCAGTGTTAATAACCACTGTGCTGCATAAGTTAAGGAACTAGGTAGAAGTGGTTGGGGTTGTGTTAACAGGGCCTTCGCTAGGATATCTGTTCAAAATTTCATGATTGTCTACGTGCCCAGTTTATTTCTACCTCAGAGAAAATGTAAGCCAGTTCTGATGCAGGGAGGGATCTTCAAGCAAATTCACTGAAGTTGCCTTGTCTGAATCCACAGATCTTTATGTTTCCCCATCTGCCCAACCAAGAGCCATGAACTAAAGATAAAGATCTTAGGCTAAATTGAGTACCGCCCCATTTTGAACTCTACCAATAGTTTTTATTCATTCATTCAAAAAAATGTTTGTTGAGGGCTTCTATATGTCAGGTACAGTCCTGGACACTGATACCACTTCTACTCAGAACAAAGACAATACGGTAAGGGAAAAAAATAAAATTAAAAAATGTTTTTTAAAAAATTAAATAATCAGAGAGTATTTTCAAATTGAGCTGTTTTCATCATACTGCAGGCTTGGTTTATTCTTGCTTCTGTTGCTAGGCTGATTTGCTTCCGGGCTTCTTGGTACCTCTGATCCCAGATAAAAATGGGAGAATACCCAGGGGAGTGGTATGTGACTTTGTTTTTTGAGGAAAAAATTCAGGAGTTTGGTTAGCTTTTTTAAATGATGAAGAAAATTCATTCCCATTCTTGTTCTTTAACATGATCCATCAAGATTTAAGAACTGTCCAGGGTCACTTTTAAGAGTTTCCCAGTGGGATAAAACCATAATTCGTGCATACATTCATATGATGAGAGTTTCATGAGCACCTACGATGTGCCAGGAATTAGAGATGAAAAGATCATGTGATGCAAAGAACCCTCTTTGTACCCATCTAAAAGATCAGGAAGGTATGGTCGCAACCCCTTCATCAAGGGGTTGAAGGTAAGTATCCCTGATACTTACTGGATTCTTACTGGGCGCATATACGACAGTCTGCTCTGTAGAATAACTGAACCCAAATCACATGGGCTTCTCCCGTAAGTCTACAAGTTCAACTTTGAATGTGTTATTTTAACCTTTTACAGAGTAGAGCTCTATTTTGCTGGATATCCCACTTTCGTGTCTGTTTTATTTTGTCATCCTAGTATGTAATAGCTCAGAACACAATAGAATGAATTGGCATAAAGCAACAATTAACTCCTGTATCCCTCAATAAAGAAATCAACACAATAACAAGAAGAACATGTTAGCCTTGGAATCATAATGCGTAGGGTTTAAATCCACACTTAGGGGAATGACTTCTATTATTCTCATCCCAAGGTCTTTGTCAGTGTGTTGCATCCATCAACAAGAGCTGTGCATTTAAAGCATTAATGCGTAATTCGGCCTGTTGAATACGAAGTTTCCAACTAGGGAAAAAAAAGGGGTATGAGGTTAAGAAATAGATTTGATCCCAGGGATGGAAATGCAAGAGGGTTAATGGAAAATCTGACAGATATTTAACTATAATGTGCATTAATGTAGGTGACTCAAACAATCCCCTTTGCACCCATTCTAATTAGTTCTGCCTTTTCTAATCAGATGTCAGTTGTTATCAGTTTGGTAGAGGGGTGATGGTTTCTTTTTGTGAAATCGAAAGGAAGCAACAACCCATTTCGCAGGTACACTAATCAGTAAATTTTCACGTTAATGGTTAATTAAAGTCAGGCACAGAAATTGGAGATTCAGAAGGTGTTTATTATAAGGAGTTCTCGATCTGAAACAAAAAACTGCACAAATGTTTAGACTACCAGGATCAGAGAGATGTAATGGGAGTGAATCATCTTACTCTTTTACAGTGCATTTTAAGCAGGGAAGACCAAACTTACACACCCCGAGCCTAGGTAGCTCTCTGGATACTAATTAGAGAACTCCGGCTGAATATTTGCATTTCATGCAATGAATCTGAACAATAAAGTGGCACTTTATTCTCCAAGCAATAAATTGAGTAGAGCATAATAGAGGGAAGCCAATGACTACTTTCCTGTGCATCCTGCAAAATCAAGTTTCAAGGTCCCCGAGGAAGAAAGAATGGGGGTGGTTGACCTGTTTCCCTTTCTTTCTGCTGCTAATTCCCTCCACCCTGAATCACTGGCATTTTCCACAGTTTGCTTTTCACAGGAGCTTAAGTTCAGCTCCACCTTTAGGAAACATGAACTTCATAAACAGGGAGCTTTTTTGGCCCTTCTTCTTGGTAGTCCACAGGTCTGTGTAGGTGCACACGTGAGCATGTGGGCTTCATGCTCCGGTCTTGGGCTCCCATTCCTACTTTGTGTCTCGGGGTCTTTGTCCTGTTCCCCCTCCCCTTGGCTGTACCCTCTCCTCTTTCCCCCTTTCCCTACAGATCAGTTTTGAACTTGCCTCTTTTCCCTGACCTCCTGGAGACCTGTTCTATGGCAAGCCTTAAGTGGGAGTTGGGGGAGGAGAGGACATTTCGCCACTGAAGTTGTTATTGGCCACAAGCATGAAGAGACTTTTCCTGGAAAAGGATCCGTGTTGGGGAGAGCCATGAGGCTAAATGAGCTGGCAGGCCCATCTCTCTATCCCACAGCCTCTGGCACAAAGGAGTGAATTCTGAATGGACATACCCATGGGCAGAACATATCCTGAAGAGCTTCTAACCATTGTCCCTTCTCATGTCAAGTGCTGGCTAACCTGGCCTGCCTCCTTCCAGTCTTGCCAACCTGCCGCTGGAGTGAGCATGCTAAAATAGGAATGTGGTCATGTCTGTCACCTGCCTGAGGCCCATAAATGATCTTCATTTTCTCAGAATAAAATCCAAATCCTTATGTAGCTTATAAAGCTCTACATGACCCAGCTCCTGCCAAGATTTATTGGTTTCCAGTCCCAGCTTTTTTATTCCTTGACTCCCACCCACTCATTCACTCATCTTTACCTGCCAAGTTCACACACACACTGCACTCTGGCTCCTGCCATAAAAAGTGTACTCCAATTCCTGAGAAGTACCATGCTTTTCCTCACCCTCAGGTCTTCAAATATGTTGTTCCTTCTGTCTAGAACATTCTACCGCTCTACTCTGCACAGCTAACCTAACTCTATGCTTTCTCAGTCTCAGCTGAGACATTTGATCCACAAGGTTTCCCTGGCTTCCCAGTCTGGACTCGCTCCCATCGTGTACTCTCTGGCAGCTACCTCTGCTTCCTCTCTGTTGGCTGATATCAGCCCTCATCTATCTTTGTTCTTGTGTGTCTTCCTCAACGAGACTGCAGGCTACTTGAAGGCAAGGATGGTGTCCATCTTGTTCACCATTGTATTCCAACCTCTGACATGGCTACTATGTGGGATATTTATTGAACAATGAACAAATGAATTACAACATTGACCCATCATCCACTCTTCTGTTCTGGGCAGTTAAGGACGCCAACACATCACCCTGTCCTCCCAAGAAGGAAGGAACAGAAGCTACCTTTTCCACCTTCCTCCATAACAAGTCTGCTCTTAAAACACCATTTGCCCATGGATCTGCACCAACAGTTACAATTTTCAGGGATAGAAACTAGAGAATTCACTCTCAGCTGCCCCATGGGTTAAACCTGTGGAAGGAGAGTGTGCAGAGGCACTCTTCTTGGAGCCTGGACTGACCTATATCACGGGGAATCGTACGGGTAAGAGTCAACTAAGAGAATTTTATCAACAATTTTCCAAATGATTCTTTTCTTTTATGAAACATATATGGAACACCAATAATTTACCAGCAGTGACCAAGACACAACCCCTACCCATAGGTAATGGACACAAACAAGTGATTATGTAGTGTTATAAGGTTTCTGATAGAAGTGACCATAGGATATTTGGAGAATGCAAAAATAAAGCGCCTGTTATAGCTTTGGGAACTAAAAAAGGCTTCCTGGATGAGGCATCATTTGATGGCCGCCCACACCTCTTCCTCACCTCTGCCTCTGTCTCTGCTGCTCCCCGTGTGCTTGCATTATTGCAAGCCTCCCTCCTTTCAACTCGCTTGTCCCTCCCAGTAATGGGCTGGATCACGTGTCTAAGAAATTCTGCCTTGTTCCATGCTTCGTAGGGCCGAGGCCAGTGGCTGTGGTTCCATTTATCTCTGTTGCTTTGGCCAAGCCTTCTCCCTGGAAATGCACCTTCACCCCAGATCCAGTCACTCCCCGAGGCTCTCCTGCACTGGACTGGCTCTCCTCCCTATGAATGTCTTTTGCCCAACGACTCCCTTTTCCCTCCTGGCCATGGGATCCTGCCCACCTGCTTGGACAGTTCCAAGGTGTCTTAGAACCCCAGCCTCTGCCCTAACTGCCCATGTTGCTGTCATCACCCCTTCTCACGCTCTGAAACAAGTAAAGTTTGTTTCTTCCTCCTCTAGTGCATACAACAGAGTGCCAGTTCTTTCGGTACCATTCTGATATTGTATGATAATTTTGTTTAGGTGTCTGTTTTTGTCCAATGAACCAGGAATTCCTAGAGTTGGGACTGTGGAATTTCTTTTTCTTCTCTGAACTCACAAAGCATTTTGTATCTCTCATTGCATTCATTGCTTTATACCTTGAATTATAATTAAGTCTATGAATTATAATTAAGTCTATATGTCAACCCCTCCACTAAATTGCAAGCTCCTTGAGACCAGAGTGTGCGTATAATTTATCTTTGTACCTCCAAGGGCTAACAGAGTACCTGAGAGAAAGTCCCAACATAAGGACACAGAAACAGAAGGAGAGGAAGGGAGAACAAAGGAAGGAAGGGAAAGAAGCTTCAGTGTGTGTGTGTTACAGGTTGTATGGTCTTGAAATCAATGGAAAAGAAATAGGGTTGAATAACTTCTGACATCAATCTGAATAGAAAATATACATTATTGAGAATTTATGCATTGTTTACCTTAATGACCAGATAGCCTTGGTCAAATTACTTGGATTCTCTGAAACTGAGCTGCATTATCTGTACAGTAAGAATTACAACACTATTTTTCAGGATTGTTGAAAAAATTCCATGAAATAACCCATGAGACTGTGAACAAATGTAGGGCCTGCACCTTGTAGGCAATTCATAAGTGTTAGCTTGCTTTCCTTTGCAAACTAAGGACCACCAGAAACAAATCCACTAAAACAATCTGAATTAAATGTTAGTAGACCCTTGCAATGGTTGAATTCCAAAACTGAGCTTCCATTTAACTTTGAGTTTCCAGGTAACTAAGGCAAAAAGAAATTATATGGGGGATATAGAGGTTCTTTTTCTTCAGTATGAGAGAGAGCATGCCAGTTCATCAGTGGAGACAAACTATTTCCTGGAAATGAATTCAAAGGTACATTTATCACTGGGGGAATTAGGTAACACGATGGACATCTTCCACTGAACATTTTGCGAAGACATCATGACACTGTTTACTTTGAAGTTTTTGTTATTAAGCTGCATTGTAAAATCCAAGGCCAAAACACTGGATTTTAATTCGGTGAATACTTTTCCCTGGGAAGCTGAGATAATGGGGTACAGATGTCATGTTTTCTGAAGCTCTGTATCAATGGTTTTTGCACTTTGTTTGAGTAAGAATACGTCTCTCTTCCCTTCCCCCTTTCAAGGTTTCCCCGTGACACCTCCCTGGAGCTTAGATTCCTTCAGGACGGGCTTCAAACCTGGGTTCTGGCTTATCCCAAGGTAGAGTTTAGAGACTATATGGGAATGCATAATTAAAATTCCCGTTAGACTGCCTCACTCAAATCTCAATGTCTCAAATGAGGCTCTGGCAAACCCAAGCACGTGTAAAGTAGATGAGACCTATGGAATGTCTACCTCTGAGTCAGCTTTCAAGGAGAGCATTTCGAAAATCCTTTTAAGCTATAATCTTATCCCTCCATAGAGAACAAAGCTGTAAACTTCAGATGTGACCCCTCTGCTCACCAGACCAAGCTCATTAAAAATCACCATGAAAACATTCAGCAGTTGGTATAGTTATTTTTCAATCAACAAATATTTAAGCACTTCCCATACACAGAAAACCATGCCAACTGCTCTAAGAAAGGTACTGAGAGGGGTGTGCCATGTGGTGGGGGCTGCAAGGGAACGAGAAATAGAAGGCAAGGATTCTGGACCCAGACTCGTTGCTGAGTATTTTACCTTTAGTAATGAGACTTTGTTTACCCCCTTTGTTACAATTTTATTCTATAATCCTTGAATTTTATGACTCTAAAATGCAATTACTGTCCTCATCTTTAAATTTGTTCTTTTTATCACAGTAACACAGGCAAATAATTTAAAATGACAAGTCATGCTAAAAGGCAAAAGCTATTCCTTGGCACCCCCTTCCCTCAGCCCTCACCCCAGAGGAAACCACTTTCACCATTTTTGAGTTTCTTCTTCTGGTTGTTACCGTCGGATCGCTAAATTCATGCATGCCTCAGATCTCTTTGTTTGTTCCTTTTAAGCGGTATCTATTACATCTTATACAGTAGGTGAAGATTTTAGTCTTTCTCTGTCTTCCCCTTTGCCGCCACAAGGTTATGTCAAAAATTTGCCTAAGTCCATATCAGTGTCTTCAGAACTATGAAGACATAAGTAATGTTTACAGCTAAGACAAGCCAGAGTACTGTAAGCATAATTCCTCTGAAGAAGCTCCATGTCTAACTTTCTTTTCACTTGTGAAGTTTCCTTGAATCTCTGGATATGTCTTCTCATACCGTCCAACAGCTCTGTGAAACGTCTGTCAATTTTCCACCTGTAATTCCTGTCAGATAATCTGTTTGTTGTTTCTTTTCCTGGATGCATCTCCCCAGGAGCCCTCTCTCCCCAGCTACTGCCCTGACAGAGTTCTCTAGGCCCACGGATACTGCTGTCACCCTAGGACTTCCTGCCACCACGCTGGGAATGCCTTCATGTCTTTCCTTTATCAGACTCCCTGTTTCTGGGTCCCATGTGTGGCTCTGTTTGCTTTTTTAATCTCTCATTTTGGTGGATTGTGTCTGCTGATAGCTTCCCGACAAAGGATATATGAAAGGTAAAATGTTGAAACCCTCAGAGACATCATAACTCATTTGAGACAATAAGAAAAAGCTCAGAGCATCAAGAAAGAACATTGTTGAACATTGATAATGTCTTCCTACGTACATTTGGGGCTACGGAGTGTGCAAAGAAGGGATGAGAAAGGAAGCTTCATTTATTGAGCACCTACTATGGGCTGATTGGTTTTTCCATGACATTCCTAAGAAATAGTCATAATTTTCTAGTAATTGGCCTAAATCACACAGCTATCAGGCGGCGGAACTGGAATTCAGATCATGTTTGTCTGCTTCTAGGCGTGCTCCACACGCTGTGTCTCTCAGCCAAAAAGCATAAGTGCACAGTCCTTGCCCTCAAGGAGTTTGTTCACCCATGTCTTTAATCCAAATCAGACATTTGCTGCTTTCTCGCCCACTATACTAGCCTCATACTGTGTGTGTGATTTAATTCTGGTTAATGTAGTATCTATTTTCCTAGTTTCATGTACATTAAGTTTTATTATAATGTTTTTCTGTGAAATTCTGGAACAGAGCTATTTCCAAAGAAGATTTCAGTTCTTTTTTTTTAGATTTTATTTATTTGTTTATTTGCGAGAGAGAATGAGAGAGAGAGACCATGAGAGGGGGAAGGGTCAGAGGGAGAAGCAGACTCCCCGCTGAGCAGGGAGCCCAACGCGGGACTCGATCCCGGGACTCCAGGATCATGACCTGAGCCGAAGGCAGTCGCTTAACCAACTGAGCCACCCAGGCGCCCGAAGATTTCAGTTCTTGATCCCATTCCATTTATTAGGGATTAGGCAGGTACAGTCTGATCTGGTTACCGCTGAAAATGTGTTCATGGTTTTGCCCTTTTCCCTGGTGGATTTTGGGTTCTATGCCAGTCGGTTCATTTGCTGACATTTATCACATTTAGCTCCTGCCTCGGGGACATTCAGGATTATTGGTGGGGAACGACTCCTGGCCGTGGCCTGCAGTAGCAGGCTTCTCCAAGCTCTCTTCCCCCTGGAAATCTGTATTGGTATCTCTCTCCGAAACAGAACAGTAAGTACAAGGGGTAAAAACATAGGAAGGGATTTAAAAATGAATGGAAGAGGATAGAATCATTGTTTTTTTTATAGATCAGTTACTGACCAACGTGCAAACAAACAAAAAAGATAGACGTATTTCATTGACATCAGCGCAGTTGAAGCCCCCTGACGGCTTTTCTCACCCAGGGACCTTGACACTTGACACAGCTCTCTGTAAGCGAGGGGCGTCGACGGCAGGGTCAGCGGCCAGACCCCAGCGCGGGGACCGTCCCCACTGCCTTCTCTGGCACCACCACTGCTCCCAGAAGCAGAAACACAGAACCCTTTCCTCCAGTTAGAGATCAGAAGCAGCTAACCGTCCTCTGAGCAGGCTCTACTTTTGAGTCCTGGGTTCTAAAGGTTCATTTTTAGTTTGGTTGTTTGGCACTCTTGGTGCACTTTGTCTGTAGGAACAAATTACAGGAAGTTTATCACGTCCCGGGCTGGCCTATTCAAAGTCTATTTGACTCCTCTGGTCATCGAGCTGTTAAGAGTACTGACCACAATTTCTCGAACACTGCATTTCAGAAAGAAAAGTTGTTCAACGTACACTGATTGAACCAGGCATAGGGGTGGAATCAGGAATACAGTCTATTTAGTGGAACAAGAGAATCCCCGTGCAAGAGACAAATGGGAGTCCCACGTGTGCACAGGGCACTTTGCTCTGAAAACCACAGAGAAGGAAGAGACTTCCACCTCGGCCTGGCTCCGGGTTCTGAATGGGAAGACGAGGAGCATTTTTGGCTGGACCTTCATGGCAGAGGGAAGTGGGCCTTCAGACCAACGGAAGAGGGAAAGTGAGATTAGCCAGAACATCACCAGCGAAGGGCCACAGAGCTCTTCCTTTCTAGTGGTCGTTTATAGATATTTATAGATCGGGGGCTACCTGAATGCCTGTCAGTGTCTATGCCTACCCACCCCAGTTTTCTGGACTGAAGTTTGTTGACCTGATTTATCAAGATAAAAAAGGTTTGAGCCATCAGTTCTATTTCCAAAATCTATACAGAGCACCAGGCAGTAAAGACCTTGACACCAAGGCAGCCAGGCCCAGGGGCCTTACCAGGCTGTGCTCTGGACACCTCACCAGCCTTGGGAGGCAGGACTTGGGAGCCGAGGCTGTGTTTTGCATATGTGAACAGAGTCCACAAAACGATTTGCTCCTTTTACTACTATTACAGCCATGATGATTCCTAAAATAAGGTTTGACCCATCTGTGTGATGAAATTGAAATCGTCTACATAGTCAAAGCCAGAGAGAGAAAGCCAGAGAGTCAGAAAGATGGGATAAAAAGTAGGAAAGAGTGGTCTCAAGGGAGAAATGAAAGGAAATTTGGGCCAAAAAAAAATGCATTTCTGACCATCTCTCCTGCTGTGTAAAGATACTTTATAAGGCAATTTAAACTCTGACAAATCGCCTATTTCTGTTTGCAACTCCAGATGAAGCCAACCATTCTCACAAACTTGTCCATTTGTTTTTACTGCTCATGTTTCATTCAATTTTTTGGGAGGGATGGCTATTGTAAAATTCTTTCACATTTCTCTGAACACTTGAAATGGGGTCAAATCTAAATGAATGTGAATTCAGCATGGATCCCAAGGCCCAAAGGTCAGGCTCCACTTGGACGGTTTTGATGTGTAAAGCGCTGCCAACATTCATTTTTGTAGAGCAGCAAGAGAACCGAGCCGTGTGCTGGTGAAGATTGACGTAGACCTCATTTTCCCCATCCTCAGAGGCAAGAAGTTTCTAGTAACCTGTGGGTCTGCGTGACTTGGGGAATATTGGAGACCCCTCATCGGTCCACTTTGGGTGCACACATTCTCCAAAGAAGCCAGATGCACATGGGTGAGAACCTCGCCAGGCTGTTCCTTGGGAGTCTGAGGGCAGCCCTAACTTCCATGGGAATGGGATTCTCTGCCAAATTCAGATGCCGGAGGCTTCCCTCAGGGACCACAGCCCATCTTAAATGGAGGAAGTTGCTGTGAGAAGTTAAGCAGGAAGTTCTAGAGGGCTATGTTCCCCCCCACCCTTGTGTGTGTGTGTGTGTGTGTGTGTGTGTGTGTGTGTGTGTGTGTGTGTCAGTGAAAAGAGATAAGCCCTCCATCACTGTTTGCATTATATACTCGTGGAGTTTAAAATTTCAGGGAGAGAAAATAGTAAACAGAAAAGGAGAGGGAGCTTGTTTATCTCTCCAAGGCTAACATTCCTACTCACGCATACGTTACAAGATGCACACCATTCATACCTCCAGGTTTGACACATTTGTCTTTCTCCCCTAAATGTCTCTGAGACTCCGCTTGGATGGTAATTCAGATGACTGTGAGGGTCACACCTCTCAGCAGTCGAGTCAGAACAACTTCCAGTGGTAATTCCTTTAAAGTGAAGAATTTCTTCACCTCCTCCTTGCCTTGGAGTAGGAAAGAGGAGAATTTATTCACAAATTGGTCCTAACAGGGGAGACAAGGGACCCCCCAAAGCAGGGCTGACGAGGTTCACTTCAGTATCCAGGTTTAGGGGAGCATGAGAATATTGCATCGCAAGGCTCAATCGCTCAGACATACTGGCGTGCGATCAATATGAAAGGTACTATCGGAACTGAGCACTAAGAGTAAAAACATTGTTCACATCGACATTGCAGCACATGACACACTGAACTGTATCTTCCTAGCCACAAACCTCACCAGCTTTTCCAGTAACCTGAAAAGACAAAGAAAAAGAGAACTTGGGGAAACTCCTACTCATCAGTCAGGTTTCCCCTTAAACGTCACTTCCTTTAGAAAGCCGGTCAGACAGATCCACCCGCACCTGACTGCCCCTCGCTCAGCTCTTCTCGCTCTTTATGTTGTGCCTTCCAGAATTATCTGTCTTCTTACTAGACAGTCTTCACCTCTCGACCCCCAAGAGCCAGCACACTCCCCAGCCCTTTGTAGGCACCTAAATATGTGCTCGATGATTGATGGAGTATTGAGGAGTCTGAGTTAGGTCTTGGAGGACACAAAAATGAAGATAGAATCTCCGCCCTGTCTGGAAGGAAGATCGGTAATAAGAAGATACCACACAATTTGGCAAACTTGGTAACACCTGTAAGAAGAGTTTCTCTCAAGGAGAACAAAGGGAAGGTTGAACTTTTGAGCGCCCTAGTGATAAAACAGACAAGTCTGTTAGCTCCTTCTGGGACTCATTAACTTTACTAACAAGAAATAGTGAGTGGAATCCTATTTCCTTACATTTCAAGTTTGCTGCAGGGAGAGCATGATATCAATAATATTAGGCAATGGATTTCATCTGGGGAATATTCTATTAGAAAACATGAAATATTATCAATACCTTCCCTGGGAAATCGATCAGCTTTGTGGTATCTAACATTACATTTCAAACTGCAGAACCGAAAGCTAATACATAATTGGCTTTGTAGGAAGGGTTTAAAGAGTGAATAAAGAATCATGCTTAAGTTTCTGCTTGCTCACTTCTTCTATTCTTCTGCCATTTAACTCCCTTTTTTCAGAGGAACAATCAAAATAGGTTCCGCCCGCTCGCCGGCCTCCGGTGCTCCGTGCAACACTGTTCACCCAGCAGTGTTGGTGTGCCTGGCAAAACAGACAACAGAAAGGAAGGGAAGGCTCTTCCCCGAGGGTTTGCTGGTTCGATCAGAGCACCCTTGACAAAGATCACTTGCAATCTCAGGCAGAGAAACCTAACGTTTATTCCAGTGTCAAAAAAAAAAGACTTGAAATCTTTTTCGTATTGGGATGTTTGCGAGGACTCCTTCCGTCCCTCTCCCAGTGTGCAGTGGGCCCTCTGTGCTTAACAACAACAGCAGCAACAACAACAAAAGTTAGAACCCCAGTGCTGTTGCGAAGTTGAATGACTGCAGAAGGCCTTGAAACCGCCATCATCCTCTGCACAGAAAGTGAACGGACTCTACACTGACCTCTCCAAAGGTAGAGTCTATTGAAGAGGTCAGTCTTTGGGGACCGTTTGCTTTGGTTGTTTTTCTGATTTGGTTCGTTTTTAGAGAGAAATTATATATTTTTTAAATGTCGGCTCTAACTCTCATGTGACCAAACAAACTGCAAACAAGAGCATGGTAAACAGAACACAGCATTTCAGCCGTTTCTTGTGACTTTGAATCTGATGCAGACAGCACGTACTTTCCTTCACACAGGGGTATAGTTTGAGAATATGAGCTTGTCCAAGGCCACGGGGCTTTGATGCCATTGAATATGCGGGGTGGCTGCCTGCAAGCCAGGTAACTACTCTGCCTCATTTCCCCCAAATCACAATGAAACAGATGATCAGACCAGATGTGTGGCCCCCAGACTTTCAACTTTCAAGACCATATTTATAATAGGGTTGCTGACGGATCTGCTATATTTCATTTTCCTGTGTAAGGACATTAAAAATGAAAAATCATCATTTCATGGAAAAAAATACATTTTAGCATTAAAAAAACTGAGAACATAATTGCAGAGTAAGTGATCATCCTTTAAGTGAATAAATTTTAGCTGTTTGATAAACTCAGTGTATGATCCTTATTTTTTGGTCCCATTAGCAAATAAAAAATTCCTTGGTGGTGGATATGTGTCCCTGGAACACCACCAGACCAGATGATCTGCATGGTGGCTCCTTCCATGTGCCCCACTTCAAGCATAATACTGAAACATACAAATAAGTAAATAAGTAAAATGCCAACTAGAGACATAGCCCTGTCTCCTTAGCTAGGGTGAAGGTGTTAATGTTTTCCAGCACCCAGCTAACGAGAATGTCTGCCAACCGCATCATCCCACCTCCACCCAAGATAGTAGATCTGCTTCAGTCCATTAAATTGTCATTGTTTTCAGCTGCAGTGACTCCTCTAATTAGGAATGAATCTAGCAATAAGGAAATCAAATAAAAAGAAATGGAGAAGATGCCAAAGGGGCAAGAGAATATAAAAGCAAGACAAAAGCTTTTTTTGCAAGGCTAAATTGATGATTTTGCCCAAAACACAAACGTAAAGGAAAAGATTTATAGCACAAAGAATGTAATACAATTCAGTTAAATTGTTCAGTCTTATTACAGTATTAATGCTGCAGCCAGGTTTCATTGTATAAATTAGATACACAGTCTATTCCCTAAGATAGTACTTGATTCCCGTAATAGTTTTTAAAGTCCTCCAAAATTGGAAATATAAATATGGAAACTCACAGTGGTCAATATTTTGAGCCAACCCTAAGAGAAAGGGGTTTGGACTGAGGTCTAAGAGCACTTAACTGAAACAGAGCCACCGAGAAACAAGTTTAGTCTTGGAGACACGTGGGAGGAGGTGACAAATGGAGTTTATCATGTTGGGAGGATTGTGGTTTTGCCTTCTTGTTTCCTTTGGCAGTGCAAGGCAAGAGGCCGGCTTGGGCATTCATTGCTTTAAATGCATTGGCATGAGGTGGCTGGTTCTGTTCATGGTCATGTTTTTAGAATGAGATGGGTCCTTTATAAAATGGTCCTTTCTTCAAGAGAGATCTC
This sequence comes from Phoca vitulina, assembly GCF_004348235.1. Lineage (NCBI taxonomy): Eukaryota > Metazoa > Chordata > Mammalia > Carnivora > Phocidae > Phoca > Phoca vitulina. The sequence continues at coordinate 16,309,844 of NW_022589737.1, forward strand.
TTTCCGATTGAGGAGACTCTCCCCGCCCCCTTCCTTTTTTTCCTGGCTGTATACCACCCTGACTGAGGAGGAGGCAAAGAGCAAAGATAGCTTTATTTCAACTATGTAAATGTTCAGATTTAGGTTCAGTATTTCAGAGGTGGTATGAATCTTCGAGATGTTTCTAATAAAAACATTACTCCCTTTTTACATATGTGAGAGAAATTCAGTGGCTTTTCCAAGTTCATCCAGATCAGTGCTGGACCCCAGTAATGAATTGCATCTCCCCATGAATATATGGAATTGAAGTATGAGCAAGCTTACATGAATAATTCTGTGTAAGAAGCATGCAAAGGTCCATCGACCTATATGCCCTCAAGATATACCCTGAAGCAAGGTTTTAACTATACAGAAATGTGGCCTAGCTTATAACAAGATCTTTAGTCAGCAGGTGGGCTAGGCAAGATCACTGCAAATTAGAAATGGTGAACGCCGGAGGAATCAGACGAATTCTGTAGCTACTTGAAATTTTAATATTATATATCCAGAATATATTATATATATTCTGAATATATATAAATATATATCAGAATTAAAACTATATCCTATATATTTCATAAATATATATCAGCATTAAATGCATCTCTGTGTCTCCCCCAAATCTTACACTTCACCTAAGGTGGTTTTCTTTACTTTTAATGCAATATACATTTTGAGGATTTGTGGTGTATTTGGTTCAACAGCCTAGGTAAATGAGAGGAGGATTCCTCCCTAAGGCTCTGCTCATGCAATTAGAGAAAGCTGCCTGGAGGGGAGATTTTCTATGGCTGTGACTGGTCCAATTGTCTGCCCGTGAAGACAACCAATCTTCAAAATGGCCAGTGGTGATATGTCATGTTGACCTTTTTTAATCTCTCTGTATATTAGCCACATGCAGGACAGACTGGGGTGGAAAGAGAAGATGGGCCCTTCAGGGTAATACAGATGAGGTTTGGTAACTGGGAAATTGAAGGATGTACCCAAATGTCCCTGTTTTTTTTCACCCCATGCGTACAAATGAGGTTACATAAGATCGAAACTAGAATCTCATAGGCTACAACCTTCCCACCTTACCTTCTCACCTGAGACATCTAATCTTAGAGGAAGTTACTTCTAGTCCTCACCTACACCCCAGTTGTCTGTGAGTCCAAAAGAAGTGTTTTATATGCTTCTCTTGAATCAGTACGAGCGACTGCACTCTACCAGCTGCTGCCACTCGAAGCGACACTTTAGGACCCCCCCCCCCCCCCCCCCCCCCGCCCAGCCTCCACTGCCTGGAGCGACACATGTCCACGGCTGTGGCTCCCAAAGCAATTCCAAGTGTGCTGCAGCATCTCTTCTCTTCCCACGTGGCTCCTTCCTTGCCCCGGCCACACCCAGCAGGAGAGCTGGCTCAGGACACTTCCAGAAACCGGTGGTCATCTTGGCAATACCCCTTGTCCTCCAGTTCTATTGCTGAATCACTGTGTTTATACCAGACTCTACAGTTCTTCGTGAAGCATATCTTTTTCCTCAGAACTTCCAAGCTGTCTGGACAGCTTGGTTTCCATCAGACTCTTCTACCATTCTGAATAACTGAACATAAGTTAGGGAGAGAGTTCAAACTTCTACCCACCTTAGTCACCGAGGAGGCCCCTTAACCTCCCTGTGAAAGCTTCACGCTCACCTGTTTCTTCCTGGCAGGTGTATTCAAGTCTCAGCCACACAAGAGATGCTGAAGTAACAACAAATTAATCATTGGAGACAGAAGTGAACAACAGACAGCAGTCAAAGACTATTGTAGTCAGTGTCCCTGAGGCTGAATGAGATTTATCTGTTGTCCGCACTGAATACATAGCTGTGTAGTCTCCTGTGCTTGCAAAATAAATTTGAAAATCTGAATTAATCAAGAACCACTGATCGAAGCAATATGATTTCCCTCTCTTTATAGTGGGCTTATATCTTCTGTCGTTACAGCATTATTTATCTGGAATTTTCTTTGCTCATTTCAATTAAAAATAGAATTATTTCGAATAGGTAGTCACTTTAGAAAGAAAGAAAGAAGAGAAGGAAGGAAAAGGAGAAGAAAAGAAAGAAGGAAAAAAACAGGAGGGTGGAGAGAAAGAGAAGGAAAGGAAAGGAGGAAGGAAGGAAAGAGGGAGAGAAGAAGTAAGTTAAGTCTCCTTTTAGATTTATAGTTCTCAAGCTGAGGTGCACATTTTTATAAATGTCCAGGCTAGGGGTGCCTGGGTGGCTCGGTCAGTTAAGTGTCGGACTCTTGATTTCAGCTCAGGTCATGATCTCAGGGTCATGAGATCCAACCCCTCATCAGGCTCTGCTCTCAGTGGGGAGTCTGGTTGAGATTCTCTCCCTTTGCCCGCCCCCCCCCACGCTCTTTCTGTCTCTCCAAAAATATAAAATAAGATAAAAATGCCCAGGCCCATCCTGGACCAATTAAGTCAGAATCTGTTCAGGTTAGGTCTGGGCATCTCCTCTCTCTCTCTCTCTGTGTATATATATATATACACACACACACACACATATACATGTATGCGTACGTGTGTGTGTGTGTGTGTGTGTGTGTGTGTGTATTTTTAAAACCTCCCCCAGGAGTTTCTGCTTTGCATCAGAGTTGGGACTTGCTGTTCTAGGGGAGGTACCAAGTACCAGGAGAGGGGAAGTTCCCAGACTTGCTTTACCTCCATCTTTGAAAAGTCAGGCTTTCTTATGTAATATTGAAGAGCATCAACCCAGGCCAATTATTGTAGTAGAGAAATTCATTGGGAAAGCATCATCTTCTTTTGAATGGCTATGTAAATATTCTCGTAAAAACAGCTAATGAACTTGAGAATAAAATGTTTCCTAAGTGAAGTGATATATGCATTATCATTGTGACTCAGGGTACTTAGATAATTAAGAAGTAACACTTTTGTTGACATTTAACTACATCGAGAAGAAAACTTGTTGGACCAGAAATGTCAGTGGGTGAAAGGTTTAAAAAACTGACTCTGGCAGGTATTTTTTTCATAAAACTGCATCTTTTCTATGAGAGAGTTTTCCATTTATTTGGCCCTATTTATAAGCATGTTTGATTCCGTCGTCATCCTCAGGCCAGCAAAGCAGGGGAAAAAATGTTAGAATTCTGTACAGAGGTCAGTAAGACCTTAAATCAGCAACTTGAAACCACAAGCTTTCAAAATATGACATTTGAAGTTGTTCTTTGGGAATGTATAAGTAATATGGGTTTGAAATGAAAACTAAAGACAGGTAGTCATGGATATGCTTTTTCACGTCTCTGTTCCAACATTCGTACTAACATGAAATACCATATTCAAAGAATTCAGTAGACCCCAATAAATAATCATTTCCTCTCTTTTCTTGGATTCTCATAAAATATCTTTGAGGCAATTTTAGATTCTAAATCCTATTTACCAACGACAGGTTTAAAAACAAAATCCAAATGGGATATAATTTGCGAGAGAGAGGTGTTTCATTTTTTGGATCCTGACTTGTCCTGCATAGAGTAAGGGGATCATGTGACAACTCTGGATTCTTAAAGGGTTGTTGCTGACATAATAGACTTGCTTTCTGAAATAGAAACATTACTGTTACAGGACCGCGCTGCTGGCTGCAAAGAAACACATTTGCTTCGATAGAAATGGCCCCTTGTCATTTATTTAAATGCGTGTTCTGTTGTGCGGATAAAGGCATTTTGTAAGACAGTCCGCGTCTTGAAGGGTTGTATTTAAAATGGTGTCAGGCTATACTGGACAGATGAGCATTGATACCGAAGATGCTGTGGCCAAGGAAAAAAATATACACAAATGGCAATTTAGCAGCAGAAGAAAGAGTTCTGAAGAGCAAGGCCAGTACACCTGTTTAGGAAGGCAGGTTAGTTTGCGGTATGCTGCAAGGAACTCTGGGAAGTCTGGCCATGTGTTCTGTCATGTCTCTTCCCCACTCAGAGCCCTCCACTGGTTTCCCATCTCACTAGGGGTAAAAGCCAATATCCACCCAAGGTGCTCCAAGATCCAACTAGGAGTGCAGGAGAGCGCACACATGCGCGCACACCGCCCACTTCCTCTCACCCTAGCTTCCATCCCTGTCCTGGTTTCTCCATCCTCCAGCCCCACCTGCCTTCCCAGAACGCACCAGGTTCCTGCCCATTTCAGAGTCTGTGCTTTTGATCCCTTCTACACTTCTCTATCTCCCTTACCAGGTTTATTTGTCTCTACATTTTTTGTCACCTTTGGACACACTGTTTGATTACTTTATGTTTTGTTTATATCTGTCCACCCTCACTAGAATTTAAGCACCACAAAAACAGAGGCTTTTTCAGTTTTGTTCACTGTTTGAGGTCCCAGCACCTCAGATAGTGTCTGGCACTAAGTAAATGCTCAGTCAATATTTTTGGAACAAATGAAGGGCTTTTCATCCTACCCTTTATCTCATAGAATCCATTCCTAGAGGTCTGTTCCCAGTGATTCAGTGGAATGTGGTCTCACTTTAGGTCAACTTTGACTCAAGGAAACCTCATTAGATCCGTCGCCGATAGAGAGAATGTGGAAAGTGTCTAAAGTCAGGTGGTTCGGGGCTAAGTATTGCATGTTTTGTCCAGTCCATCTACCACATCGTATTCTCCCGCCTTGCCCTTCTCCTTCCCCACCCTTCCCTTCACCAGGAGCCATAGCATAACTATGTTACTCAGTGACTGCAAAGCAGGGGCAGGGGACCCTTTGGGACTGAAGACTTGATCCTCTCCTCCTTCAGGAAATGCTGTCCTTCCCTTGATGAAGCCGGGGCTCTGCCTTGTGCCCTAGGAATGGCAGTGTGTGCTGGTCCCAGTGAGTCATTCACATGACGACCCTGTTTACACACTTGTCACCATTAGTGAGACAATCCTGCAGCCCGGGCGTCCTATCTGCAAGGTCCAGGCAGTGCTAGAAGAGCAGAGTAAGATATCCCCTGCTCCCTGTGGGGTTGATTCCTGATGAAGAACCGCTGGTTTTGTTAATTAAATTGCACAGCTCCCTGGGAGGGAGGGACAAGGTGATTACTAGTTGCATTTTCCTTTGAGAGGGTTTTCGATCTTCTTTTGGAAAAGGTTGGGGAGGGAGAGGGGAGGAAGCCTAGGAGGGTCAAGACCAGTCGAAACAACTTCTGTTGTGCCTGGGGCCAAGCACCAAAGCAGGTAGAGTGCTGGGAGACCACCATATCCCAACAGCACCCGCTGTGTCCTGGGCGCCTCCCAATGCAAGGCAGCACAGAGAGTGACCAACCGTACCAGCTTTGTGGTCACACAGCCCATGGTTCGCATCCTGGCTTTTCTCCCCCCAATCCCTAGCTGTGTGTATGTCATCAAAGTACTGTGCCTAAACTCATCTAAAATGAAAGTAATACCTACCACACAGGGTGACTCTAAGGATTAAGTGAAATCATTTATGTTAAGCAGTTACCACCGTTCCTGGCACATAAAGGTTCACAAGAAAAGACCACTCTCCATAACCAGACAGGACCTGGATCATCCATTAAGAATATTAGATTTATGGAATGAATCATGATTCTTCTTGCTAGAATGTCTACGTTGTCATCCCAGAGAACTTTGGGAAACATACAGCTGAGTTAAGGTTCTTTATCTTCTTTCATGTGCATGTGTGAGAGAGAGAGAGAGAAACACAGAAAGAGACAAAGGGACAGAGAGAGACAGTGCTGTATATCAGTGTGACACAAGAGAGGACGAGTAAGACCAAACCTGAGTCACTCACAAGAGCTAATATCAGTTATTAACTTGGGTGTGTTAGAAGAAACTCTATTTCTTTATCTTGACTTTGGAATAAATACTTGATAAAACTAGGGCAATTTTCGTAGTAACTTTTCCTAGGTCTTCTTTTAAAAACATATGGAGAAGCATTTTTAAATCTATCCAACACATATTCAGAACATTTTCCAAATTAAAAAAAAAAAATCAGTTTTGTGCAGATACTTTAGGTTCTGGAAATAAGCTATTTCCTGTCCACTTTGACACAAAAACATTCCTTCTAGCTTTTTAAGAATACAGTCCCTTGTTGAGATGGTGGCTGCCTGATTTAGGGCATGAATTCTAATCATTTCTAAATTTTCAACTTTTATTCTACTCTGAGAATTCAAGCAAAATGACAAACAGTGATGGAATTTATAAAATGAGAAACTCTTAGATGAAAAGTGGAAAACTGTGAGTTGTTTCCAAGATTATAATAACAATAATAATTAAAACCAATTAAAGATTTTTTCAGAGCCAGGCACTGTTCCAAGCCCTTTACATTGTTCATTCATTTAATCCTCACAATTTTTCTGGAAAGATACTATTATCCTCCACATTTTACCACACACTGAGGCTCGTGATGGTTAGTTAACTTGCACAAGATCATGCAGTTAGAAAGCTTATTCCACACTCTGAATATACTGCCTTCTACAAATATAGCAAATATTATTCATGGAAAAGGAAAGTGAGGCTTCGAGAGGCCTAGAAGTTTGCCCAAGGTAGTAGCTCATAAGGGCAGAGAAAGGACTCGAACTGAGGAAAGTCTAAGTCCAAAGCTTGAATTCTTCATAAATACAGTTTACAACTATTTTTCAACCTTCAGACAAGCCATCAGAATCCTTTATATAGGGGCACCTGGGTGGCTCAGTCGGTTGACCGCCTGACTTCAGCTCAGGTCATGACCTCAGGGTCTTGGGATCGAGCCCCTCTTCTCTCCTGGCCCCTCCCCCTGCTTGTGTGTGAGCGCTCTCTCTCAAATAAATTAAATCTTAAAAAAAAAACCACAATCCTTTACATGAACATTTCCTCAAACATCCCTTCTCATAGAACTTGAAAGGACATTAGAAGTTCTCTTGTCTAACCAATCACCCAATGTACACATCATTTTCTAGGGTAGACTTGACCAGTGGTAACCCAGCTTCTGCTTCCATCATCCATTCTCCAGGAGCACAGATGGCCCTGCTGGGTGGGAGTTTTCTTACATAGTGAGCTGACCTAATTTCATGTTTGCACCTGGTGCGGTACCCTGGTACTAACCTGGCACTACACGAACCACGTATCTTTAGGAAAATAGCGTTACCAGGTGCTTTACAGTGGTGTCGCAATCATGAGCGTTGGAGCCCTTAGGTAAAAACGTCCTGGACACTCTTGGCTGATTGTACAGACATGAACTCATCTCATTTCTAAGTAGACAGACAGCATCTGAGCACAACCAAAGCCCTTGGTGGAACTCACTCTAGTTCTGTAGACACTATATTTTGGGGGGGGGGGGGAAGAACTTCAGGATTGGACTTGGGTGTGGAATTTAGAGACTCTTATTGGAATTAGAAACAATTCTAATCACATGAACTCAAATCAAATACAATTACGAAGAGATTCTTAAATTGGAAGAAACTAATATATTCACAAGTATTTGTGTGTGTGTGTGTGTGTGTGTGTGTGTGTGTGTATGTGTGTGTTAATGAGCACTTACTGGGTAGCTATTTGCCAAAGGTTTTGGAGTGAGATAGCCTTAGGCTCAGATCCCAGCTCTGGCGTTTTTTGAGCTAGGTAAACTGGCTAGTTCATAACCTCTCTAAGACTTGGTTTCCTCATCTGTAAATAGAAGTAATAATATGTATTATAGGTAATAATGGGACCACTGTGATGATTAAGTGGCGTAATGTATTTGTAAAGTATAAAGTATGGAGCATATGTACTCCGGCACATTCAGTCCATGGTGGTTATTATTATAGTTATTATTATTCACTTACTTAAAAAGTAAAATGTATCAAGTTCTCATATAGTAGGACCATACATCCAAGCTTCATGCCCTAGGCACTGTAGGTACGGTGCTTAAGAGGTAGAGACAGCCCCTGACTTCCCAAACCTGGCAGTCTAGCTGAGAAAGAAATACTAAACAAGTAGTAAAAATGAACGGGTTATGAGAGGTGGAAGCATAGGAAAGTATGGGGGTGTATGAGGGTTAGGGAAGGAATGCCTGGAGCAGATTATGAGCCCTGGGGGAAGGGTCAACCACAGGCACATGGGGGGGGTGGAGGTGGGGGGACAGCCTGTCTCAGGCAAGGGAAGCGTGCACGCAAAGCCAACAAGTAAGAGATCAGAAAATGCTGGAAAGGAAAGATCATGAGATGCCAGAGAGATTGACAGAAGTTGGGCTCAGACTGGGACTAAATTGGGAAGGAGCTTGTATAAGTCAAGTTAGAGAGTTTGTTTGGGTTTTATCTGAAAATCCATGTAAAGCCATTGAAAAGCTTTTATGGGGATGGGGGTCGGCTTCAGGGTAATAGGGATGAGCAATTCTTGATCATGGAGACATTTAGAATCTCAAGGCGAGAGAGGCTGAAGGGGAGGAAAGGGGACACTAAGTTAAGTACACAGTTAAAGAAGGCCCAGGAAGAAAAAGCACTCTTAGATACAAAGTTCTAGGTGAGATTTTTTTTCTAAAGATTTTATTTATTTGAGAGCAAGAGCACAAGCAGGGGAAGAGGCAGAGGGAGAAGCAGACTCCCCGCTGAACAGGGACCCCCCCCCCGATGCGGGGCTCCATCCCAGGACCCTGAGATCATGACATGAGCTGAAGGCAGACTCTCAACTGATTGAGCCACCCAGGCGCCCCTAGGTGACATTTTTAAAACTGAGGGTGACCCCATCTCATGGAGATGGCATTTGAGACGGATCTTAAAAATGAGCACTTTTTGGATAAGGAGAGCTGTCGGGGGTGAGCGGTGCTTGCCCTCCCGGATACCCTAAGAAGTAAAATTAGCAGCCATACTCTACAAGTCCTCCTCGCTGATGTTAACTGGGTCCCCACTGCCCTTCCTCCCCCCGCCCCGTCCAGATTTCGGAACTGCTTTGAGAGAAAACTCTGCCACCCTTATTGTAGACCTAAGACCCACGGTCCTGTAAATTTCAAATCATTACCATGTGTTACCCCTCCTCCATTCTTCTAAGGTTATTTTCAGCTGGAGGCCTGTGTAAGCTTACAGATTTGCAGAGCACTTCCTATGCCCCCCCCCCCCCCCCCCCCCAGCTGTGAACTTTTTACCTGTGCTCCACTATGGTGTCTACATGCTTACGGAGAAGTTAAAACGGCACAGGAAATACTACATCATCCCCCTGGCATTACCAGTGAAATCGCCGAGTGTCTGGGCCTTATGAGGTTGAGCCATTTATTACCAATGCCACATCACAGTTGTAGCAACTTTTTGTTTCCTTTGAGTCATTCTATGACAAACCAAGGCAAAAAAAAAAGTACCCCGTTCCAGCCCTCCCAAACTTTTAATTTACTTTATCTTAATGGAGTAAGTACATGAAAAGAATATCAACGCTGTAGGATTTCTTTTTAATTTGATTACTCAAATAGCCATTTTTCTTTTAAATGAACTTTTTCCTTTAAATAATGACCCAAGTGGAACTTCTCGTGCACGCGGGGTGATGGTTTTCTGTCTTGTTATGAGACTTGCGTCCAGTGAAGGGCCCGGACAGAGCTTTCGCGTTGAGCATCTGATTCACCGTACTTGGAACATGGTGGGTTTTCAGTAAATGTGTCTCATGCTGCTTTGAAGAGCCCTCTGTTCCCCGAGATTAAATACTGGTCAGGTCACACTTTGGATTTGTTTTCAGTTAGAGTTACTGTGACTCGGGCAATCGGTTAGTCGATCAGAAAGTGTTCCTTGTATGCGGCTGTGCAACTCGTAGTTCTCCAAGCAGCGGGATCACCGCATGACATGACGTGCAGACGCTTTTGCTCTTTGAGAGGAAAAAGGGTTTTCCTTTATTTTATTTTATTTCTATTTTGGGGTTATATTTATAGTAAGTAGGATTAAGGGGAGACGCTTCCTCCTAACACCTAGAAACATTAAGACAGGGGGTGGGGGAAAGGAAAAGCAAGAGGGAAGAAGGAAAAACAGAAAGGAAGGAGAGCAGAGAAGTTTTGTTTGAAATGGGTATTATTTACCTGAAAATATTTCTCTTGAAATTCGGAATTACAGGTTTTTATCCCTTTCGTCTGGAAGGAAAGTGGCTTGACTTGGAGGATTTGTGGATCCTTCACTCTCCCCTCCTGCAGTGGGTGACACGCAGATGTCCCAGTTGGCCTGGTGGTAGCCATCTCTATCCAGGAAAACAAAGCCATTTCGGTTTTTCTACAACCGATGCACTTAGCAGGGAACTGTAGTCATCGTTTCAAACTTGCTTCCCACTTTCCTCTTTCCTCCTCCGATGACCTTGCTCAGAAAAGCAGACTCATGGCCGGGCTTTCCTGCCTCCGGGCCATCTAAAATGGCCCCGTCGCCCTTCAGACATGCAGTCTGTCTGTCCTGTGAACTTTTGTCCTTCCCCCAGCTGTGGAGACCCCACCATCTCTTCATCCAGAAAAACCAGAGGGGAAGAACAGTCGAAGCGGACAGTTTCCTGTAATCGAAAGAATAGCTGTCAATCTAAAAACAAATCCAGAGGATTTCTAAATGAATCCCTGATGTGAGCATTTTCTTGGGAATTCGACAACCTCGCGGAGTTCCTTAAGGAGAAAAAAAGCATTGATCCAGAATCGCCAGATACACAGGACACAGTTGCCTCTTCTTCCCCACTCCCAGATTTTTATTTAAATTCCAGCTAGTTAACAGACAGTGCGATATTAGTTACAGGTGTAGGATTTAGTGATTCATCACTTACATACAACACCCGGTGCTCATCACCAGTGCCCTCCTTCATCCCCATCACCTATTTCCCCCATCCCCCCACCCACCTCCCCTCTGCTAACCCTCAGTTTGTTCTCAATAGTTAAGAGTCTGTTTTATGGTTTGTCTTTTCTTCCCCCCATGTTCAGTTGTTTTGTTTCTTAAATTCCACATATGAGTGAAATCATATGGTATTTGTTTTTCCCTGACTACTTATTTCGCTTAGCATAATACTCTCTAGCTCCATCCATGTCCTTGCAAATGGCAAAATTTCATTCTTTTTATGGCTGAGTAATATTCCATTATGTGCATGTGTTTATGTGTGTGTGTGTATATACACATACCACATCTTCTTTATCCATTCATCAGTTGATGGACATTTGGGCTCTTTCCATAATTTGGCTATTGTCAATAATGCTGCTATAAACATCGGGGTGCATGTGTCCCTTCGAGTCAGTATTTTTGTATCCTTTGGGTAAATACCTAGTAGTGCAATTGCTGGATCCATAGGATAGTTCTATTTTTAACTTTCTGAGGAAGCTCCATACTGTTTTCCAGAGTGGCTGCACCAGCTTGCATTCCCACCAACAGTGTAAGAGGGTTCCCCTTTCTCCGCATCCTTGCCAACACCTGTTGTTTGCTGTGTTGTTGATTTTAGCCATTCTGACAGATGTGAGGTGGTATCTCATTGTGCCTTTGACTTGTATTTCCCTGATGCTGAGTGATGTTGAGCATCTTTTCATATGTCTGTTAGCCATCTGGATGTCTTCATTGAAAAAGGGTCTGTCCATGTCTTCTGCCCATTTCTTAACTGGATTATTTGGTTTTTGGTTGTTGAGTCTGATAAGTTCTTTATAAATTTTGGATACTAACCCTCCATCAGATATGTCATTTGCAGATATCCTCTCCTATTCCATAGGTTGCCTTTTAGTTTTGCGGATTGTTTCCTTCGCTCTGCAGAAGCTTGTTGTCTTGATGAAGTCCCAATAGTTTACTTTTGCTTATGTTTCTCTTGCCTCTGGAAACATGTCTAGTAAGAAGTTGCTGTGGCTGATGTCAAAGAAGTTACTGCCTGTGTTCTCCAGGATTTTGATGGTTTCGTGTCTCACATTTAGGTCTTGCATCCATTTTGAATGTATTTATGTGTGTGGTATAAGAAAGTGGTCCAGTTTCATTCTTCTGCATGGGACTGTCCAGTTCTCCCAACACCATCACAGTTGCCCTCTTCTTTTCGGTTTCTCTCATCAAGGCACCTCGATATATTTCAGATCCATGATAACTTGAGAATCAAAAGAGCCGATCTTAGGTCCAACTTCTAAGGAGACCCAGAAGTCACCCTACCTCTTGGGTTCTCAGTTTGCCCCACCACGCTGCCGAAGAACACGACTGGAGACTGGTCTCACGACAGACAGATTATGATATTCAGGTCATGCATCCTCTGCTTGACTGCTCTGTCATATTTTTGAAAATAATAACTTTTAGATCCCAGCCACAAGACTACCGTCAGCAAACTAAACTTAGTGGTGATTGTGAAAGAGGTAATTTTATTCCCAAAGAACTCTAATTTTCTCCCAGGGAGTAGTAACAGTGAATATGGCACTTCATTCATAAAAAGGGGACCTCACCTTTAACGAATTGCAGCACATTTATACTCTTGAAAGAAGTGCAATACCGTGTAATTTTCACTTAAATTCCCATTTTCTCCTCATTGGTTCTTTTCATTTAGACCCAGGGCCTCTGTGTATGCATTAATGTTCTCACTGAAATGTTCTAAAGTGGTTATTTGGGTGATTTTGTGCTGTGTAATAATATCCATAGCAATGTTTTCTAAACAGAAAAAAATCAGGATATATGGTCTGAAAAGTTCAGAATCACAGAGACACAGGACAGGAATTTGTAACTGAAAGAAGACATGCGAAATAACACAAGAATGGGATCCAAATAGGGGCGCCTGGGTGGCTCAGTCGTTAAGCATCTGCCTTCGGCTCAGGTCATGGTCCCAGGGTCCTGGGATCGAGCCCCGCATCGGGCTCCCTGCTCGGCGGGAAGCCTGCTTCTCCCTCTCCCACTCCCCCTGCTTGTGTTCCCTCTCTCACTATGTCTCTCTCTGTCAAACAAATAAATAAAATCTTTAAAAAAAAAAAAAAAAAAAAAGAATGGGATCCAAATAGATTGGATTCTATTTGGGATATCGGAAGCATCATCAGTTCATTGTAGTGGAAAGTGTACTGGCTTTCTCCAAAACTTTCAATTTCCTGTTTCGTCTACTTCTAATTGTGCCTGAAAATTTCATCACATGTGTAGTCATTGTATTTACAATGGCCATTAGGGTGGTGGAGTCATTGCGCAGAGTTCTTTTAACCCTCAGCACGTAAAGGCTCCGCCTCACTTCGCCACTTCCACTCATGGCTTCAGCCATGGTAACACATCACACAGAAAGCTCTTCTATCCATCCATGCTGTTCGCTCTGCCCAAAGTACCCTTCCCCTTCCCTCCTGGCTATACTCTGCCGCCTCGTCCCAGCTCACGGAGCATCTCCTTCAGCAGAGTTCATTGTTGGGTTCCCATAGCACCTTTTAGCCTATTTCTCTTTTAGCGCTCAACACATTGATCTGGTTGTTTCCTTATGATCCTCTTTCTCCCATGGAATGTCAGAGGCTCAAGGACAAGGACCACTTTCTATCCATCTTAAAGTCCTCGGTGACTAGGAGAATGTCTGCCCCTTGGCCAGCTCCCAATAAATGTTTTTGGAATACATGAAAGAGGGTAGTCTTATCATATGTTTATTGCATTATGTGGGCTTCTTTGTGCTTTCCTTGACCTTATAATTCACCATAAAGCATACAGAGAGAACACACAAGTAGGTGATTAGAAAATCTGAATCCGTGCCCTCAAAGGGACAAGCAATGAGCTAAAATCCAGATTGATTTTTTTCTTAATGTTGCTTCCTACTACCATGAAGCCCTCATCTTATAACCCAGCGGTATTATCGGGTAGAAAGTTAAAGTGATTTAAGAAACTTCATCAACCATATTAGTCATAGTTTTGCAGAATCACCATCTTGGGCATGCAAATGTTTGTGACAGAGTCAAGTCCAGAAGCCCAATCCCCCCTTACCACCACCACTTGCTAGCTTACCCTAGGTAAATTACCTAAGCCCCCTGTGACTCACTTTCCTCCTATGAAATAAGATAGTCATGTCTACTGCACAGAGTTGTAGGGGTTACCTGAATTCCTGTTACGGAAAGGGCTCAACATGGGACTTGTCGGGAGGTCACACTCCAGTAGATGGAACTTATGCACTATAAATCAGTGGGGCAGGAGATATCCTAGCAAGGGGTTGGGCAGAATTCCGTGACAGAAATAGAGAAAATTGGGTACTACTTAAACCAAGTACCTCAAAGACACAGTCTCACCCTTGTTGAAACTGCTTAGGCTTATATGGTCCCATCATGGCTTTCTGCTCTGGGGATAACATGAAAGGCTCAAGTCTGAGGCCGACTGCAGTGTTGACCAGCTCGCCTAGAGGCATGGCATCCCCAGGCCTCTCTACCTCATCCTAAGTTTAGAAGTAATCAGAAAAAAAAAAAAAAGTATGTAATTTTGGTCACCAAATCTACCCATTAAAGGCGTGTATACTACACATCAGATCCTTCCTTGAAGGCTTACTGTAAGACTCTGACACAGATTTAAGATATAATTTGTGATAAATTTCCTGAAATGACTCTTGGCCCTGCAAATTCAAAGAGATTATGAAATCACTGCTAGAAGGAAGGGTAACTTGCAGTGAAAATCATTAACTGCCTGATCTTATAAGAGAGACCTGGAAAATTAGACACAGAACAGGATCACTGTCCAGTATGATAATGGATGTTCCTAAGAGATCACTCTGAGTCATGTAAAAAAAAAAAAAAAAAAGCTTAAGTCATATTCAATATCCTTTGTTTCCAAAGGCAGGGAATTATGAAATATACTGTAAGAACCATTTCTGTTCAGAAGTTTTTATTTCAGTGGTCTGCAGAGTTTACTTCTGTGGAACACCTTGTTCTCTGCCAAAGCCAAATCAATGAAGTGTCTCTGTATTTAGGGAATAGGAAAGTGGAACATTTGTTGTAATAATGTTAATCTTTTTTTTTATACTTGTTAAGAACTATAAAGCTGGCTTTATTTTCTTTTCCCAAAAGATTATTGAAAAGCGAACAGAACTATATCGTGAGCTTCTTGAGGATCAGGGACATTTTATTTTGTTTACCAAGTCCAGATCAGGCCCTGGCATCTGAGGTTATTTGTTTGTGAATGGAGAGATACATAGGTGCTGGGGAGCATGAGAAGCATGGATGTGTAACCGATCCCAATGTGTAAGTTAAAAAAAAAAATCCAAGTTCTAGTCTCACTTCTGCTACTGTCCAGCTGGGGGATATGGGGCAAACGTTTTACATCTCTGGGCTTCGTTGGTCTCATCTGTAAAATGAGGAAGTTGGACCAGATCATTTTCTAAAGTCCCTCCTGATTCCAACAGCTTATGATTTTATAGAAAAAAAAAAAAAGTAAGTTCTTTTTTGCATGTGATACATAATTGAAAGTCTCGACTAAGTGATGATGTAGATCAATACACCAAACAGCAAATTTCTTTTCAAGGACATTGGTATTCTTGGAATACAGTTAGCATCCTGTTGGCTTTGTCTAAAGCACATACTATGCAGTCAAAATGGCTTGTCCACATTTTTTTTTCTTTTTTTTTGAATGAAAGGATTTGTGCCTCCCACATGTAGGGCTTGGCGTATTGTAAATGGTAGCCTACACATACGCAAATGAGAACGGGGAAGATAATTAAATCTGAGGTGGAAATAGAGTAGACTTGTGAATGAACAAAGGAAGTGTGTTTCTCTGGAAGCCAAGATGTCAAAGATACATTTTATTAGTACTGTACACTTTCAGCTTTCATGTAAATCAGTATTCAGCTGCTTCAAATGTTCTAACTCTGCATTTCTGAAGAATCCATTGTGTATATTAACTGTGGAGATGGCAGGCATTTTTAAATTTTAAACTTGGAGAGAGATTCGCTGACATGCGTGACGCTCTACACGAAGAATCAAATGGTCAAAATGCACTTTATTTTGAGCTAAAAGTGAGAACGAGCAGATTCACTTCTAAGACTGCTTCCAAACCTGGGCTCCTTTTTTAAATTTTTTTTTTCTCAGAAAGTAGCCATGGAACTAAAAGGAGGCAAATGCAACTAAAGGGTTCTAAAATGCTTCCTTACCACATACCTTTCCAATGGCTCAGTTTTGGCAAACTCATTCCAGACCCTACCACTATGCAAGCTCCCACTGTCCTTCCTTATGGCTCACACTCACACTTGCGCGCTAAGGGGCTGTTCTGTGGCCGCAGGGATGCCCCGTTAGAACAAACAGAAGCTGAAAGTGAACCCAAAAGTCATTTGGTCCAATCTCCTTATATTACATAGATGGAAACTGAGGTCTGCGGAGGTGACATTATTCACACAAAGTAACACAGCAAAGTCACACAAGTCTCTTGATTTCTAACCCATTGCTCTTTTCACAGCCACGTTTTTCCCTGAAACATTTTTTTAAAAAATTTTAAAAAAAGGAGAACCAGACCCTTAAAAAAAACAACAGGGTTATAACATTATTACTTTTTTTTCCACATGATCATCTTTCACCTTTTCACATTGTTGCTTTTGTCTTGTTAGTTTCTTGTAGAAAGATGACTTACTGCCTTGGAAATTCAACTTGGCATTTTCTGTAGACAAAGTGATCTTTTAAACGTAGCCAACATTTCTTTTGGAGTATGACTCCGTTTCACATAACACGTCTTAAGATTGATGTTTACTAAGTTGGTTGTTTAAATCATGTTCAGAGCTTGGTTACATGGGCTGTTTCTTTGTCTCTGCGTCTCCCTCTCTCTCCTTTTTCTTTGTGCTTGACACAAAAGGATGGGGCCCCCAGGATCATCTGGAAATGGATCAGTGTATTCATGTGTGAGCTTTACAAAGCACTGAAGCTAAGGTGTCATTAAATGTTAGAAGTCATTCAATCACACCCATCTCTTCATATAAAGTAAGGAGGAAAAAGGCTCTGTCTGGTAACTCTCCATAAAGCTTTTGTGTATTCAGTCACCTCTTACTTCTTGTAGAAGCGGGCTCCCATTTTTGCTTCTCTCTCCCTTAGAGGAGGTTGAGATTAGCATTGTTTTTCTGAATCTGACCTTAATACTCAGCTCTCGTTTCATGCTGAAAGTAACTCAAGTACTAGATTTTTAAAGAGAGCTTCTGAATTTAATTCTGATTATGTTTCCTTCCAAATGACCGAGGTTTTCCTGTGTATGCATGATGCAGCCCACGGGCTTGGCAAGAGAAAAGAATGACTCTTACCTCAAAAAAGGGAATTAGTTGTCTACCCTTGAGTATGTTTCTAGCAGCCTTTTTTTTAGGTATTAAATGTAGAAGTCAATTAAGGGAGGTTTCAATGTATCAGTATCCTGTTTGTCCTGAAATATAAATGGAATTTTTGAGAGTTTTGAAGCAGATGCCATCTGCTGGATAGTTAAGATACTGTAATAAAAAGAAAAAAAAAAAAAAAAAGGCAGGAATAGAAAACCTGTGGAACCATATACCTTAAAGAACAGACCAATTGCTAATTTAAGTTAATGCAAATTCCCAGGCCCTAAGTAGCATGCAGTCTCTCTAATTTACTGTCTATGGTCTAAATGTTTAATTTGTTTTTCTAACCTGAATAAAGATATTCCTTCCTATTCATGTGCAATGCTAGATCCCCCGAACTCTTCATCTAGTTCGCAATCGTGAGAACAAATTCAAAGTAAGTGTTCATCTCCAGAGAAAGGGTAACGTTGCAATAATGCATTTGGGAGCCCCCCAAATTAAAACCAGAGGTAATATAAGAAAATGGGAAGAGGGACAGAGATGAAATAAGGTTATGTAGGAATAAAGGGTGAGTATATCAAATGAAAACCACATGTAAGTCATAAATACAGGCTAAACAGCTAATTCTTTCTCTGAGGGACCCTTGAGCAGGATTGATCTCTACCTGACACCCCCACACTCCCCACACTCCCTCATTAGAAGAGCCCGTGGATAAAGCAGACACTCCTTAAATTACCCGACCTCCCTTAGAAATTATCTATTACAGTCGTAGCCGTGGAACTCCCACCAATGTTGGGTCCCAGCCTGGGCTCTCCCTCTAACCATCTGAGCAAGTAGTTTCTCAGCTTTAGGACTCAGTTTCTTCTTTTGTTAAATATCACTTGATGAATTTTACTGTCCCAGGGAGCTATTTTTTAAAGTGAGATGCAAATTAATAGTATTTCCATAAACAGAAGGCTCCCCCCACACACACCCACCCAGCTACGGGGGAAAAAATATCCCCATCTAGAGTTACAACTTAGAATTAGGACACTGGCAAGTACGAGATGTGAAAGAGTGGTGTTTCTCCACAAGTGGAAAAATATCTGAAGATGTGAGAAATCTCAGAACTCCAGTCTGCATCTGGCTAGGAAGCCCTGTGGGGAGTCCGCAGCAAGGGAGCCGTGAGAGACCCGTACATTGCTGTCAGGTCGTTCATTTGTTTCTCCCAATTTTAGAATAGAAAACAGTAAAACCAACTCCAGAAATGTCTTACATGAAGATCTCTCAAAATGAGGGCACCCCAGCTGTCAGCTCCATCTCCGTTTCTGAATCCCAGATACACATATATGGCTAAAAGGGAAGGAGCAGACAAAATACCAAACAGATGAAGAGAGAAAGAAAAGATGTTCCCAAACATATTAATTGTTCGCCCACATGACTTTGCTGGTATGTTAATGTCTCGCATCAGCCGCTGCTAATGACAATATTGCCCCTTATTTCCCTTTGAGTTTATAAATGGAGTAGCATTATGTAATCACCCTAATGAGGTAATAGAAACATAAGTACACAGGAAAATTTGATAGGGTTTTCTCCTAATTTATCCTCCATTGCATTGGTCACCCCTTTCCCATTAACCCTCCCTCTCCCCTCCTCACTTCCCCCCACAGACTGGCTGAGTCTCCAGTCCCAAAGGACATATTGTTGGCTATTATTTATAATAAGTCTCTCTCCTCTTGGCAGGATATAGAACAGCTGTTGGTCTATTCTCTGCCACAAAGACCAACTTCCCTCTTTTGCCCTGGATGATTGGAAGAAAGTCGGGGAGAAGAGCAATTTATAGTTGTGTTACAGCACCTCTGTTTTCTTTTATGTTTATTTATATTGCTTCCATTTCTGTCTGGGATTTCTGAGATAATCAAGATCACTTCTGCTACAGAATTCTCATTTAGGGAGGTTCTGGTGGCAGTTGATGGCGTTTTTCTTTATTGAGTCAGACATTTTAGAACTCCAGGCTAGAGGAAGCGGTGAACATTTTCTTCTGCGAGAGTTTGAGAATCGGTGTTGTTGTTGTTGTTTTTCCTCACGAACTGATGAATGTGTTCTAATGTTACATGAACAATAAATGACCTTGAATTTCTCAAGGGAAGGCACCTTGTCTTCACCAACTTTCTGTTTCCACAACGCAGCACAGTACCTGCTCAGTAAATGTTTGGTGAGTGAACCGAGTTGAGTACTCAGTGGGGTTCTAGTTTGTTCTGCATTCAGTGTCAATTATTCTGACAGACCAGCACCTAAATCTCACTCCAGACTTCCAGGCCAGGCAAGCCCCATCCCCAGAGGTGGGTCCTTTTCCTGAGATCTTTGTCTTGCATTATTTTTGGCTCCAGGCCATGTCCCAGGCAAAGAAGCACAAGAACTCAGTGTTTCAAAATCTAGGATAGGTACTGAATCTTCAGAGACACCTGAGATCTCCAGAAGCAGAATGTGGGAAGAATGTCTCTGTTATTTTAGGAGCTGACAGAAACTCACAAAGCGGGAAATTGGTCTGAGATCACAGGCCCAGAAAAGATCCAAACGGCTGACACTAGGTATCAATGTGACAGAAGACAAGACGGTCTATGGTGGACAGAAAGGAATCCTAGTCCAGCATTAAGGTTTTTCCTCACGACAAGTGTTTAGAACTTTCACAGGTTGGCTGCTGGTCAAGGCCATGTTTAATAAAGACTGGGCCGAAGCTGAGTGGAGTAGATAAATCTGAGGCAGTGGGATGTGGTGAAGAGATTGACTTCTGATTCGCCTGTTTACTTCTATATGAAAATAGCTTGGTAAGGGTGAATAATGGCTGTCTTCCACAGTCTAACCAGGCCCTTTCCTGGAAGAGAATTGGAGAGCTGACAATTTTTATGTGGTTGGTGCCTTTTTGTAAGGGTTCCGAAGGCACTTTCAGATTTCCTTGTCTGTGTTGTTAAATGTGTCCCAAGCATCCTGACGGACCCGGCTCTCCCTATGTCCTCTGATAGTCCACAGCCCACCCACTGAGCCACTTCCCCAGTGTTCCTGACAGACACACAAAGAATATACACGATTAAAGAGGACACGAGGTGCTAAAGTCACCGCGATGTCTGCCTCTCCAATAATGTTCGGCATTTTGCAGGCAACATGAGAGGAAAGAGTAACAGTAGCTGCGGTTTATAGAGTGCTTACGACACGACGGGCACAGTAATTGTCGCTTTACATGCATTATTCGGTCTCATAATCTGGGTTCAAAGGGGAATTATTGAAGACCTGAAATGTCACAGTGCTCACTTGGGCCCAGTGGCGAGCCTGGCCTTCAGAACCGAAAAAGGAAGCTAGTGAGGCTGGCTCGGAGAGGAGCGTAAGCTTTCTCTGGAGAAGGGAAGCCCCGGGCCTGATGCGCAGCTAGGTCTGCCCCTTCACCCGTCTCCTTGGCTGTCCTGATGACTCCCTGTTAACTCAAACACATTTTAGTTGGTGGCCTTTCCGGCACTGTAGGAGATGGAGAGCCAGGAGAGCCTTCATAGAAACTTCTTGAATGAAGTCCTTGGTGAGGACCACTATTAAGGTGCGTATCACATTAAATAATGTGCTGGTTAAGGACTGGGATCTGGGATCCGACTGCCAAATGCCATACTTGACCTGTAACTTTGAAGCAACCTCTCTGTGCCTCGATTTTATTGTCTACAAAATATGTAGGATAGCACTACTTCACAGAATCAAAGATTAAATGAGATGATGCAGGTAAAGTACCTGGTATTTAGGAAATATTGGCCACTATTATCACTTCTACTATTAATAATCAATCTATGCCTCTTTTCTTTCCATAAGATATGAGGGCTAATTGAAAGAAAGGACCTTGAATATTTTCTGCATCTAGTATGCTGCTTGGCACATTGTAGATTCTGATTAAGTATTGGCTGATTGGCTAGATGGCTGGCTGGATGAATGAGTTCCAGTTTATGGATAAAGGTACTACAAAAGATTTCATTCGAATGTTCCAAACCCCTTCCCAGAAGTCATGCCTTATGGGCTATCCAGAGGATATCACCATGGCATTAAACGAACTTACAGCATTCAGCAGGCAGTTTCTGAGGTTTGCCTAGACATTTAGACTTGCAAGACTACTATCCACCACATTTGACATCAGAGTACTCAGAAGGACGTAGTATAGGAACCCGAGCTCGCTAGGGAGCAGCATCAGGCATTCTTCTGTAATTAGAGCCCTACCAGTTCAGGTGCTAGATGATGGAATCCACATTGGGCAGGTGAAGGAACTGCTTTTTCTTAAAAGCCTTCTGACCCACAGCAGTCAATAACTCTTGTAATAACTCCAGAGATAGAGTTTGCAGAGTCCTAGCTAGGACCAGTCTAGTTACAAGAATTGCTGCACTCTTAGAAGTCCAAAGCATGGCATTCCCATCAGGTATTTACAGTCCATTGGTAGCTCCCTCAGTCCAGATGCAGTCTGCCAATGAGGGGTCATTTTTACCATATGCAATGTTGCCTAGTAACATTGCATACCATCTTTATCTGTTTCCAGGGCAACCAAGCTAAGAAGTTAACCAAAGGTCAGATTCTCATGCAAAAAGGGAAGGAGTTTTTCTTAACTCTTTGCCCACACCATCTAAATAGTTACTTAACAGCAGAGCCTAAGGAACTTCCAATGTCCCCGTGAACAAACTCGCTCACTCGTATGTCACATACGTGCCGCAAATATTTCCCAAAATGGAATAATAAAGGCACAGCCACATCCACCATTCTGCACCCTCCCTCCAGCCCTATGATCCCTGACACCATGCCTGCCTCTCATGTCGTCCCCAACACCCCCAGTCAGCTGTCTTATCCTTCAAAGCCTGAGCATAGGCAGCTCTTCAATGTACACACTCATTTTTATAAATACACAAGAGATCTGTGTCATCCTAAAAGATTATCCCAGCCCAAGAACCACACCACTAAGAATCTTTTGAGTTTTGCCCTTCCTTACAGAGTTGTTGTGAGGATAAAACAAGATCAAAGAGGTAAAGAGTTGAAAGGACGGTAGTAATGTCTAAGATAGCTTGACTGTTCAGAGACTGGGAGTGAATTCCAATCCCAGTTGAATGGTGTCAGAGCTACTTAAGTGGAAAGCACAGAGAAGTCTTGGCTTCCCTGATTTAAATTATTAGTGATGATAATCATCCCTACTCCAAGTGGTCAGGGAGATTTTTTTTAACCAATAAGAACTACTAAACTCTCAGATGTTTCACCTTTTAAACAGCCACAGGATGGTAGAGAGTTTGGCTGATACCAGCTTGCCTTAGGAAGAAGATGAAGTACTCCATGAATGATAATAATGGTTTCTATTTATTAAATTATTAATATGTATGCCAAGCACTACACAAGGTGCTTTACTCATAGTCTCTTGTTTAATCAAGTATTGCTAACTCTGTATCTCAGCAGAAACCAAAGCCCAGAGAGATCACAAGACTTGCCCAAGGTCACTCAACAGGACATGGCAGAGCTAGTAGCTAGGTCACGTTCAGTGTCTGTCCAAATCCCATGTTCTGTGTCCTGTGATATCTTCATGGAGATGGTGTATCAATTATACATTATTTCCGTTATGCCAATCTGCAAATGCAGTTGGGAACAGATTTTACGTTTACTCCTTTTGTCGGAGGGACAAAAAAGGTTGAAATAGGAAAGAGAGTTAAGTTTAGATGAAAAATATGAGACAAAGGGAAACCCTCATTTTATTTTGATTTCTTTCCTCTTTTTATATTATTACCTATTCTAAAATGGAGCTTATAATTCAAATGATCCAAAAAGGGCACAAAGTACAAAGGGGAGGAAAGAAAAAAATTAGAGCATTGCATGCAGACTCCGCAGTCACCACTCCACAGCTGGGCCTGTCAGAGTCCTTTTAAAGAAATGGTAATTACAACTCATTATCTACCTTGAAGATGCGCTAAATAACATAAGAACAGGTTCCAAATCCATACAGTCCTATCTGAGATATTAGAAGCTCGCTGGTTCATAATAGTGGAAAGTTTAATAGCTTTTCCAAAAAATTTCAGCTACATGTTTTGTCTACTTGTAATGTACTTGAACATGTATTCCTGCCAAGAGAAAAATTAACCTAACTTCTTTCAGTGTGGCTAGCACGTTCCTACTTTGTTCTGATTAATTCACAGATCCGTGCAATGAAAGAATTTGCAATTGGCAAGAAAAACTCTAAATTGGGCAGTTTAATTGTCAAATAAATCTTTAGACTCGCATGGGGAGTGGGGAGAAATGTAGACACTTTGGCATTTTGAAGCCATAAGTGGGTATTTTCTCGTAGGTTCTGCGAACCTAAGATAAGGAAAAGAAGAAAAAAGAAAGACTTTGGTCTGTCAGATAACATAACTCTTTCTTTGGGAAACTTGAAGAAATCCATTCAATCATACAGTTTTTCAGCGAAGGTATATTTAGTAAAATTGTATAATTTACTTTTTTTCCTTCAGCTCCTCTTAAGATATTCTCCTAGAAAACAGTTGCCTAAATAAAATGGCCTACATTTGTAAGAAAATTTTTTTTATTTAAAATCATTTTCATCCTGTCTGCATTAGAGTACAAATGATTAGTTTTATAGAAAATACAGGGTGGATTTTTTGGGTTTTTTTAAATTTAAATTCAATTAATTAATGTATAGTGTGTTATTAGTTTCAGAGGTAGAGCTCAGTGATTCATCAATCTTATATAACACCCAGCGCTCACCACAACACATACCCTTCCCAATATCCATCACCCGGTTGCCCCATCCCCCCACCCCCCTCCCCTCCAACAACCCTCAGTTTGTTTCCTATGATTAAGAGTCTCTTATGGTTTTTCTCCCTCTCTGATTTCATCTTGTTTTATTCTTCCCCCTTCCCCTATGCTCCTCTGTTTTGTTTCTTAAATTCCACATATGAGTGAGATCATCTGATAATTGTCCTTCTCTGATTGACTTATTTCACTTAACATAATACCCTCTAGTTCTATCCGTGTCGTTACAAATGGCAAGATTTCTTTTTTTTTTTTTGATGGCTGAATAATATTCCATTGTACCTGTATACCACATCTTGTTATCCATTCATTACAGTGAGGATTTTATGAGAATGGTTTCATCCTCCTAAGCATTATTTATTGGGGACATCAAAAGAAAACAGAGAAGGAATAGTTATTTATTTGTTTTCTTTAATCATGTAATTTGATAATGCATTTTGATTTTTACACATTCTTATTTCTCAATACAGCTTTCTTTGTTTTCTGTTAACTTGCTCACCCATTAAGTAAAGTTTAAATAATAGTAATTGCAGTGTATATTAAGGTTAGCAACCTTTCGAAGTGGGGCAGCCCGTTATGATACCTGGTCTGGAATGCTGGGGTAACTGGAGTGGACTGACTGTTCAAGCAAAACCCAGAGAATGGAGGTAGGACAGAGTGGAGGGAAACCACGAAAAGTCCCAGCTTCTCAAAACCATCCTACCTACCACTTCCATGTTTTCTCCTACTGACTAGAAAAATGAAACCCATTCCTCATTCATACCTTAGCATGACTTCTTTTAACCAGCTTTTTTCCTAATACTTGATGGAGACCATCAGAAGGAATGGATGGAAGAGAGGTAATCAATATCTTCTGAATGCTCACTACATGCCAAGAGATGGGCTAGGTATTTTATTTAAGTTCTCGATTATCTGTTGAATCCTCAGAGCATACCTGTAGAGTGAGCTTAATTAATACCATTGAAAGTGAGGAAACCGGCTCAGAGAATGAGGTGATTGGCCCAAGGTTTCTTATTATAAAATTCCAGATCCAGGATTTGCTTGGCTTTTGGGTTGAGAGGTGAGTTGGTTAAGTAGCTAGAAATTGAAAGGAAATTTCGAGTAAGGCATTTAGGGAAAAAGTATTCATTTATTCATTTGACAACTATTTGATTAGTTGTTAAGTGCCGGCCCCGCACCAGGTACCGGGGGAAACAGGAGTGAACAGTAAGGACGTGGACACCCTTCTCCTGCCACTTTGCTGAGAACTGAATAGCCACAAGCAATAGGGCCAGAAATTAGAGGGGGAAAGGCAGGTAGAAGGTGCCCGTGGCAAATTTGGGTAAATGTCTTCTGAGAGCTGCAACTTACACATTCATTCTTCCTGTTGTGAGGCTCTGACCCAGGCTTGGGCTGAGCTCTTTCTCAAGAGTAAAACCTAACACATTCATTGTTGGAGAGTAGGGGGCTGTGATTCTGGGGACTAAATATTTAAAGAGAGCTTTAATCTAGGCCCCTGAAGTGGATCCTCTGTAATCATCCTGGCTGGTCTGAAGGGCATCCATGTCGGAGGTAATGAATTGGATTCGATTTCTCCACCGTATCTTCCTCTAAACAGACCTTGGCACTTAGAAGATACTTTGCAAATAATTGCGGTGGGGGAAGGGGAACGAAATGGAAAGGAAAGAGCAACTCTTCCCGGACCTGTGCTCAGAGTCTACATGTGCTCCCCAGGGACCTGGCATAGAAATGAGTTTGCCTCCGCAAAACCAGGGGCTGAGATTGTCCTGTGTACTAAAAATGTTCTAAGTAGCTCAGAGCTGTGCTATCATGTAAGTCCATTTTTTGGAGGCATGAATCTTTTAATTTGAAGGTAAGTTGCATCTTAGAAATGTTGAGGTGCAAGGAATGCATTCGTCTGACAGATGTAGTCTACCATTCATAGTTTTGAAACTAGAACATTTTGCTGACAAAGAGAAATGTATTTTTAAGCTTAAGTTCTTTAAAAAAAAAAAAAAAAAAAAAGCTTCCATCCTAGTCCTCTAGCCAGGCTATTTCTGCCAGCTCTCCGGCTATGAAGACAACACATTCTTGCAATTCATCACTTCCCTTGGCTCAGGCCAGCCTGTAAAATGGTTGGCGGCATATGCTTCTCATTAGCTCTGCCTCTGCCTCACCTGGGCTGGTCGGACTCCTCTGTCTTGCCCCCTGCCTGCCCCCTTCGCTTCAGCGCCTCCTTCCCCAACCCCAGACCTGTGCTCCTGCCAGTTTGTCTCACCAGGCAGTGTTGCCTGCTGGCATGGCGGGGGGCAAGCTAAGAAGAAGGAGAAGGAAATCGTTCAGTTCTGTTGAAAGTAAATTCTGTGGTTCAACAGCCTTTCGTTCAGAAATGAGACTGAAGAAAAGAGAAAGCCAAGGGCAAAACCAAAAACAATAACAGAAATGGAAAAAAACAGAAGTCTGCTGACTGGGAGAAAAAGAGAGAAGGGGGCAGCAAAAGGTTAAGAGGGAAAAATTCCCATCATTACATCACTTTGGCAGCCAAATGTTTCTTTAGGTCACCAGTTTTCTGTTTTGATTTATCTTCGGGGCTCTACAAGGAAGTTTTACCCATTTGGAGGGTATTTTCTGTTTAACTCGGTTATCTGAGTGACAAAATACTCTTTCCACTTGGTGAATTCTGGTACCCTCTGTGACCCAGTGCATAAATTAAGATTTAGACTGAATCAAGATTTTTGGGTCAGCCCAAAAGAGACTTTCCACACACACCAAATCCTTTTCTTGCTTTCCCTCTTGTGTGGTAGCTTTTGATGAACACTTTTCAATCTTCGGCTTGCTTTCCAGAGGAATCAAGAAGGTAAATTCTCCTACTCTGTCTATACAGTATAATTGGACCACTCCGATCCCAGCTTATTCATGCCACGGGTGGGCAACTTTTTTGAAACCGGTTATTTGTGGCAAGAAAGGAGTGTTGAAGGGTAAGGGCCTCCATCTTTGATGGCATTCGAAGTGGATCGTTGAAATCTGAGTTTGAAAGGGACCTCAGAGATTCCCTAATCCACACCCCTCACCACTCTGATGAAGACGCTGGGGCTAAGAGGTGACCTCCTACTGTCATACAGGGAGGAAGTGGTGGGGCAGGGATTCACCCCGGGGTCCTCAGCCCCTGCCCTGTTCTCTTTGCCGGAATATGCAGACACCACCCCCTCCTACAAGTCCCTTTGTGCACACATAGAGACAGAATTCTGCAATCTGCAGACCCAGAGTGGTTTTCTTTGTTCTAGATTCAACAGTTAAGAGATAACCTAAGGAATAAAAATGGCTTTGCTCAATATTGGTGACCCATGATATCCATATGACAAGACAAAACCTCCAGAGACAGAACCACCCTGAGAAAAGTAGAGAAAGGTTTCTCGTCTTCAGGGCGTATCCACCCCCCTTCCGCTCCCCCTCCATCCTGGATGCAAGGCTTTCTAGTAAAGTGCAAGCTGGATCTATTTCAGCTCACTCTTGCTCCTTTAACCAGCTGCCCTTGTGTGGGCAAAACTTCTGGGACTGCATCATCATGGTCATGACCAGACGGTGTTCGTGGACCAAGAGAATCACACCGGGGCAGCCATACCCGATTCACAGAAAGTCATCCTGATGGTCTCGTCTGGAGCAAGGGCCCTCTCGCTCTAGTGGATGAAGGGGCAAAATCTCCTCTTCAGGGACTCGTAATGTCTCCTTTTTTTTTTTTCCTTAACACCTCTCATTTCCAAACAACTGAGCCAGATTCAGCTCTGAACAAAATTGTACAGACGGACGTGCCAAGGCACCTCTTTCCCTCTTGTTCACCTCTCAGCCGGATGCTTGTACACCCCCCAGCCACCTGCCCGGTCACTCCCTCCCGGCTTGCGATCACCATCCTTTCTAAGGTGTTAGCTGATAATGACCTTGTGCATTCATTCAGAAACTATTTACTGAGAACTCACTATGTGTGGGGACGAAGGTTTCACCCTTCCTAGGGTAATTATGTTTTAATAGAAATTCCCAAGCCCAGCACAACGCGTGGTGCATAATATACACTCAGTAAATGGTATAGAAGAAAGGGAGGAGGGGAGAGCATGGGAGGCATTTTGTACTCAAAGAATGGTGGAATTCGGGAATCAAATCAGGCAGCGCCCAGGGAAGGGAAAAACGGGGGGGCAAGGAACCTTTATAACCCCCTATATGTCATGACAGATAGGCCTTGTGTTCTGTTCCATATTCTTCAGAATGCTTAGGTCATCAGTGCAGCCACATGAAAAACTGGTACAAGCACCTCTCTTCTGCCTCCAAAATTCTTTCAGACCTGTCTCCTTCTTGCCCAGCCAGATACCCCAGCATTTCTGAGCCCCTGGATTTTGTGGATCCTCTTCTGGTCCCACAGCTTGGTTTCTGCCTCGTATTTAGCCCCTTGCTTAGCAACAGTCTTGGATTTCGACCTTGGCTTCAGCCTTCATACCGGTGCAAGGTGAGGTGTGGTTTGGGGAGTTCTCTCTAGTTCCAGGTACTCCACGCCCACCTTTGTTCCCTGGCCCCCCACTCACCTGACCAACATAGCTGCTTTTCTCTGTCTACTGATGTGATTAAGTCTATAAATGGGAGTCTCAGAGTTACTAAAACCACTTACAGAATTCTTGTGTTGAGGGCTTCTGTTGGAAGTCTTCCCTTGGTTTACTTCCTATTAGAGGTATTTATTATATGCCTTTCTACTCCTTTCAACTGGGAGTTCCTAGAAAGAAAACACTCTGCCTCCGTCACCTCTGTAATACCATGATCGCTTAGTGCAGTGCCTGATACATAATATTTGCCCCTGAAATATGTTTTTCTTTGTTGAAATGTTTGACCAGATATTCTCTTGTCTGTTTAGTTTTCATTGTTGTTGTAACCGGAGGAAATTAACAGGGATTTCTCACTGATTCTGGTCTTCCTCTGATGGGAAAATTTTTATATTAAATGCAAATGACTTTGCCATCTGTGTGCAGCATACATCCTGGAATCCCTTCCCTGTATGTGGGCAAAGCAGGTTTCCCACCAGTGACCGTTAAAGTACATTTGGCAGCCCTCACAGCTCTTTCTCCGTAACCCAGATGGCAAAGTTTTCTTCTCATTTCCACTTGAGGATTTTTATAAGGCTTCTTTATGTTGCTCCTTCTTTTCAAGTACTTTTCTGTTCCTGGACAGCGGGATTGGGCCTTCGGCTTGGATCTCCCTGTCCGTACTCTCTAGTCATTGCCCTGGTCTGTGACAGGAAGTCTGTTTTGCTAGTTAGAACCCAAGGCCATTTGCTAATTGTCTGATCTTTGGCGTTTCTGCTTGTAAAACGGTATCAGGGTTAGTTGCCGCTCTTTCCCTCCCGAAGTCGTTACCTAAGTCGAGTAATAAAAGTTAGCTGACTAAGAAAAAGATTGTGATCTTTGTGGGTCCTCGAGGCAACGCACCTAGTCCTGCATTAAAGGCTGCACCTGGATTAGAGAGTGTTAAGAATTGGCTGGTAACCAGCATATTAGCAAGGCTTTGCTTTTGCTCTGTAACACTGGGTGAACGAGATGGAGAAAAGTTTTCACAGAGACACAAGTCTGACTTAAAGATAAAAAAGTAGGATGGGAGCCAGTAGAGAAGGATTTTGGTTTCTAGGCAGAAGTTTTGGACTTTATCCAGCAGGGAACCACACTGGGATTTTAACAAGAGAGTGACATGATTAGATATGAGTTCGAGAAGCCGCTCTGACTTCAGCGTGGAAGACCAGCGGGGGGTCCCAAGTCAGTGTAGGAAGCCGGTGCAGCCGTGGGGAAAAGAGGAGGCCCGGATCAAGGAAGACACTGGGAACTGAAAGGACAAAGAACAAGACTTAGACATTTCAGGGAAAAAAGTATGAATTTTCTACTCCTCCCTCTCACTCACTCTGCTACTTTGGCTTCCTCCCTGTTTCTCACACATCTGACACACGCTTGCCTCATGACTCTTCTCACTGCCCAGACTGCTCTTCCCCCAGATTACCATGGCTCACTTCCTTAGGTCCTTCTAGTTTTTGCTCGAATATCCCCTTCTTAACGAGCCCTACCTTGATCACCCTATTTAAAAATCCATACCCTCACCGACATCAGGGATCACAATGCTCACAGTAGCAATATCTATAGTAGCCAACAATCAGAAAACGTCCAGATGCCCATCAGCAATTGAAAGGAGAAAGTGTATAGTTACACGCTGGAATGTACTAGACAGTAATCAGGATGAACGATTAGTCTACAATCACATGTAACAACATGGATGAATCTCATAAACATAATGCTGAAGAAAAAGCACCTGATTAAAAAAAAAAGGAGTACATAAGACACAGTTCGATTTATATAAAAGTACAAAAAAGGTCAACACTGAGCTCTGTCTTTGGAAGTAACGTAATGGTTACCCTTGGCGGGGGAGTTCGTTACTAGAAGAGCCCAAGTAGTGCTTCTACCTGCAATGTTCTGGGTTTGTTCTGCGTGCTGGTTTCCCAGGGTGTGAAAATTCAGAGACCTTAATGACATGCCTACTTTTCCATATGTATATTATATTTCAATAAAAATTTTTAAAATGCAACCCTTCCCTTGATACTACTCATCTCCCTTACTCCATTTTTCCACCATACTTACCACTTTCTAATATATGCTATAATTATAATGTGCATCGCATTCTTTCCCCATTAGAATGTCAGTTCCATGAATGCAGGGATCTGTATGCTTTGCTCACTGCTCTGTCTGTATTACTTCGAAGTGTACCTGGCACATAATAGATAATACAGTGAATGAGTGAACTGTTGAATCTGAAAAACCTGAATAGAACAGGCCAGGTTCAAGATATAAGTGGAACCCTGGTTTGAGGACCAGTGTTGCTTTGGCGGTTTCTGCTTCCCAAGTGTGGTGTCTGGGCGGCTGGCCCAGATCTTGTGACAGTCTCTTTTCCATGCCTGTCTCAAGGCTACATCTGGGCCTTTAATTAAGCCCTTTTCTTATCCTATTTATCCCATTCGCCTCATGTCCAAAGCCTTCTCGTCTTCAAAGCCAAGTTCAGATGCTGTCTTCTCCAGAAAGCCTCAATCTAAATTCCTCAGCCCCTCCTTTTTACTCTTTCTGTGGTACACTTACGGAATTGTTTTCATTCACTCATTCATTCATTCAACAATTATTTATTGATCAGCTACTGAATACCAGGTACTATTTTAAGTTCTGGAAATACAAGGTTGAACAAGACAAACATGTCTCTCATGGGGTTATTATCCAGTAGGGTAGGTCAACAGTGAACAAACAAATAAATATGTACAATTATTTGGGATGCTTTGAAAGAAATTAAGCAAGATAAAGAGTTAGAGAGCGATGGGCTGCTATTTTAGATAAGTTATGAGGGAAGACTCCTCTCTGCTGACAGCATTGGAAAAGACCCAGATGAAGTAAAGAAGTAAGCTGCGAGGAAGAGCATTCCAAGCCGAGGGAACGAGTGAAAATGCTTGTATATGAGTCTTGGGTGTGAATTTGTTAGGACAGGGCTTGTGTGCCTAGCACGTTGTTCTGGATGGAGAAACTTCTGAGTATTCAGGGTTTAGTCATTTTTTAATCTATTTCAAATTTTTCTTTAGATAAGCATTCCTAAGCTGTGTTCAGTAGAATACATCCCAGCTGAAGTACACGAAATCTCATTACAGCGCACACACACACACACACACACACACAAGTTCTGTGGCCAGATAAGTATAAGAAACAATGAAGAGTCATAATGCACACCAATATAATACAAGTGTTTCTGAGTCTTGCAAGTAAAACAAACAAACCAAGCTAATTCATTGTTTTCTGATCTCTAATTCATTGTTTTCTGATAGGTTTTTTCCCCATGGAACACACATTTATAATGCACAAAACACTAGAATTCCATAGAATTCAGTTTGGAATGTGTTGTCTGAGATTTTCTGTAAGTAATATTTATTCCTACTATTTATCTGACTCTGCTTCATAATTTCACAAATAAAATACTTATACCAGAATATTGCAATATTATTCCTTTTTTTTTTTTACTTTAGAGTCTGGCTTTTTTTTTTTTTAATTTTATTTTATTATGTTATGTTAATCACCATACATTACATCATTAGTTTTTGATGTAGCATTCCATGATTCATTGTTTGTGTATAACACTCAGTGCTCCATGCAGAACGTGCCCTCTTTAATACCCATCACCAGGCTAACCCATCCTCCCACCCCCTCCCCTCTAGAACCCTCAGTTTGTTTCTCAGAGTCCATAGTCTCTCATGGTTCGTCTCCCCCTCCGATTTCCCCCCCTTCATTTTTCCCTTCCTGCTATCTTCTTCTTCTTCTTCTTTTTTTTTTAACATATAATGTATTATTTGTTTCAGAGGTACAGGTCTGTGATTCAACAGTCTTACACAATTCACAGCGCTCACCATAGCACATACCCTCCCTGATGTCTATCACCCAGCTACCCCATCCCTCCCACCCCCCACCACTCCAGCAACCCTCAGTTTGTTTCCTGAGATTAAGAATTCCTCATATCAGTGAGGTCATATGATACATGTCTTTCTCTGATTGACTTATTTCGCTCAGCATAATACCCTCTAGTTCATCCACGTCGTTGCAAATGGCAAGATTTCGTTTTTTTGATGGCTGCATAATATTCCATTGTGTATATATACCAAGATGCAATATTATTCTAAGTATGATACGAGAAAACAGGTTTTCAACATTCTCTTTACTGTATTCATATAATACATATTGCCACAGCCCCAGCCTGCCTAATTTTAATCTATATCTAGTGAGCTGCTTTACACCGTTAACCAAGCTGTCTCTTGGGATATTTGGTCACCATCAGGATTAGGAGTTAAAATACCAAGGGACAAGTTTGTAAGCCTTGAAGTAAAAAAATAGCAGTCCAAGAAATAGAAGCAAGGCTCCGAATGCCTGGTGAGAGAGAAGAACTGGATGGTAACATCCATCCAGTCTCTGTGGATTAACTGCCTTTGAATGCATCCAGAGATGCATTTGAAAGCCATCCAGAGAATTGGCGATTCTGACCTGTGTGTTTTTGGTCTCTCCCCCTTCTGTGAATTGGCCTGCACTAGATGACTGGTGACAGCCTTAAAACTCAGAAGTTCTGGGATCAATCTATGTTCCTTTGCTCCCTGATTGCAGAGCTCCTTAAGTATTTATTGGTTTTGCATGGTCACGAGCCAGCCACAGAGACATGCTTCCAGTGACAAGGCTACATTTGCAAGCAGCTATCAAACAAAGTTGTAGCTGTCTTCCAACTGTGTATGAGTGTGTGTGTCTTAAAATTCAAGCATGTAT
The DNA here is from genome assembly GCF_004348235.1 of Phoca vitulina. Classification (NCBI taxonomy): domain Eukaryota; kingdom Metazoa; phylum Chordata; class Mammalia; order Carnivora; family Phocidae; genus Phoca; species Phoca vitulina. Next base: position 16,343,060 of record NW_022589737.1, read on the forward strand.
GAGAGAGAAAGAGAGCAAAAGGGAACACCTGGACTTTTGGACAGTAACCGCCCATGAGCTTGGAGCCACTGGTCATTTTTAAGAGGAGAAAAAGAGCATTTCTTCTTATTTTATGGTGGGTGTGGCTTTTAGCTTTCAGGTTTAAAGGCAGCAGGGAAACTGCAAAGCCAGAGTTTTTTTCTGAGGCATTAGTTGCTGTGAAGAAAAGCAAGCCAAAGTTTTGCTTGTGGGCAGAAACATCCCAGAATACATCTGGTGATTGGGCAGAAAGTGAGCTCTGGAGGAGCCCAGGCGCGTTGGCTCCCAACTACGGTGCAGGAACAACCTAGGCAGTGTTCTTAGACTCCGATTGAATTTCCAAGATGGATCAGGTTCAAAATTATCTTCTTGGCTTTCACTTATCTAAGATGGTGCTCAGGTCTGGGATGACTGTCCTCTGCTGGGAATGGAGGCTACGAAGAGAACGCTCTCGAGTGTTTGTATGGACCTCAGAAAGTGTTTTAACCTTGTTTAAATAGGTAGCATCATACCCGGGTGTGAGAAACGTACTGTTATTCCTGGAGAATTCGGGAGAGTAAATATTATTTGGCATTAACCATTTTCAGGGCTTTGCCTGACAGCACCTTGCCTCCAGAGTATTTTTGCAATGCAACCTCTTGGTGAAATCTCTAGGTTTAAATGGTTAGGTGATTCAACATATACTTGACTCTTGAGATCTAATGATCCTAACCAGTGGCCCAATAAGAAAGGGATAGTGCCAAACCTAGGCATCACACTTTACCCCTATTTACCATCCTGTTGTGTGCGCCTGAAATCTCGTCTTCCGTGCCTAGTGCTTGTTCACCCTTTGCCACAACCGTGACTTTGGTGGTGACCAGGCCAGTCCCAGGGGCTGTGAGTCGGGGATGGTTATTCCGTGTCATGACCACCATATTCTGGCACAGAATAGTGCTAAAAAGGTTTAAGATGAATGAATGACAAATCACTCCTAGTCATGAGAGGAAATGAAGCTCTCCAGAGTGCACCAAAAGTGCTTTTCTGCCCCACAGAAAACCTCAGGCATCCCGTCTTGTTTCTAGGGCCCTATGCTGTAAACAGGATTGTCTTAAACCCAGCTTTTTGTGTTGGTCTAACTGTATGTGATGTCATTCTAGTGGCCTTAAGCCACTCATTAGATGAGGGATTTTCTGTTTGTCACCTGCCTACTTTACTATAACACTACATGTAAATCTCTGCGAAGTAACTATCTTTTCCTCAAAATTCCATTTAGTTAGATGTAAACTCGTGGTAAAGTCAAAAAATAACATATTATTTTTTCATATATACCATTTTTTGAGGCTCTGTTATGTGCTAGGCACACTTTTAGGCCTTTTTTCATGTCTAATCCTTACATCTGTAGGGATTAAATATAGTGATCTATATTAACATGTAACTCACAGTATATATTATAATCTTGAGTTCCCAGATGCCAAACCTACAGACCAGAGAGGGTGTGTAACTTGCCTAGGCCTCGTGCCTGCAGCCAGGACTAGAACCCAGGTCTCCTGATTCCGAGTTTGTCGTCCTCGCTGTGCGTGGGAGACAGTGTTTGACGTCAGGGAACCCAAGTCTCCTCCACCTGTCTTTAATAAAAGGAGATGTCTTGGAGGGATACAGTGGTGTCTTAGAGACCCTGAGATTCAAGGAGATGGGGAAACGGCAGCAAGTCATCTTCCCTGTGTCTGTGTTTCTCTTTCTGAGATGTCCTAGTGTCTCACTTCATTCCTCTTGTCCCGTGACTTCAGCCTACCCAGGGCCTCAGGTCACCATGATGCCAGATCTTACTCCCTAGGACTTCACAGGCCCAGGAGTCGATGACCGACAGACCCAGTCTCCCTGTCTTCCATAGAATCCACACTCTCAAAAAAAAAAAAAAAACAGGAATCTGACTGACCTAGGCAGAGCAGACTGTCCCGACCGTCGCGAGGTAATAATGGGCATGCCTAAAACACACACTACTGTTTTTTAGATATTCTACCTCAAATTTTACATTCTGAATTACTTCTCCTTGGCTCCTACTAGATTTCTTCCAGTCTGGTTCTGTGTATTTTTCACACAGCGCCCACAGATGATGGTACACCTCCCTTTTCTTGCCCTGTCTCACTCTGGTCGTGATTGCCTCCTTACCAGCTAACACACATTCTAAGATTCCCGTCTTTTTCTTTGCGGTGGCTGTGCAGACTCTTCCTTTTTTGGCAGTTAATTCTGATTCCACTTCTTCTAGGTAGCTTCCCATATCACCCAGTGATGATATGAGTCTGTCCTTAATTCCAGCCCCTTTGCCTGTGAGGATGGCTCTAGTCCTGCAAAAAAGCAGAGAATCCTTTTAGTCTTTAAACTGAACCTCCCGGATACCCCTGTATGGTCCCCCTGTGACTATATACACATGTGTGTGTATATGGTATATATATGGTGTATATATATATATATATATATATATGGTATATATATATGATATGGTATATATATATGGTATATATTATAAAGGGTATGTATTAAAAGTCTTGTGGTTAGAGTGACAGGAATCCAGGACTGGCCCCCAGTCACTGCCCGATATGATCAAACCAATGACTTTGGTCCCCTAACCTGCCAACTAGACAAACATCTGACCTCAGATTCATGATGGTTGGTCTGAGGCCAGTGCTGAGGAATAGCACCTTTTTTTCCGTAGACCGTGTCTTTAAAATTTCTCATCATGGGGCGCCTGGGTGGCTCAGTCATTAAGCGTCTGCCTTCGGCTCAGGTCATGATCCCAGGGTCCTGGGATCAAGCCCCGCATCGGGCTCCCTGCTCAGCGGGAAGCCTGCTTCTCCCTGTCCCACTTCCCCTGCTTGTGTTCCCTCTCTCGCTGTGTCTTTCTCTGTGAAATAAATAAAATCTTAAAAAAAAAAAAATTTCTCACCATGCCTAAACTATTATGGATACTCAATAAAGCATCAAAAATAATTTTGGCTTAAGGAATTCTGGGCAGAACTTGAAAAGTTTCAGAACTTTTGTTATTGCTTTTCGACTTCTACAAAGCCTTTTGCATTAAATGAGAAGGAGGTTTATAGTAAGCTGATGGAATCACTTTTAATTCAGTGCTTTAATATATAACAAATGTTTTTATCAGAGTTTTAAACCAGAAATTGCACACAAACATACACACACATACACAACATCAAAGTATCGGACCGACTGCCCTAGCTGGCTAGCTGTGCTGTTTTAGAAGCAGGCAAAGCACAGGGAGATGGAGGTCTGAGTTTGTGTTTCCTGGATCCCGGGTGTTAGTCATCAGATTCAAAGAGTATAAAACTCTGGCTTTGCAAGTGTTCATTATGTTATTATATATCCTTATAAAACCAATTCCCCTTAGGCCACCTAAAGGACTAGGATGTTTGGGATGTTGAACTATTTAACTGTAATTATAACAATTAAAATCTTATAAAATCCATCAAATACAATAGATTCAATGCTTCCCCTTAGTCTGGTTTAAGAAAAAGAGTTACAAGGAGCTCTCTCTTCTTTCCCAAAGGAGATTAAAATTCAGGGAGTGGCCAACCGTAGGGGAGATAAGAATAAAAGGGAAGAAAAGATTTGCCTTAAAACCCTTTATAAACTGTTTTTATTTTCATGCTTAACAAATGAAGCCTTCATCATCTTTGCTTCTGGGAAGAATTTCAAGCCTGAGAAACACAGTTGGAAACCTGCCGTTGTTGCAGCCCATCCCCAGTTAGTCATTCCAACGGGATCCAAATCGAGTATGCTCCCGTCCAAGAATTCTCTGAAAAAAGCTCAGGATAAGAGATGGAACCTAGAGAGAGCTGCACATTTCCCCTCTGCCACCAGGGTTTCCAAGAAGTAGCCCAGGTCTACTCTCCCGCTCTGCAGCGAGCTCTCTCACCAGACCGCAGCTCTGCCCTGGTCCGTTTCCCTGCTCATGCACCATCTTATAAAATCACAGTCATAATCCCCTGGAGTCCTTACATTCAATATTTATTCAAAAAGCGTTTCTGGAGTATTTCCAGTGACGACCAGTTCAAGGCTATGTATGCACAATCCTTGTCTTCAGAGGGCTCCCAGTCTTTGAAGGGCTGGTAGACTTGCCACTAGTGCCTAAGCACAGATCAGTTTATTTGTTAAACATTTTTATAGCACTCCTGCCAGGCATTTTAATGGATATTGTGGTGGAAACAAGTAGGGCATGGCTCTTTATTGCCCCAAACTTACAGTTTAGGGAAGGCAAGACATGGAGAAAGAGCTACAGTAACAGGTGGTACGTGGCGGGTATTGTAGAAGTGATAGTATAATTGTCCTCAGGGCAGATAATGGTTTGGAAGCCAGCTTGGACACAAAGTGAAGGTGAAAAGTGCCACGAAGAGGAATTTGAATGAATTATGAGCAGCGGCCGTCTTGGGAGATTACACCGGTATACTCCTCGCCATTTTTTAAGTTTGTAAACAACATACATTATTTTATTTTATTTTATTTTTTAATTTTATTTTATTATGTTATGTTAGTCGCCATACAATACATCATTAGTTTTTGATGTAGTGTTCCATGATTCATTGTTTGCGTGTAACACCCAGTGCTCCATGCAGAACGTGCCCTCCTTACACATCCCCCCCCCCCCCCCCACCCCCCCAAAACCCGCAGTTTGTTTCTCGGAGTCCATAGTCTCTCATGGTTCATCTCTCCCTCCTATTTCCCACCCACCTTCGTTTTTCTCTTCCTTCTCCTAATGTCCTCTATGCTATTCCTTATGTTCCACAAATAAGTGAAACCATATGATAATTGACTTTCTCTGCTTGACTTATTTCACTTAGCATAATCTCCTCCAGTCCCATCCATGTTGATGTAAAAGTTGGGTATTCATCTTTTCTGATGGCTGAGTAATATTCCATTGTATATATGGACCACATCTTCTTTATCCATTCATCTGTTGAAGGGCATCTCGGCTCTTTCCACAGTTTGGCTATTGCGGACATTGCTGCTATGAACATTGGGGTGCATATGGCCCTTCTTTTCACTACATCTGTGTCTTTGGGGTAAATACCCAGGAGTGCAATTGCTGGGTCATAGGGTAGCTCTATTTTTAGTTTTCTGAGGCACCTCCACACTGTTTTCCAAAGTGGCTGTAATTTTTGACTTTAGAAGTAAAACAAACTTGTAGGCAGTTTTGAGGTGACTTTTTCCCATTTAAAAAATTAAGCTATAATCTACACACCACAAAATTCACCTTTTCAAGTCATGGTTTCCTAAGTTTTGATAAAAGCATAGCCATTTAAGTACAGCCACAATCTATGAATAGAACGTTGTCATCACTGTGAGAAATTCCCCTGTGTTCCTTTGTAGTCAGTTCCTTTCCCCCTCCTTCAGTCCTGGCAACCACTGGTCCCTTTTCTATTTCTATGGTCTTGTCATGTAAAATGTTGTGTAAATGAAATCCAACCGTTTGTAGCTTCTTGCATCTCACTTCCATTTTGCAGCACTTTCGAGATTCACTTACTTTGTTGTTTGTATTAATTTGATTCCTTTTCAATGCTGAGTAGTATTACATTCTGTGAATGCACTGCAGTATGTTTATCCATTCGCCAGATGAGAGACATTTGGGTTGTTTCCAATTTGGTTTTTGGGGAAACATAAATTTTTCTGTCAGCTGGGTAAGTACCTAGGAGTGGGATTGTTGCGTTTAACTTTATAAGAATCTGCCAACCTGTTTTCTAAAGTGGCTGCATCAGTTTCTTTCTTGCCTTCAGTGTTCAGGCATTCTAGCTGGTCCACATCCTAGCCAGGACTTCATCCCAGTCATTCTTAATTTGAAGACATGTAAACTGTGGACTCGCTTTCAGAGAAAGTGATAAAGATAATGAGAAAAACTATGGAATCCCTTTCAGAGAAAAGGAGAGATCGTATCTCCCCATCTTGGCCCATTGGTATGCAAAGAGCTAGCTAATTTCACGCCTAAATCAAGCAATTGGGGAATGCGTGGGTGGCTCAGTTGGTTAAGCGTCTGCCTTCGGAAGGCTTAGGTCATGATCCCAGGGTCCTGGGATTGGGCCCCGTGTAGGGCTCCCTGCTCAGTTGGAGTGTGCTTCTCCCTCTCTCTGTCTGTCCCCACTGCTCATGCTCTCTCTCTCACTCTCCCTCTCTCAAATAAATAAATAAAATCTTTTTTAACAATCAAGCAATTGGAATTTATTAAACACTTTGCCTGTACCCAGTGTATGCTGTGCACCACGGGCGTGCACAAAAAGTACAAAACTGGATCCTTTTATTCAGTCAGTCTTTATTCTGCATTTCCCCAAGCTGTATTCTGAGAGAAAACCCTAAAAAATAAAAACATTTTGGTTATCAAATATATGAATGAATCCTCCTTCCTTAGCCTATCAACAACTCTGAGATGTGTTGCAGTAAAGAAATCGGTTTAGTTTGCTTAACTGTCAGTCTTCCAACTTACATAGCCATGGAATTTTTATTCAACAGAGTAACTTTTTAAATTTCATGAATCTTTTAGAGTGGTTTGAAAAACACTAGTATATAGTATTATTGGAGAAAGAACACACACAGACAACTATTAAATGACAATCATAATACCTACCTGATAGGTTCTTATGAGGATTCAGTGAGATGACATATGTAAAAGTATCTTTTACAAGGCCTGGTAGGCAGTAGAAGTTCATTAAAATATAAATTAAATTCAGATAAGAAGAAACATTGCAAAGTGTAGTAGAGGAGAAAAGGCCTATGATAATTACACCAGTTTGTTGAGCACTTTTTCATACCAGGCGCTGTGCTATGCTCTTTGTATATATTACCTGGCTTAATCCTCACAGTCACCTCAGGAAATATAAGTGCAACTATTGTCCCCAGGTCACATAAAAAGTACGGGTGTGATCCAGAATTCAGACCCAGATCTAGATCACTCCTAAGCAAACTGTTAACCTTTCTGTATACCTCCTCTCTCAAGACTAGGAGTGTTCTAGGGGCTCAGAAGAGGGAAGGAGAGGATGCATACACTTTTCTTGACTCACCCTTCTGTCAAAGATAGGAGTCAGGGTCACTCAAACTGAGGTCTGTAGCATCGTTGGCAACATTGCCTGTGGGGTCTTCCTGTATCCTTGGGCTCTCAGCTTTATGGAAGCACACTCGAAGCAGTGAAATTGCCCTTGGAAGTGTTCCTGCCTGCTAGGCTGACTTTAAGTGGAGTCCTGGCAGTCTTCTGTCAGGTCAACCATCCTCGGCTTCCTCTGGAGCTGGTCCACCACAGAGCTCTTGGGAAGACCCGAATGTTCTCCTCCATCTATAGAGCTTGAGTTCTGAGCTGTTTTGCCAGATGGAAACTCAGCTGTAATTCTGTGGGTGGGTATTCCATGATGTAGAGATGTAATTGTGTTTCCCATTTGGATGGACAGTTGTCACTGAAACATTTGTTAAATATTCTATTTTTTTCCCATGGACTTGTGATGTCCTTACTCTCATGTGACAATTTTCCTTCAATTTGTGAGTCTATTTCTGGACCTCTCTTCTATTCCATTGATCTTTTGACTTCTTCCAGAGCCATTTCACATTGTTCAAATGACAATGGCTTGTAAGTCATCACATACCTGGTAGAGTCATTCCCCCTATCTTATCTTTCTTTTTCTCCAGAAGTAGGGTAACTATTTTTGAGCTTGTATCCTGCCATACGAATTTTAGAGTGAAACTGTAAAAAAAATTAGCAGCAGAACAGCTTTTCCAAACATAGTGTGGTCTGCCAACATACAAAATGAGTAAAAATTCTTGCCCTGGGATGGAGTCTCTGGAGGTGACGTTGAAGCCCTCTTTCAGCCCCTGAAACCGTTTATTTACCAAACTTCTGAGGTGTCACTGAACATAGAAGTGAGAGCTGCACGCCAGCGAGTGACTAATGGTGGGAATTTCCAGCCCACAGAGAGAACAATGTCGGGGGAGAAGGTGGGAGGACAGATTGGGGTGGCACATACTTGCCCAGCCCATTCTGGGGAGTTTTCCTTAGGTTTATCCTTGACCTGGGTTCAGTAATTGGAAAACTACATTATCTAGCTTTGTTCACAGGAAACAATAGTTTTGCCTTAATTATGACTCATTATAGAAACTGGGGAAAAAATGATCTCCCCCATAGGTGAAGAATCCCTCTGAGATGACAAACAACTGGAAACCTGGATATTGTCCTTGGAAGCAGACTAGTAGAATTTTTACATTGTAAGACTCCCTCAGATCCTAGTCCACCCCTATCAGGGGAATATGACTGCACAAACAAGATGAGCACCAGTTAAAAGGTAATTTCCTGAGATAGTCTCATGTGGAACAAATTGAAAATCCACAGCCCTTCGAGAAAGACTTCTTTTTTTTCATTACTTGATCTTTAAAAAATTGTTTCACTCTTCACTTCTCTAGCAGATGTTGCAAATTTCAGAAACAGGCAGGGACCTTTGGACTGAAGTGAAAAATCAGTCACTTAAAAATGTAAAATTCAGTTCAAAATGTTTAAAATATAATAAGTGGGCCCTGGAAAGAGTATAGCCCTGACTTTGAGGATTTCCTTTATATGTTATTCAGATGCCATAAATCTAGCAAAGAGCAACACTGGCCTGAATGTGATGAATAACATTTTTATAACTTTTTTTTTTTTTCAAGAAAATGGTCCATGTGTTGGGAATATATGAAAATTGAGTGCTACTATTGATAAGATCTGGCAAATTATTATGTGTTTAAGGAAGTACCAGGGAGTACAATAAAAGATGCAACAATTCTATAAATGTGTCACATTTAACTCTGCCTTTTTTAAGAACACGTCATTTTTTTTTTTTTCCGCTCTTCTTCCTTTCTTTATTCTGACCCTATTCCCTAGATATCAAATTTTGCTGATTTTGGATTTTCTTTCCTGTAAGAAACATCAAATATGAGCTTGCGCATTTCTTCATTCTACAAATATTTATGGAGCGCTGGTCATGTACCCCTTTGTTGACCACGGAGGGTAAAGGAGGAAACAAGACAGTTGCAGGCTCTCCTGGTGTTTAAAGTTGGTAGGAGATGACAGACAAGTCAGTGGGGCTAAAAGCATGATGAGTGTCATAATCAGAGACGTTTAGGGGACACTATCCAGGGGATCAACCTAACCTTGGGGTCGGGAGCGCCTCCCAGGAGTGGTGCTAAGCTGACCCTCAAAAGATGAATAGGAACTAGCCACATGCTGAAAAGAGGACAACTGGTAAAATGCTTAAAGAGAAACAGAGAAGGGGTTAAGCGTGCGCTCGTGGCGATGAGCCCTGAGGACTGTGTGCGGCTGATTGAACGCTGTAGCGTGCGCCTGAAACTAACACAGCACTGTACGGTAACTCTACTGGAATCGAAAATGGTAATACTGAAACAAAACAGTTAGTTAATTTTTTTAAATAAAGAAAATGAGAGTCTTTGGGGCAGGGAAACTGGCAAACGCAAAGCTACTGAGGCAAGTAGGAACATAAATGTTTGAGGGAGCAGAGAGAGTAGTAAAAATAAGGGGGCGCCTGGGTGGCTCAGTCGGTTAAGCGTCTGCCTTGGGCTCAGGTCATGATCCCAGGGTCCTGGGATAGAGCTCCGCATCGGGCTCCCTGCTCGGGGGGAGCCTGCTTCTCCCCCTGCTTGTGTTCTCTCTCTCTCTGGCAAATAAATAAATGAAATCTTAAAAAAAAAAAAAAAAAAAAAAGTAGTAAAAATTCCTATTTTTAAAACTTTCAAGATCCAAAGCAAGTTATTTAATACTTATCTAAACATGTGTCCTCAATCTGTAGATAGTTTCCCCTACATGTGAACAAATAAGAAATAGAAAGGGCTGCCGATAGCTAGACTGATTGGTACCTTGTTAACGGATGAGTCTCTTCACACACAAATGAAGAACAATGAGCAAGAACGCACTAGGCTCCCCTTACTTCTGCATTTCTGCCTCTTCCACCTGATGAGTTCCCAGCCCTCCTCCGAGACTGGGCATATCATCTGCCCCAGAAGGATTGCTTCCTTGACCCTTCTTCCTCCGGTCTGAGGTAAATGTCCTCTGCGGTCGCACTACACCCAGTTCTTACCTCCGACAGAACACTGCCCGCACTGCATTTGTCTTCCAGCTATCCCCCTGCTCAACTTTGACTTCTTTAAGGTCTGAGACAAGAAGGAGGGAGGAAGAAGTGGGGGGCTTTGGAGTCAGAGAGTCCGCTAAGTTGAAATCATAGCTTGGCCACATGCCCTATAGCCTTGAGAACGTGCTTAACTGCTCTGGGACTCAGCTTCCTCATCTGTGAATGGGGATACTGATGGTATATACCTTAGAATTGTTTTGAGTGTTGGAGAATAATGTACGTGAAGTGCTTGGCACAGGGCCTAGCTTTAATTGCACGCACTAGAAATTTGCCGAATGAATGGAGGAGGAAACGTGAGGTTTGTTCACAGGATTGTTGGCTCAGGATTCCCTTTCCACTGTATCCAATTCAGTGACCAAAGTCCCATGAGCTCAATTCTGGGCATTGTCCCCTTAGCTAGAAACTCCAGAGGCACATGTGTCCCTCCAACAGGTACTGACTGAAACGGCCTTTGTTACGAGGCTTCCTGACCAGTCTGGCTTGCCATCTCAGAGGCTCTGAATCCAGACGTCCAGCTTCCTGCCCTTCCTACAGGTAGAAGAGAAAACGTCTACAACATTGTCCATTCACTTGCCACTTATCCATCCATTCATGCAACACGTTAAGTTCCTACTATGTGCCAGGGATCGTGAGAGATATTAGTGATGTCATGGAGACCTGATGAGATGTTTTACTAATTTATTTATTCGCCAGCATGCTCAACAATCGTTATTGTACACGATACCTTCTTTTGCCCCGTGGGCACCCTGGGCCATCTCAGCCTTACCTTGTGTTGCACCGATTATATTCTTATATCATCCCTCCTCTCTTTCCCCTTCTGCTAGATGTAATAGAAAGATATTTTTATATATCCTGTTTAATTTTAGTGTGTGCTGAGCACACCGCTGCCAAAAGGAATACTTCGATCACAATGAAACTCTGTAGATGAGGTTACATAAAGAATAAGGGAAGACCTCCAGCCTCCTGCCTTGTGTGAATGCTATTGACTCTGTAAATCAGTCCTGAAGGCAGGGAGGGTTGGGCATATCTATCACATCTGCATCATCTCTCCACATTAGAAGCTGATGCTCTTAGTGGTGTTGCTAAGAGGACCAAACACAGATGAATGATGGCCAAGGACCCATGGCAGATGTAACTGTTGTCTCTCTTGGGTGGCCTATGTGACTTCAGTTTACAGAGGATATTGACATTTTAGGGTTGTTTCATGAGCTTACCTTATGCTTTGCCTCAAAGTGAAACGCACTTACCTTTTCATCCAGCAAATGTTTATTGAGGGCCTGCACGGACGCTGCTAACTAACGTGTGGTTTTTCTTCTTTTGATTCGCTTGGTCTAAGGGAGAGGAGGAGACTGAGCAGTGAACAAGTCACTACAGTACAAGATGGCGATGAAGAGCACAGGTCTCTGAGTGAGCGCTGCCTTTGAAACCAGTTAATGACTTCCTTGCAGTCCAACTGAGGTAGTTACTCAACCTCTGTGAGCCTCAGTTCCCTCATTTATAAAATGAGGATAACAACAGACAACAGCATTACCTTAGAAGATGTTTTGTTGAAGAGTCTATGAGGTTATCCCGGCACAGTACTGCTCATGGTGTCTGGAACATTGTAAGCCCCTCGTAAATGTGAGCTGGAGTTTGTTCTTTGTTTTTATGTCCGTTATTACCAGAAGCTATAACAGAGTCTTCCACAGAGTGCTAGGGGGACACGGACAGGATGTGACCAACTGGACCTACACAACAGATTCCCAAGGCGGCATTAGAGCTGGGCTTTGAGGGCTGAGTAGGAGGTGAGCAGAGGGAGAACCAGGGGAAGGGCATTCTAGGCTTCCAGAATCACATGCCCCAAGTCACAGAGGCATGTTCAGGGTTCATCACACAGTTCAGGGTAGTGGAGTTGGGGCAGTAAACCCATCTAACTCCAGGGCCCAGGCACTTTGCAGAAATGACCTTCTCTACTATTACAATCTTTCATTGTCAGTCTAAACATTTTCCCCTAAGAACTCTTAATTGTCTGTTAAAAAATAAATCCCCTCACTGTTTTGGTTCTCTGAAATCTCCCTGAAATCGTCTTTAACCAGCTTTCCCCTAGTCTTTGCTTCAGCTATTTTGTGCCTTTGATACCTGGATTTTCCATTTTTATGACTCTCCTATATCTCTACTTTCTCCAAGCCTAGTCACCTGAGAGTGCCTGCCAGACTAATCCATTTTCAAGGTGATCCCAGCCTTAATCAGCAAAACCGCCTCTCATTCCTGACATCTTGTTAGAGGCCCCTCAACTTTAATAACGTGACTTTCCCGCCATCTTTCCTACATCCCCGCCCTCCCCCATCGTGCTCTGTTACCCTCTGCCTTGGGTGTTCTGTTTGCTCTAAGCCAGAAAAGGTTTGGGCCAGGAACAACTTGTGTAGGAAAAACCTGCCAGGTGGAAAGGCCTCGAAATAAATGGCCGCCCCTCACCCAGGCCTCCTGTGAGAACGTCCGGAGTCTGTCGGCACTCCTGTGAGAGCCCCGAAGGTCCCACTCCCACAGATGGGACATCCCACGGAGCAGTGTGTCCCGCTGTGCTCTAGAACATGATCCCACATTCCACAGCAGTCGTTTAACTCGCTGGGTGGTCCAGGCTCCAGACTGGGGGCCTTGCCGGCCGCTGATGCCTGGCTACTGGGCAGCTGCGTAGTCTGCACATGTGTGGGAACTGAGCTAGAAAGGCGAGGAGGCAAGGCGGGCTCAGCAAGTGGCTGCGCGGGAATTCAGGAAGAGAAAGGAGGGCCTCCAGAGGCCCCCAAGCTACCTAGCAACAAAATATGCGAACAGCGACTCCATCCTATGGCAACAATGCCTCTGGAGCCTGTCCCCCTGCACATCTGCCCGCTCGACTGCAAATGGGGGGAGGGAGCAGTGCGGCTGGACTTCCGATGGAAGAGGGTCGGGGCTCGCAGTCAGTAAGTCCGTAGCGTGACTGGCTGAATGTTCGAGCAGGAACATTCTGTCACACCCTCAGCAGAGATGCTTCATGCTCTTCTGACTGGTTCCCAGGACTCCATGCTCCTAAACTCTCTTCCCCGCAGAACCGTCCTTCAGCTCTGCGTGCCCCGCCTGTTCAGCTGCTGGTCCCGTCCATCTGCCTGTCTGTTCTATCCTCATCACCGTAGCACCGCCCTACGTTAATAAAACTCTGCCACAGGCTGAGTGCTTCCTCAGACATTCTGTCCGGTGATCCTTACAGACCCCACTCAGCCTCGTTATGGGCCCCACTGGGACACTTTTTCAGCTTTCTTGTACAGCTGAACAAATAGGCTCAGAGAGGTTAACTGATCTGCCTGAGGTCGCGCAGCTAGGAAATGGCACAGCTGGGCTTAAACCCATGTTTTTTGACTCTAAATCTACTGCTCTTTCTTTTATAGATATTTAGAGGAACAGACAGACAGGGACACTGAGAGTGGACTAAGTCCGACGACTGTCACATGTGCTTATAGGGCCAAGTGACCCTTTTCAAATCGGCTCCCCAGCGTCCTTCTCTACCCTCCCCACCAGACGAAAGACTAATCCTTCTAAAAGCCCTCTGCTCTCTGTTTGCTACCTTAATCCCCAAGATCCCATCTGTTACGTCTCCGAACACAAATACACATGGCCCATTTAACAGCAGTGATTCCGGGAAGAACGAGAAAGGCAGGAAACTGGGACAAAATTCCCTGATTATAGCAGGGCAGGCATTGGGGTTTGGGGACAGATTCAGGACAGGGACTAGCAATGAGATCATCATGGCAGAAAGAATAAAGCAACAGATAAGCAGTGGGAACACACGCACTGGATCAGCAGCATGGAATTCAACACCGTGTTTTCAGGGTGCCCTGCCCCGTGGGTGGATCACATGGATGGAGAAACGGGCAGTGACAAGAGATCCAGGCGAACAGACAGGGTGAGCTGGGCTCAGAAGTGTCATCACGAGCAAGACAGTGCCTCTCACCCTAGAGAGTCTGGGCTGTAGACACTGGAACTTAGTTGCAGACCCATGACAGGGGTCCTCCAATCAGAACCAGCTTCGAGGTGTGAACTTGGTCTCAGGAACAAAGGCAAAAGCCTTGTTTTCAGAACCGGAGACTTGATTCAGGGCCACACTTGACATCCAGCTTCTGAAGAAAGAGAGATGCCGAGCCTGGGAAGAGGCAGGACAGGGCATTCCTCAGTTTGGGGCATGACCTCCATAGCCTGTATTAATCAGAAGAAGCGAGGTTATGCTGCAGTAACAAATTCCATCAATATCCCAATGGCTAAAACACGAAGTTTTCTTTCTTACACAAGATGTCCACAATGCAGGCAGCAGATCTGTTCGTGGTAGCCATTTGGGGACTAAGGGGGATGAAGCAGCCACCACTCAGCATTGCCAGGTGCTGAACCAGAGAGAAAAAGAGACAGTCTTCAGAGGTCTTGCATTAGCAAATAAATTCTTAGCTAGAGAGTGACACACATTACTTCGGCTCACAACTCATTGGCTAATCACACATCCTCACAAGGAGGCGGAAAGTACAATCCTGCCACAGGCCCAGGAATCAGAGAGGCACAGTCAGTGAGCAGCCCTCAGGGAGGCTCTGATGTCTTAGACTCCTGATGGATTATTACCTTCAACCTTAGTTGGAAAACTAAAGGCGTCAGTTCTAGGAATCTGGAAAACTTAGATTTTTCCATTCATTTAACAAGCACTTTTCAATCATTGCTCTATGTGACGCCATTCTGATGGCTGTGTATACAATGAGCACATACAATTCTTCCTTCAAGTCCCAGTCTAATGGGGAAGAGAACAAACCCACATAGTGTGACGAGAGTTCCAATAAGGAGAAGCCCAGGATTCTGTGGAACACACGTGAGAGGAAATTGGGGTACACTGAGCTGTGGGGAGATAAGGTTAAGGAAGGCTTTCATGTTTACATGTAACTCTCCTCCTTAAAATACACACACACACACACACACACACACACATGCACGCACATACCACACAAAAAAATGGAGTAAGCCAATAATCCTCAGCGCTGGAGTCTACCCTCTATTCATTTAGCATAGTTGTCCTTACCCTACAAAGACCACACTTCATAGAGGATTGCTTCTGGTTTTATCCACTAAAGTCTAGCTCTAGACTGCTGGTGACTTGAAGGTAATTCAATTTGAAAACGACTAACAGCCTCTCTCTCTCATTCAGACAAAAATATACTCCCTTAAACTCTGCCACTGACACCTAAAACTCCCATTTCATTCACTTTTCTGGCCAATGCATAAAATACGCCCATGGAATGCCAAATGTTTTCTGACAGCCGACATACAATAAACCCCTACCACCTTCGTTCCCAGTAAGCCTTAGTGTCCACTCAGCGTCGGTCACCTGGCATACCCAAAAGTATGGTCTGTGGACCGGCAGTGTTGGAATCACATGGGGAGCCGTGAAAATGCAAAAACTCAGTACCACGGGCCCCCTCCCCCACCCCCCAGCCCCGAGACCTACTGAATAAGACTCAGCCTTTTAACAAGATCACAAAGTGATTCATATGCATATTAAAGTTGGAAAAATACTGACCCGACTGAGAACAAGAGAAATTGACCATGAGATAGATTATTTTTTATACCAAAAAGGGGATCTTTATAAATCTGAGGCATGCAGTCCTAATGGGGGAGGCAAGTATGGATTAGACTTCAGAAGCCAACGGGGAGGGGGGGGGATGGAGCCCTGTGCTGAGAAGAGTTGCTTAAGAAAAATGAGAATCTGATGAAAGATCGGGAGAGACAGCAGAAAAAGGAGTTTTGAAGGCACACTTTACCCCCTCCCCTTTATATTCTTTTGCCTAAGATGGTCTAGGGAATTATGCTGGCCTTTGTTGGGAGTTTAGACATGAAACAAGGATTCAGGGCCCTCCCTTTTCTCCCCGCTCACTGGGTCTGTGCATGCAGAGCTCCTCCATCTGCACGCGCTCCCCTTCGCTGACTTGTACTCCAGCACGGGCCGTGCAGGGACTGAATCCATTGACTAAAAGCTCTCTGTAGCCTCATTAAATGGCACTTAACTACCAAATAGCATAAACTCCAGAACTGGGAGACTCAGAGGGACAACCAAAGTCTGCCCTTTTGAGTTATGAACGTGGTGGGAAATTTATAAACTAGCAGCTGGATTTTTTTTGTAATTTGAACGATAGTTTCATCTAAAATGAATGAGCATGTCCAGTCATATCCTTCCAACATTCAGGCCTTCTAAAGTTGACCTGTTCCCCCAGCCGAGCTGTTTCGTAGCTTGCCAATCCACTACTGACTGCTAGGAGTCTGGTTCTACAATCCACATTATTATTACTATTGTGGCTGTTAGCCTTTCTCTGCTGAAGGAGCTGTAATGGGCAATTCAAGTGTGTTTTTATAGGACTCAGAAAGTTGAGTTACTGTAGCCCAAATAAAATTTGCTAGGCCAAAAGTTATATCTGAACTGAGTGAATGGCTAATTCTTTCCATAACATTTTTCCATAATATGGCTCTAACTGTAGTTTATTCAAAAGCTTGTCTGTGATTTTTGGAGCACATCCAGTAGTGCATCTCCACCCAGAAGACCTCAAGGTGAAGAAGCTAATAGCTTTCTGTCACAAAGGTAGTAGAGACCAAACCCTATAGATATTATATTCAAAACGATTCCTATGATCAGGATGATAACTAAAGACTAATATTGGCACTATTATAACTTCACCAGTAATACTTATTAGTGATATTATTTGCTGTATAAGCAAAACCAATATACTAAACTGTGTATATTATGAAGCAGATGAAATAAGAGTAAGAATTTACAATATTAAAGCATTTGCCATTTTCCCTTTAATAAATCATTTGTATAAGCATATAACCCGAAACAAACAAAACCCCTCCACATTCCATTCTGCTACCTCTCCATCTTCTTGGCCCCCTTTTTCAGCAGTACTCCTTGAAAACGTTCTCCAAAAACCCTGACCCCCACTTCTCTTCTCATTTTATTTCGAGCCCATTCCAATCAGATTTTTGTCTCTAGATTTCCAATGAAATAGCACTTGTCAAAGCCAGCAATGCTGTCCGGTTGTCCATTTCCATCGTTAGTCCTCAACTGTCATTTTCCGTGACTTATCAACAACACTGAATCTCTGGGTCACTGTCTTCTTGACACCCTTCCCTCGCTTGGCTTCAGGACACCACTCTTTCATGGGCCCAGGTCTCTTCTGCTGGTTTCTCCTTCATCTACGGGTTCTAAGCAATGGGATGCCCAGAGGTCAGCCTTTGGACTTCTGTTCTTCCATCTATACCCACTCCCTAGGTGGTAACATGCAAATTCATGGCTTGAAATATCTTCTCTCTGCTGACAACCCGCAGATGTATATTTTC
This sequence comes from Phoca vitulina, assembly GCF_004348235.1. Taxonomy (NCBI): domain Eukaryota; kingdom Metazoa; phylum Chordata; class Mammalia; order Carnivora; family Phocidae; genus Phoca; species Phoca vitulina. The sequence goes on from NW_022589737.1 coordinate 16,360,585, forward strand.
AGCCTGGATTTCTCTCCTGAACACCAGACTCATATATCAAGTTGCCTACCTGACAGTTACACTTGGCTGTGTGAAGCGTCTCAACCTTGACATATGCCAAGTTAAATTCTTTACTTCCAACCCCCCCTCTCTCCCTCTCAAAACCAAAAACAAAGCAAAAGTATGTTTTGCAGTCTTCCCCATTTCCAAAAATGATCATGCTATACTTCCCTTTGCTCAGACCAAAAATCTTCTAGTTGCCCTTGATGCCTTTCTTTCTCTGTCCACATCCAGTCCACTGATGAACTTCATTGGCTCTGCCGCTGAGTCTGTCTGACACCCAGCCACTCCCCACGGCCACCACTTTGGTCCAAACCTCTCTCTGTCTCCCCTCAATCATTCTCACTGCCTTACTGGTCTTCCTTTCCCATATAAACATAGCTGATAGAATGATCTTGAAAACATAAATCAGATCATGTCACCTCTCTGCTCAGAATCGCCCACTGTCTTTCCATATCGCTCAAAGTAAAAGTCTGACAATTGCATACAAGGCTCTCCAGGATCACCTGCCCCCTCCACGACCACCACAACTCTTCCCTCCTCGACAGCAGTCACATGCTTCGGACATGCCAAACATGTTCCCATCTCAAGACTTCAGGAATTCCTCCAGCTATCCCTTCACTCCAGATGCCAAACATCATCTTATCCCAGAGGTCTTCTCTGATCACCCTACCCCTCCGACCCATACCTCCAGCCCAGCCTATGCCCCAGTCCTGCTTTCTCTTTCTTTGTAACGCTCATTGTTATGTGATACATTGTTTATTCATCTGTTTATTATCTGTCTTTCTACACTGAAATGTCTGCTTCATGAGGATCAGGACCCTGTTTCATTTACTGCCACAACCCCAATATATGGCACAGTAGGAGCTCAAAATATATTTTTTGAAAGGAAAAAAGGAACAAAGGAGGGAGGAAAAGGAGGGAGGGAGGAAGGAAAGAAAAGAGAAATCCATTCTCATATTCTCCTAATCTCAGAGTATGGTTCTGTTTTTAGGATTTTATTAATTTTTCAGATCAGGGGTTATATAAACCAAGGCATACCTGTCCATTAACTGGATGTCAATTTACCAGTTACTAACTGAGGGATATTGTGCAATTTAGTTGACTTCTCTAAAACCCTCATTTTCCTCATCTTTGAATGGAGGGACAGAATAGTAAAATATACCTCAAAAAACTAGTGAAGATTAAGCAGGGTAATGGCTTTTGATTGCTTAGTAATATGCCTCAGTCTTAGCTAGCCCTCAGTACATGTTGATTATTATTATTACTATTATTATTGTCATTACTAGTTACTTCTCATATATTTCATCTTACTAAATTATTTTTAAAATTACTACAGCTTGGGGTGCCTGGGTGGCTCAGTTGGTTAAGTGTCTGCCTTCGGCTCAGGTCATGATCCCAGCGTCCTGGGATTGAGCCCCGCATCGGGCTCCCTGCTCCGTGGGAAGCCCGCTTCTCCCTCTCCCTCTGCCCCTCCCCCTGCTTGTTTTCTCTCTCTCTCTGACAAATAAATAAAATCTTTAAAACATAATAACAAATAAAATACAATTATTACAGCATGGGGTTCCTGGTGGCTCAGTCGGTTAAACACCTGCCTTTGGCTTAGATCATGATCCCAGTTCCTGGGATCAAGCCACCTCAGCTCCCTGCTCAGTGGGGAGTGTGCTTCTCTCTCTGCCCCTCCCCCCCACACCCCCCCTCTGGTGGGCTCTCTCTCTCTCTCATTCCAATAAATAAATAAAATCTTTAAAAAATTACTACAGTACCAGAAATTATAAATTTTATGTAGTTTCCATGTATCACAAGAAAGGACAACTGGAAATATTTAGACTTTTTTTTCCCACCCCACCTCACCCCCCCCCCTTTTTTAGCTATTTATTTTTATTTTATTTTATTTTATTTTTTTAAAGATTTTATTTATTTATTTGAGAGAGAGAATGAGAGACAGCACGAGAGGGAAGAGGGTCAGAGGGAGAAGCAGACCCCCTGCTGAGCAGGGAGCCCGATGCGGGACTCGATCCCGGAACTCCAGGATCATGACCTGAGCTGAAGGCAGTCGCTTAACCAACTGAGCCACCCAGGCGCCCTTTTTTAGCTATTTAAACAAATCTTTTCCTTAGAATGTTTGACTCTGTTCTTCTGGCTCTGTCTTCTAATCTGAAAACATTCTAAATCAAAAGTTTAGTCTTTTCTTCTTTTTCAGCATACTAACAGTGTACAGTGGATCAACCCTTTTCTCTCTGTTCCTGAAGCCCACAATTCCATGCAAATGCACCGCAAAGGGCATTCTGGGCATCTGTATCTGAATGGACACAAGGAGCCTTCTACTTTTTTTCACAAGCCCTCGTAAAATATTATCATAGTTACTTATATCCCCACAATTAGTGTTCCTCCTAGCATCTGAATATCTCTGTCGGATAGGATGGTACATGCTCCCTTCAAGCTTGGGGAGGGAGAGATTCAACACGTCAGCCGGAGCCAGATGTAAAAGGCTTGGCAGAGGAGCATCATGTCTATCAAGGGTCCTGAATCTGGTGCGGGGGTGGGGGGTGGGGGGGGGATGTGATAATCTGATCACCAGGCAACTTCCTGCCCTGGGAAGAGCACGGTGGTCCCAATGGCTCTGATCTCCAGTGCCCATCGTCTAGACTTCTTCCCCCTTCTCCTCCACTCTTTCGCTCTCTGCCCCCTCCCAACAGGAACTACATCCCCGCCCCCTCCCAGATGCTAGGCAGCGTCTATTCTCACGCCTCCTCAGACAGTGGCTCCAGATTCAGGGAATAAGTTGAAGTACAGCATTTCATGGAATAAAACTAAGTCTGTCTATACAGACAGAGAGACCCAGTCTGAAGTACTGATAAGAGCTGGCCATTGGGGCCAATCGGTTTAAGTAAAATTAACTGTTGAGCAAAAGGACTTTAGAATCAACCTGATGATGTACTTTAAGGCAGACCCAAACGCCGTGTATGTGTTCCCTAGGGACTGCCCGCCTTCACCTTCTTTGTTAAGGCTCTGGAAGCCACAAAGTCGTCTCTGTGTAGACCTCTCCTGAAATTATATTCTTCCTTTTAAACTGTAATGAGAGGAGAAGTTAACTAATAATTATAATAGGCACCGGTATTAACTGAGCCTTGTTAATATGAAGCACTTCATATGCATTATCTCCTATAATCCCTACATTCACGATCTCCATTTCACTAATGAGAAAAACAGAGATCTTAAGACTTGAGTAACTTGCTCAGGTTTTAAACCGAGTTCTAAGTACAAAATCTACATTCTTAACAGCTATGCCATAATGCCTACAGAAAATTAACTTCTTTTTCCGTTCACTTTGGTTTATGTCTTCTCTGTAGTATAAGGGTATCTTCTACACATTTTGACGTACAAGGGTCTTAGCTAATATGCCTCCATGAAATTGGCTTTACTTTTTTTTTTGTCTTCGTAACACTTCGATGTTATTGTTCTTTGCTCTTCCACATTTATTGGATTGGTTCAGTAGAAAATATGTCTGCAGCTTCATACTTTTATTTTAGCCAACGGGAGTACCGCGTTTACAAAATGCTTTTTTACATATATCTAATATGAAACTGGGAATTAAGCATCATACTGCTTTTGCCGATGAGGATACTGGAGTTCAGAAGAATGAAGCAACTTAATGTCATACTACTCCATATCAAATACAGGCCCTTTATCTCCGAACTGTATGCTTGTTGCACTGGACTACATTGCTTCCTAGTCCCATATATTGTGCCACTCAGCTTCTGGCTGAGTTAGTTTTGTTTTGTTTATTATACTAATAATATAGCAAGGCTCTGAAGTCAGGCTGCCTGAGTTAGAATTTTGGCTCCATTGCTTACTATCTCAATGAATTATTTAACATCTCTAAATGTCAGTTCTCTCATCTGTAAAATGGGAATATTGGGGCGCCTGGGTGTTTTAGTTGGTTAAGCATCTGCCTTCAGCTCAGGTCATGATCTCAGGGTCCTGGGATCCAGCCCCACGTTGGGCTCCCTGCTCAGCGGGACTCCTTGCTTGCCCCTTCCCTCCACCCACCCCCAGCTCGTGCTCTCTTGCGCACACTTTCTCTCTCTCTCTCAAATAAATAAATAAAATCTTTTTAAAAATGGGAATACTAATAGGGCTCTTATAGAAGGTTGTTGCAGTTATGAAAAGTGATAGTGCATAAAGTGTCCAACACCATGACTGATGCATAGTGAGTTCCCAATACAGGATACCTATTACTGTTATTTATGGATAATGACTCAAATACACATATATGGGAATTTCTTTGAAATTTGCATACCCCATGATTTAGAAATTGCTCTAATGTTCCATGCCATCCACACACAGTTTTAGAGTCCCTTAATTTGTAATTGATTCAGGTATTTGCCCTAAGATCTTGACATAAGCCCCCAAAGGTTACAAGCTTAGCTTCTAATTGGAGTAAGATTGAGGATGAGCAGACCAGTTGAAGCCAAATATTGTGTTTAAAAGTAATTCGTGTGAGGTGAAGACAATTTACCGTAACTCCAGAGAAATGTAGAATCAGTTAGAGTAGATTACTACAAGTTGAATTGAGTTAAAGCGATCAATTAGTTGGTTTTTAAGAATGTCGTCTCAGACCCTCTCAGCTCCATCTCAGCTGTCCTCTTGTAGTCTGTCGCTGCTTTCCTTCACAGTTCAGAGTTCACTGTTGTTAGTTTTAAATGTTGATCCCAGGAGGCTCCAGTTAAAAGATGTTCATTTTCTGAATGGGGCTTTCTAACAGGCTGCTTTGATCTTAACATGAGTCAACAACCATTATGTCATCCCTGTCACATACATTTGGGTGAAGAGCTTAGCTACCAGTAATAAGGTGGTCTCTTCATTTGTGGAATGTCATTGTCATTTTCCCTTCCTTAGTGAATGTAATTCAGTTTGAAAACATTGCAACTCTATGCTAAAATGCTGAATACACTGGGAGAATTGCATATTTCATATTTGTGATTGGATTTCATGCTTTAGTTTTTATATTGTAGACATACTAGTTAAAATCTATTTGAATAACTGGAGACCTGTCATTAGTTAATTCTGACTGGTTTGGAAAGAATCCTTAGGATTATACCATTTTGGCTTTTGTTGTTGTTGTTGTTAGAAGTGATATTTGTTGTTGAAAAACAATATATCTGCTGTTAACTAACGGACTTCCCTTGGCAATTTTGTTGATGTCATTTCCATTAACCCTTGCCCCTCACCTCCTAGAAACCTGTGGTTCATGGCGGCTCTTCCTTCTTCACCTGACCTTCTAGTTCATAGGTAACATAGTGTTATTTATAGTGTTATTTACATGTTAAAAGAGAAAAAAAAAACAGAACCTCCAAGTCAGCCTATTAAGATGAATACATATACCATTGCATAACCAGCTGAGATAGATAAATAGTACCTAGTCAACTAATTAAAAACACGTAACAAAAGAGAGCATTGAATAAAATGACAATGTCAGTAAACATTACGAACCTGTTGCTTCGTGAAACAGAATTATTTGGAAGAGGATTTCTGAAAATATTTTTATTGCGTTTTAAAGCATGGTGCTTTGTCAGCATCGAAGCCATTTTTAGGTAGAAACAGTAGTAAAGGTGTCTTCTGTACTCGGCACAACTAAATTATATCAACGTCTTGCGTTGCTTAAGGAAACAAACAGATTTCAAAGGTTTATTCTAGAAAACAGTGTTTAATCAATTTCTTATACGGTCTTTGAACATAATCTAGTAAGCAGATGTGGAATTAACGGCTTATTATGTTCTCACTCCCTGTATCCATTCAGAGTCTGCCAGGCTCGGAATAAAAGTCAAGACATGTGCACATAGAAACTCTGTAGATGTTTGTAGCATTTGGAATTAAAATAGTGAGAAGGCTGCCTGGGTGTCCCTTCAGACATGGCACAGTGGAGCAAGGGGACAGGAAATATGCCAGACTGCCTCTGCAGGACACTGCTGAGAACACGTGCATCAAGGAACAAGGAACTGCTTAATGATTAATCACTGTCAACCTTTGTTCTCGTTAAAGACTTGATTGTCGGACAAGGCTTGTAATGAGGGACTGTTTTGGTGCCTGTTGCTACGAGATGGTGTTCACTGATCCTCCGTGGATGTAAGCCGCCGTGCCGGGCTTGCCCAAGTCGAACACGCCAGAATGAAAATGCTCTAACAGTGCCTGCTAGTGGTGCTGGAAGGAGAGGCTCCAGACATTCTGTTTCCCGAGCATTACTCCAGCCCCAAATTAGAGGACAGCTATCCAAGGGTTTGGCTCGGCCGACTTTTGGCACATGAAATTTTAGCAAAATAATTTTGAGAAAGTTTAACAATAGAAGAGATAGATAGAAGTAGATTTATGGTAGTGATGGTTTAGAAAGACTCTCCCCCAGCCACACACACGCACATACGCGCAGACACCTTTTCTTTTTGACAAACACAGATACTTGGAAATCAAAATTTAAAGTCGTGTTACCGTTTCTTTTGCCTTACATAAATAAACTATTGAATCGTGCTTTGCAAACCAAGTCCTTAACCACCAAATCATGTGAGGCTGAAGTGTGTGTTGGCATCTTTCTAAAGGCTAAGGGAAAAAAATCCCACTTATTCTGTCATTGACTAGCTGGCTTATGGACTTCTGCGTAACCGTTTTTGAATCTTTATTTTACTGCTATAAAAAGATCAATGGGACATTTTAAAGGAGGAAAAAATGCTATTTTTAAATGTAAAAAATTATTCTTCTGGGTTGATGTGACCTTAAAAAACTCTAAAATTCTTATAAACGTCACTGCATCATTATCATGAAATTACTTCTAAAATATATCCTCTGTGGGAGGACTAAAAGATACGGAATAACTAAAACTGTTGGTGATACTATCAGATTATACCTACTACCCCCTAGCCAAAAAGATTTCTTTATAACAAATGAAGACTGCTATGGTTTTTTGATGTCTGCACGAAGCGACTTTTCTCCTGATTTAAGTCTTATTTAATAACTATGTGGTTCAAAATATTATAGGTCCTCTTCTTCCTTCCTTTTTTTCCTGTTCCTCCTAATTCATCCACAATATAATCAGGGAAGTTGAGTAGGGACTGCTGGACCTCCAGCAATATAAAACGGGGCCCCTACAGAGTCTGCGGATAACTGAATATTCTGCCCATACCAGAAATGATCGCGTATAACTCAGGGAACTGCCTCTCCAGAGTGTCCCCTGCATATAAAGGTAGCCAGGGGTCTGGGAAAGCGCTTTTGGTCTGCCTCTGTATCTCTCAGTAGATTTGCTCTAAATCCTCCCAAACAGGAAAGCGGGTTTTTATTTACATCTCTAAACAGCAATCCAGTCTGCTTGGCAGAACGGTCACAGTATATAACCTATAAACACCGGTTTTCGTAGTCTCACCTCTGTGTTTATACACGTATCCACATGTGATTAAAGATATGGAATGGAAATGTTCTCTGATCGCAGTATTTATCTGCTGAGGTTACAATGAGGAAATATCCTAAATTAAGACAGAAATCAGGAGGTTTACAATGATACTGATAATTATAACTGGCTTGGTCATTTAAGACATATTAACAGTGTGCAGTAAGTAGATCATCCCCAGTGCTACAAACTGTTCCCGATTCAGTTCATGGAACTGCAACCCTCTAAGGAATATCGTTTCATAAGCCATGCTTTATAAATCCTGGTAGGCCTGATTGTTTTTTTTTATCCTTGACCATAGATAGAAACGTTAAGGAATACTCAACCATGTTGTGAGGGAGAGCCTTGAACAGACGTCCTTGGACAATATTTCTAGTGGCTAGCCTAAAATCCTGGCAGGAAGAACACATCGAAATAAATCACTCTCTATACAACAATGTGAATTATTATTTGCATTTAAATAGAAACGCTGCAGCCTTCCTGTACTGTAATAGATGCTTACAGGTAAATTACCGCACTTTTCATGGCTTCCCTAAGAGGTGAAGGGATCATATATCAATGCCCCTGTTTTCTTCTACCCTCTCAAGACCAGTGTAGTAGTAAGTACCCAAGTTAGTTTCACTGATGATAACTTGACTAAAAGTTGTTCTCCACACACCAATAGCCTCTCTTTGATCTTTGTAAGTGATCAGTATGATCAAATTATTAAAATAAGCTATATTATCCAAATGTATTCCTTTTCCGCCTAAAAGCAGTGATCACCTCACTTGCTTTTATAACCAAACGCCAGGTAAGATCCCAAGATTAATATCTTCTTGGTATGGAAAGCTATATAGCAGGGTATATGAATGAATGGTGTATTACCTAGGAGAAAACCATGAACCCAGCTGCCAAAAAAAAAAAAAAAAAATGATTCAGGTAGAGTAAAAAAAAATATGTGAGGAAAAAATATTCAGATTTAATTGAAAAGTAAAGGAAAAGTAGCACTAGGGGATAAAATAACTGCTGTACATGAGGATGGCCATCTTCAGCATTGAGTGGGCTATTTATTTCTTTTAAAGGAACTGAATTGCCCTACCTTTTGGTCAGTTGTACATTAACGTGATATCTACCAATGTTATTTTGTTTCTAAAGAGCTCAAAATACTTTAGCTTAATTAACCCTCAAAATATTGATTAATTTAATCACATTTCTAAAATGGAATACTGGGGTGCCTGGGGGGCTCAGTCGGTTAAGCATCTGCCTTCGGCTCAGGTCATGATCCCAGCGTCCTGGGATCGAGCCCCGTGTCAGGCTCCCTGCTGAGCAGGCAGCCTGCTTCTTCTCCATCTCCCTCTGCCGTTCCCCCTGCTTGTGCTCTCTTACTCTCTCTCTCTTAAATTAAAAAAAAAAAAAAAAAAAAAAAGACCTGGCAAGGATGAAATAAATATGGTGAACTTCAACTGAAAATCTATCAGGTAAATCAGGTCCTTGGAAAAGATAATCAATCAAGCCATGTCTTACCAAAAACAACTGCTTGATTGAGTTAATTTGTTTAGTTAAGTAACATTTTCAAGCCAGTTATTTGGTAATATTGTTGGTGGGTTTTAAGTCTCCACCATATCCAGTATTGTGACATTTCACATACTTGGCCCACATTCTGTTAAGTTTGTGAACAGGCTAGAAATTTTAAAAATTATTGTTGTGGGCTTTTTTTTCTTATGTGGATGGCTAGATAACAATATTTTTCAATTATAAAGGGAATCCAATTGGCTCAAATTTAGTCACAGTTTTGATTTAAATATTCAGAAATCTCAGATATATACTAAATGAACTGTTACTTGGATGCAGCCAGCAGCTGAAGAACTGTTGCAGTCCCAGATGTATATCCTTTTAAAAAGTGCCGCATGGATCTGGAAAACACAAAACCATGTAAACACCAGTAACTGTACAATATATCAGTCTCCCCTCATGTATTCTCTCCTGATCAGCCGTTAGGAACATAAGCCACAAATGTTTACCCAACTGAAAAATCACTCGACAGTTATGTTCAAATCAAGGATCTGTTTCCAGTTCCAAGTAACAGAATCCAATACAATCAACCTACCTGGATTGCTGAGGGAAAAAAAGTTTAAAAGTTCACAGAACTCTGTAGGTGCTAAATTTAAGTTCAAGGTTTTAATTTAGAAGCAAAAAGACTTGTATCTTGAATTGACAAATAATAATAACTATTCTTAGGTGAGGCATTTTGTATGATACTTAATATTGATACTTGTTATTTCACTGAAAACTTTTGATATATATGTTACTTTCTTAGTAACACCTAAATAATTGCAAATCATCTTATAGATTAAGTTTATCTGATTTTCAAGTAGTTAATTATTTATTGAACAACAAATATATTCCAAGTATCTGTTTTATGTCAGGCTTATGTGTGCTAGTAGAAATGCATAGATGAATAAAAAGTCTTTTTGAAGTAATAATAGTGACGTAAGAGAAAAAACATACATGTAAATAAATAACTGATATATTCTATGACAAAGAAAATACAAGATGTGATTAGGACTCAAGATGTGATTGGACAGTGCCAACATAGATTGTCTTACTCTGAATTCTCTATTCAGATGAATTGATGGGTTCAGCTTGTGAACCCAAAGTTATACTAGAAATCCTTGTAAATGAAAAAATGTCATAAAAAGTGCTCGATGTCCAAAAATATTTTAGTAGTCTCCACCATCTTGTAATCCAAACAGACATGGAGAAGCTAAAATACTGTGTGTGTGTGTAAAACATGCCCAATCTTAATACTCAACAGAATTAATAAAATTTTTAGGTACCTTCTTTCTAGATTTATAACCATAAAGTAACAGCAGATCTGGTAATAGTTGTACAGCTGATTTGATCAATGTAGACAGATAATCAAACCAAAGAAAGTTGACCTTCCTCATTCTTTTCCACGGTGGACTTTTCATTTAAGGTTATCATTTTCCTAAAACATTGTTTTGGTACTCTGCAGATCAAAATGGGTTTGTATGGTTAGCATAAATAAGATTTGGTAAATAATTTAACCTGATTTTCTGGGAATTGATCCAAGTGAAACCTCTAATCTTTTGAAGCTCATCCCTTAGTGAGTCTTAGGGAGAACTCAGCTGTTTTGAAGTCCCACTGAAGTATTTAGTGGCTTGCTTTGCTAATCCAAGGGAGACTTCAGGGCTACATTTAACAGAGAACAGATGGCTCCTTTTTAAATGTCCTTTGTGGTCATTATAATAATACATTCAAAAATAGCTAATCATGTTACAGTAGAGTATTTGGACACATTTGAAGATATTGGCCACAGTCACTATATTGTGTCAGTGCATCCAGAATTCTATGTTTATTAGATAACCTGCAATCACCAAGGTATTCTCTCATTTCTCTTAAGAGGAGATATGTCAGAATATGTGGGCTACTTTGTAGGTTAATATATTTTGTATATTTTAGCCCAGAATGGATAGCCAAAGCATAAAAATTACCTCTAGCAAAATGTTTTGTAGATTGTTTTTTTTTTTTTTTTTGCAGAGTCAGAGGAAAAAAACAGACTTTTTTTTCAGAAAAGTCCAATGTTATTAAGAAAGCTATATATATACTTTTTTTTTTAAGATTTTATTTATTCATTTGAGACACAGAGATACAGAGAGAGAGAGAGCATGAGCAGGGAGAGAGGCAGAGGGAGAGGGAGAAGCAGACTCCCCGCTGAGCCAGGAGCCCGATGTGGGGCTTGATCCCAGGACCCTGGGATCATGACCCGAGCCGAAGGCAGACGCTTAACCATCGGAGCCACCCAGGCACCCCGGAAAGCTATATATATACTTCTATGTTGTGCTTTCCTCAATGAAGTATATGAACAGATCCAGAATTAAGTTTGAAGTTTTTCAACATTCCCATCCCTAAAGCCTCAATTTTTGTTTACCTCAATCACTTCAGAAGAAAATAACCAGTGTAATTTCCTGCTCCTCACCCCCAACCAGATCAATCCAGTATTTGTACATTATAGTGGCAAAACCACTGCATGTCATGTTGTTAAGTTACATTGTAGACTCAGTGAAAAAGAGAAATTTAATTATTTCATGACAGTGGTATTTATTGTTAGCTTGATCCAATAAAAATGGAATTTCAACAACTCTGGCACTAGAATGTAATTTAGAGATTATAATCTAACTTCCATTATCTTAAGAATGAAGAAAATAAGGTCTAAAGAGTTTAAAAGAGAAGACTATGAAATTAGCAAGGTTCACAGGTCACATGAACCAAATTCCTACAAGAATCAATGAAATAATGTCAGTTTGTGTAAGTAAGAAGAATAAGGAAAAATTGTCAAAGAAAACCATAGTTTCAAATAAATGCTAACTTCTCTTGCATACCTCCTACAAGCCAAAGACTGCCGCATATTTTACCTACTTAATTTTATTTAAGCCACACAGCAATTATATGAGGAAGGCAGTATTATTTGCCCCTTAACAGAGGAGAAACTGAGACAGTGAGACTTTTATAACTTGCCTGAGAACAATTAGTAAGTCATGGAGGAAATATTTAAACCTAGGCATGTTGACTACAAAGGTTACATTTTTCATCATTATAGTGTTTTGTCATGTGATGCCACAGAAGACATATAAGAATTTTCTTAGATTTCTCACTTCTCTATCTTAAAGAGATAAAAAGCTAAAAGTAGTCTATAAAATTTTCATTAAAGTGAAATTCTAGCATCAAAATTCTGTATTATTATTATTATTTCCAAAGGAAAATTTTTACATTCCTCCCCAAGTATTAGAAGCCACCTAGGGAAATCAATTTGTAAAAATTCCACATTTGTTTTGTGTATAATTTGGACATCATTTTGATTTAAGAACCAGCCCTTTAAACAGTTTTTCCTTCCTTCTGAACGGTGGTGTCACTTACCTCGTCTTCCTTCTCTGTTACTACTTGTTTACTGGATTGCCTTCACTTTCAGTGAGAACAGAAAATGTTGATATTTATCTCATTCAAAACCGTAACACCTTCCAAACACTTCTAGAGGAAAAGCACAATTTTAAGGTAGAAAACCGGTTCCTAATATATGTCCCTTTGAAATGAATGTTTTTGTACAGAGGAGTTATAAGCCTAATGTAGTTACACATTATACCGAAGGGAGAAGAGGAAGGGATTAATATCAACACGAGTTATAGAATAGGCTCAACAAAAGATAAAATTACCCTTAAACACAATTCCCTAATCTTGTTTTAATTGGTGGAGACAGTGGTGAAATGCTTCGCTATTGTGAAGTGATTGAGCACATCTCTGCATAATTATTGCTTGTTGGTTTCTTGCTGGTATTATTATAAACAGCATGCTGTCCTCACTATCTGATGATCAGAAATTACATTTTGTTTAGTCCGGTACCTTAATGTATGTGTTTGATATTCAGTAAATATCAGATTTATTTAAGAGGAGATACTAACATTTATTTCGAGTCTGTTACATACCAGAGACCACTATACTAAGCACTTCACTTACTTTATGCCGTTTGTTGAGGTAATATTGAGGAAAATATTATTACCCCCATATCTGGGGGCGTATTTGGGATTGGGAGTTGAACCCAGTTCTGCCTGATCCCAGAATCCACTTTTCACTATTGCTGCCTACCCACTCAAATTGCTTTTAGAACAGAGGGATATTTTTTAAATATGTTGCCAATTACCTTATTCTATTAAGGCTTTAAGGTTCTTTGCATTTTAAAGGCATATGTTTTTTAAAAAGACAAATTTCTTAACCTATCTCCTCATCTTAAAATGGGAATCATAATTAAAACAGAATTATTGAGGAGCTTAAATGAGATAATAAATGTCAAGCCCTCAACACAGGGCCTCATACATAGCTTTCAAAAAATGATAACTATTGGTAGAAACTATACTCCAGTGGTGTGCCTTCTTTCTGCCTTCCAACATATCTGCTCCTACCCACCACCACCACCATCATGTTCTCCATCATTGCTCACCACAAGCTCTTTTCATTTCTAGAATATCCTTTATGCTGTGGGCCTTAATAAAGTGATACACTCAGAAAAGCAACACTGGATTCTACAGTGTTACTCAACCTTTGCCTCTCTGTCCTACATTGGCTTTCCAGTTGCCTTTGAAAAGAGCTAGCATTTTTATCTCATGTACCTGACAGCAGGAAGTTCTGACCCCATTTTCTACCTTCATGTGGCTTCTTCATTTATCTATGTATTTATTTATTAAAAAAAAAAAAACCCAAACAAACACATGTATGGAGGGTCTGCTGTATACCAGGAAAAACATGATGAACGTCCCAGCCTTCCAAGCCCTTCTACTGGGAGGTAGATAGAAGCAAACAAGAGTTGTGATACAAAGTAAAAAATGGTCCCTAATGAGCCAGTACCAACTGTTAATGGAAGCACAGAAGAGGGGCACCGAAGAGCGCTGGGAGGCCAGAGAAGACTTCCTGAAAACATGACATCTGAACTGAGCCTAGAAAGAATGAGTGATCCCTTGGTAGGGAGGAGTGGGGGAAGAGGGCTCCAGGCAGAGATGTTGTGAGCAAATGCAAAAATGCGGAGAGGAGAAGGAGCTCTGTGAGTTTGAGGAATTGCAAGTAGGTTAATTTCACTCTAGGATAGAGTGAAGAAAGCATGTGTTGAGAGATGAGACTGGGGAAAGATGCGGAGGCCGGATCAGGGAGGCCCTTCTCTGCTATTTTCAGGAGCTAGGACTTGATTGCAAAGGCCGAGAGGAGCCATGGATAGTTTTAAGCTGGGAGTGCAGTGTAGAAGATGTATCCGAGTGGAAAATCATTTCGTTACTTTCATAAACACTAACCTTTGAGGGGCAGGAGGTGGAGTTCTCAACCTGAGGTCAATGGATGGTCTGTGGATGTTTAGAAAATGTGTAAACTCCCTGAAAATGTAGACAAAATTGTTAGTTGTATGTGTACGTGGGGGGGAAGGGAGGAGAGGCAGAATCCATAGCTTTGTGAAACCCTGCAAAGACTGTGTTATCCAAAGAAAAGTTGGAAACCACTGCTCTAGGGACAGAAAGCTAAATGCTAACTTACAGAGTAGAAATTTCAGGTCTGCCACAAAGAGCCCTTCTAAAGTTAAAGAGTTTCTCTTTTAAGAAAAATTTCTCATTCCTTCCCCTGAGTTACCAAACTCTTCCCACTCCGCCCTGACCCACTGACGTTATGTTCCTGGCTGCTCTCCCACCTAAATGCTGCTTCCTCGCTCATGGAACTGGTCTTCTGTGCCAACCCATAATAAGTGTCCACCCCAGAGGCTAAGAATAGATGCAGTGTCCTGGTGACTTGAAAATTAGGTAACATCTGAAGGATGAACTCTACAGTGACCACAAAATTCATTCTGATCATTTGAACCAAACAGATTATAAACATATGATCAGGAGGTTCCGAGCAAGCAAAGAAAAATGCCCTGTTAAGTAGAAGGAAAAGGCAGCTACTATTCGTAATTGCAAAGGACAAAGAAAAATACTAGTCCAAATAAAATCTTCTGTGTTTGCATGTTCCACCTTCCCACATTTTCCCAACCCCACCGCTCACCCCTAACAAGCCAGTTCGATCAGACAGGCTACAGTTCTCCTAGGCAGATAGGTTTGGTTCCATTGGTCTCTCCTTAATACATTTTCCTGGGTTTGTGTGTGTGTTCTTCATCTTTTAGGTAGGTCTGTGACCTCGTGCAAGTCATTTTGTTAAGCTTTCTTGGCGCTGGATGCTTTTTCAGGTGTCACAGTTTGTAATGGTGGCTGGAGTGGAGGGTGATTGTAAACAGATCTTGTGATAGCTGTTTCTCGGGCCCAACTCGCCAGTCCCTTCCAAGGATTGCTGGGTACTTTCTTGAAGGCATTTTATCAATTTCACGTAAGCAGTTCCTTGGCCAGTACAGCCAAACAGGGCAAGGATCAGGAAACTCTTTCCACGAAGGGCCAGATAGTAAATATTTTAGGCACTGGGGGCCATGAGGACTCTGCCACAGCTCTTCAGCTCTGTCGTGGGAAGGCGGCCCCAGGCAACACGGAAATGCACGCGCGTGGCTAGGTGCCAATAGAACTGTGGTTACCGAGAAAGGTGGCAATCTGGGTTTGACCGGTCATGCCACAGTTTGCGGACCCTTGAGATGGACGACAAGCAGCCTGAAGACAGGAGTGTTTCATCCCTTCAGTCTTTCAGTTTGAAAGTTGTTTCCTGGACGATTTCCTGATAATTGTTTTATTGTCATTGTTGCCATGAAGGGCAAGAACAGTTCGATTATTTGAGCCCCACACAGCCACCTCACTCTCTGCCCCAAATAAATAACTTAGTGGGGCTGCCAGCTTGCAGGGAATCTGAAACAGTTCAGGCAACTTGTTTCTCAGGCATAGAGATAAATAAATGTCTTCATAAGTAGACAGTTCAGAAGATGAATAGCCTGGAGGAACAGTTAAGCAGTTAGTTCATGGAGACAGGGAAAGAAGAGGGAAAGAGAGAAGAGCGGGGAAGAAAGATTGATTGAATAGCAAACCAGTTTATGAGATCTACTGTACAAACTTGCCCAGCTGGGTACTTTATCTTGAATTTGCTTTGCAAATTGCAGATGCCTAGCTCTGGAAGCCAAGAAAAAGAAAGGGCAGTCATCCCACGCCAAAATACTCTCATGGATCCCAAGTAACTTACATTACTTCATTTTTGTGGGGGGAAAAATCATTATATATCCCCCTTCCAAAATAAGAAAAACAGAGAGCCATTTTACCCAGATGCCCAGAAGAAGACAAATATTTTTTAGAGTGTTTTTTTTTTTTTTTAATATTAAGAGAACAATACCTGCCTGGTAACTTTGCTTGCTTTGTGAAATGAACGATGTCACAGTGTTCAGTCCACAGAACTGGTTTAACAGTAAAAATGGCTGAGTTCAATGAGTCTTAATATCTCAACATACTTCAATGAAACCGGGGATATTTTTGTTTGCTGCTTGAGGACATGTCTAATTGAACCCTATTCTAACTTTTGCTGAAATCAATCCTGCTTGACAGAGACTTTGCATTCCATTAAATGAAAGAAAGTGGTAATTGCAGCATTTTTATTAGTTAACATCTTTTTGAAAGATCTCTCACATATTAAGCATGGCTTACAAAGACCTTTTATCAAAGTAAGACCCAGTGGCCAGGCCTGTCCTCCGATGTGTGGTACTAAGAGTTACAAGATTTTTTATTTTTCATACATTCTCTTTAAATTTTGATCCCTGACATTTTATTTTTTTTTTATTTTTTATTTTTTTTAAAGATTTATTTATTTATTTATTTGAGAGAGAGAGAATGAGAGAGCAAGCACATGAGAGGGGGGAGGGTCAGAGGGAGAAGCAGACTCCCTGCCGAGCAGGGAGCCTGATGCGGGACTCGATCCAGGGACTCCAGGATCATGACCTGAGCCGAAGGCAGTCGCTTAACCAACTGAGCCACCCAGGCGCCCGATCCCTGACATTTTAAAGAAGAGGTCTTGGTGAATGAGCTGCTAGGGCTAGAATAGTGGAATTTATTTCTAATTGTAAAATTTGGACATTTTTTCAAAGGGACTTCAACCTGGCTTTGAGAGAAATAGAGTTAATAACAGGAAGAACAAGTCATTTGTCCCCTAAAGAAAAGGGTGCCCATTTACAAGAGTTCAGGTATCTCCTTAATTTTCTGCCAGGTCTTCTAGACACATGTTTTGCCTCCTTGCTGAGTTAGCGCTTCCTGTAGTAATCTGTGGACAAGATACTAAGTCAACAAAGTAACAAATATAAGAAAGCATTCTTTTACCATGCTTTCCATACATTAAAACATGCTTCCAGCTTCCTATGAATGTAAATCAACCTCACACACTGTCACTTACCTTTGGCAAACAGCTTTGGTCATCACACACCTGATTTACCAATGGTTTTCTAGCATCCTTGAGACCATTCTGGAAGATATATTTTCCATCAGTAGTCCAGTTGGAAAACTTGAAAGTATAGACAAGCTGCAGGGTTTTTTCAGCAGGCTGCCTGGACTCTGATCCCCAAGGCCTAGAAGAATGTATAATGCATAGTAGATGCTCAATAAATATTTGTTGAATAAATGAATCAGGTAGAGTGAAGATAATAATTCTAAAGACATGGCTTAATTATTGGCAGAACTTCATTAGAAGAATACAGATATGCTTTCATTGGCCTGGCAGTCCTGTGCTGGATGAAAAGAAGGATCAAGAAGCTTTAACCATATCTCAACGCTGGCATACTACTCTAACTCAGTGGCTTACCTAATACTATAACAGGACTTTAAACTCTTAAATACACACACACACACACGCAAATGTGAAAAACTGTAAGTGCGTATTAAATGTAAATTTATATTAAATCCCAGGAGGATAGGATCAGAAGCCTATTTTGTAGGTTAGCATCAAATACTGTAATTTTATTGGTAGAAAGAGAAAATACACACACACACACACACACACACACATAAAATGAAAGATCATTCAAGTTCATGACTTGAACCAATCATATGGCTGTTATTAGCTGCCAAATCAGCCTTTAACTCCAGTTTCTCTAGAAAACTGGGTTTTCTGTCATAAAAGACTGCATCAGTGGAAATGGCCTAAATCATTCACAATCTCTCTCTCTCTCTCTCTCTCTCTCTCTCTCTCACACACACACACACACACACACACTCATCTACAGGCTGAGGATGTGCCATTTTTACTATGGTCTCCATGAGCTTTAAGGAGACCATGTGTGTTGAAATAGAACCAGACTGATTTCTATAAGGCCACATTCTACATGGGCTGAACGGAAGGCAAAGAGTGAGGCTGAATATGGAAATCAAACCCAATGCAGCAGAGCATATTTTTCTTTCAAAATATTTTATGTACTGAAGTTTGCACAACATCTTGGCAATGACAGCAAGCCTGTGTAAGGAGGTGTTTCATGTTTCATAGCGAACATAAGGGCAAAAAAATGTAGCACCAGCCAAATATTACTTCAATCATGCAATGAAAGAATGTGCATGGTAGAGTACATGGTAAGGCCCATGGGCCAGAAGCTACAAGGCTTAAAAATCTTGTACAGAATTCCAAAAGAGAGCTTATCTCTTATTTTTATATCTTTTGGTATTGTGAAGGGATGAAACTAAATTTAGCTCCGTCCATCTGTTTGATTAGAGAAAGAGATGTAGTTGCATTTTCTTGGTAGGCAGATCTTTTCTAAATCTTAGAGGAGGCTCATTTTCCAGATTTCCCTGGAAATTAAGTTGAAGTCCACCAATTTTGCCAACACTAAGCATTCTGCCCATCTCTTTCTCTTCATTTTTCCCCTTTCTAAATAATTTTTTAATCTCTAGAAAATCTCTAGAAAAAAACAGAAAACTGCCTAGCATATTGTAGATATTCAGTAAAATTTATCAGAATTCATGAGTGAACGGATGGATGCTAGACAGGTGACTAGATTAGGCATTAGAAGATCTGGATTTTAATCATAAAGCACCAGTAGGTATCATACCACCTGATGGAAATTGTTAGGCATTCCTTTTTCCTGCAACAACTTTGAGTGAGGATGTCCATGGGGTATGTGATGTGTGCCTCTTAGATTCCCAGATAAAGGATAAGCCAGAGATCTTATCTTCAAGTGCCTACATGAGCCAGGCAAGTGATAGAAATGAGGGAAATGGGCAGATATAATAAAATAAGAAATAGTGGGGACTGTGGCCCACTGGAGGGCACAACTTGTGTTTAAAATATGATGGGGGCATGGGGTGTGCTCAGAGCAGGGAACCTGAAGAAATGGCCCCTCTGTTTATAACACACCCAACAGGAATCTGGGTTCACTGTGACAAGGGGCACAAAACGTGTGGCCTTCCTATGAACAGACACCCTACATGTGTCCCAACCTGCACCTCCACATGGCTTCTGGATAGGACCAGCAGCCTAAGGCTTTGTAGGCCTCAGTCCTGGAGGGGGAAGCCCTGGGAGTGAGTGTGGGAGTGAGACATGGGCTGGAGGGTCAGAACAGCCCCCCACCCCCACCCCGCAGGAACTGAGCTGCAGCACTGGGGCTGGGAAGGCGCCACCTGGGAGCCACTGGTACAACAGGTCTTCCTGGCTGGACGCAAACGTTTGTCATCCTCCCGCACTGAGGTACCTGGAATACAAGAAGATCCCCAATAGCAGCCCAGTGGAGTATGAATTCCTCTGGGGTCTGAGAGCCTTCCACAAGACCAGCAAGATGGGTGTGCTGAGATTCCTCACCCAGCATCAGAACCGAGACCCTGGGAAGGGAAAGCTCATTTCTTGGAGGCTGTGAATGATGCATTCAAGACGATGGATGTGGATATGGCTGAGGAACATGCCAGGGCCCAGATGAGGGCCCAGATGGACATCAGGGATGAAGCACTGATTGGACGGTGGAGCTGGGATGACACACAGGTGGAGCTTCTGATGTGGTATGAGGATGGAGATTTTAGCAATCGCTGGGCCAGGGTTCCCTTGGCTTTCTGGGCTAGATACGATCAGTACATTCTGAATGGCAACCATGCCAACTGGAGAGGCACCGGGAGGGCTGGTGTCAGCCGTGGCTCCAGTGGGGGGGCCAGCACCACATTCTCGATGGGCCCAGCACCAGCTCCATCGTCCCCACCAGAAATGCTGCCAGAGCGAGTGCCAACTTCTCCCAGATCCAACAGTGCTGATGACCTGCAGCAGTCACTCACCAAGCCAGAGTGCCTCCTCGGACTCCTTCTTATAACACAGCACTAGGGGCACCTTCTACCTGCCTATCCAAGGTGGCACGCAAGAGGAAGCTGTCTTCGCCCTTCCTGCTTTCGTTGTGTGCTTTTGTCCTGTTGTCATGTTTTTGGTATCAGCGTTACATTAAAGTTGCAAACTTAAGAAAACAAAAAAATAAATAAAATAAAATAATATATGGGAGCTAAACACACCGCATCTGCAATCCAAATACACTTACGGCATAAGCTTCTTCACAAACATAATTGTTTCTAGAACATCTCTGCCATATGCAAAATAATAAAGGAAGAAAGAAGAAAAATAGTAATTGCTAAAATGTAATCGAGTACCTACAAAGTGCTTAGAACTGTTCAAAATTTCATCTGGTTTAATTTTATGTCATTAATATAATTACTTCTGTTTTACAAATGAAGAAATTAATTCACAATACTTAGTAAGTGTATATTGGCTGCTCTATTAATAAATAATTGGATGTTAAGAAATAAAAACTAGCACAGAAAAAAACAACGTATCAGGGCCCTGAGCCAAACCCCTAACCCGGATGAAGGAAGCACCCTCCAAAAGAGCTTCCATCAGAGAATGGCTCTCAGCTCCTCTTCCGACATCTCCAGGTAGGAGGATGAAGGTCATCCCCCGAGTCCATCAGTAGCTCACTCTCCGCAATGTAACTGAGACCCCAGCATTTCTGATAGAGTCGACACAGAACAGCTGTGCCATCTGCAAGGCCCATCTCCCTTGCTTCACAGTCAACAAACAAAACAGACTCCTTCTCCTGTGTGTGGATATAACGCTAACAATTATGAGCAGCCGGCACTTATTAAGTGCTAACTCTGTGCTTAGTATTTTTGGCATTGTAGCATCTCCTCTCATTCTCACAAGGATCCCATGAAGTCAGTACTGTTCTTGTGTCCATTTTACAGATAAGGACATTGAAGCTCATGGAGGTAAATTAACTTCTCCCAGATCACACAGCCAACAAGTGCCAGAACTGGGATATGAATTCCAGCAGGCTCATCTGCAGAGCTCATGATCTTGTGACCATGCAAAGAAGACTGAGAAGCAAAATGCATTGAGTTTTTGTGTATGTTTGTCAACCAGTTTCTTAAAACATGAAATCCTCTTTTCACACAGTCTTGCACTAAACTTCAAATTATTATATCCTAGAAAAGAGCAGTTGGTTTCTATTCTGGTTGAGGGTGGAGCGTGAAGGGCCAACCACTGCCTCCACTATATTCTCTCACTTTGATTTCCTCTAGCATCACTGCTGGTCATCTTTACTCTTGTCTGACGCCCCTCCTCCTGCCCCCCGTTTCTCCCTGTTGCGGGCTCTGCTTTGCTCTCATTCGTCTGGGCGGACCAAAGATTCAACACTCAGTCCTCCAGGTACTCCCTTCTCAACCTGCCCTCAAGAGCGCTCGACACACAGATCATCCACTGCCATTGTGTTAATGACTCTCGTGCGCTTGTCTCCAGGCCCATATCCCTAGTGGCTTGTAGGATATGTGGGGTGAACATTTTCCCCCAAGAACCAAGATGGATTTAACTCTGAGAGAACTGACTGGGCATTGTGTGCAGAGGTGTCAGAGGATGGTTATTTAAAACTGCACGGAGGATGTGTCTGCCTCAGAGATGGCTCCCGTTATTTTTAGGTAACTGGTGAGGAGGACCGCCCCCTCCCAGACCCCACAGCCTGCCCTTCTCCGCACCACACTCCCTTCCACGTGCCTGATTGAGGGTGCTCACCCGTGCAGAGGGTGTTCAATCAACACGTGCTCCATGGGCAGGTGGGTCTGCACAGTTTAGAAGCATGAGCACCTTTTTCCTCAACATGTCTCATCCTAGCTGAGAGACAACAGGTACAGTGATTGAGAAAGAATTCTGAAGTCAGACAGACCTGGCTTCAAATCTTCCTCAACTACTTGTGTGATCTCTCAGCTCGGGTTTCTCATCTGCAAAATTAGGACGATAATACTAGTTCTTGCTCATTGTTTCATTGGGAGGATTAAATGTGGTTAGTCACGTAACATATTGAGGACAGGGCCTGGCCTGTAATAAGGCTAAGTGCCTGGTCATCTTTAGGATTATTTTGTATCCCTTTGCTTTTGAGGTCGTTGGTGAGCTCTGTAGCCCCAAGAATTACTAAAGCAAGGCCACATTTCCTACTTCTCCAGGCCGTGGACTTTTTTTTTAAGCATAGTACATAACTAAAGAAAAAGAAGGAGATAAAAGGGAAGAGACTTTCCACAAACGGAGTATATACAACTGCTCATCAGGCATCATGAGAGTTGCTTTATCTTTTTAATCTCTTGTAACTTCACACAGTCCAGATGGGGAATGAAAGTTGGATTGTATTGCTCCCGCATTCCAGTGTTTCTCAAAGAGCATACTCTGGACCAATGAGTATTAGAATTTCCTGACCAGGGACCCAGTCTATAGCCTCGGAATTTCTGGAGCAAGTCCAGAGCACCTGTGTCCCCAATGAATATCATCAAAGTGTCAGGACCTTTGACTTAGTACTTGTATCATATCTAAGACTTGATCCTGTATTTTCTTGTATTTTTTACATGTAAGCATGTCATTTCTTCTTTAATTAGATACATTCTTTAAGGTGGGAAGAGTTCTTGTAACCCCAACTGTGTACAGCTAGAGTTTTCTAAAGTTCTTGTAACTCCAACAGTGTCCAAGCCTGAACATGGCATTGGGAATTCAGGAAAAGGTTTGGCTAGGTTTAGCTTTCTGCCCTGCAGGGTCAATGCCTTAAGACTGGTAGAGACCTTGGGGCCCTGGGTGGCTCAGTTGTTAAGCATCTGCCTTCAGCTCAGGTCATGATCCCAGGGTCCTGGGATCGAGCCCCACATCAGGCTCCCTGCTCGGCAGGAAGCCTGCTTCTCCCTCTCCCACTCCCCCTGCTTGTGTTCCCTCTCTCACTGTCTCTCTCTGTCAAAAAATAAATAAAATTAAAAAAAAAAAAGAAAGATTGGTAGAGACCTTGAGTTAGAATGGCAGTTCACCAATACCCAGTATTACTACTATACAGTGTTGAGTTTTTAATCTATGCTTTCTCATTGTCGGTTGGGTGTGCTTTTACTGATTGATACACTGAAATTCCCGACTTCCTGATCAGGGAGCAAAATTGACGAGTCTCTTAAAAGTAAAGTCCCTTCCAGGTTTCAGAGTGTTTGTAAAACAGAAACTCACAGGTCTTCCGTCTTATCACAGAAAGCTGGGTCCCTCCTGACCAAAATGGTTATTCAACTTTTGAACATATGCCTTAAAACATAATTTTCGTTGCAGGATCAGCAATGATCTGTGCTAGCTTTAAGGAAAAGGAAGAACTTGTTACTTTATGATGTGTTTGTTCCTGAGCAATTGAGAGATTTGCCATATGTTTTTATGGTCGTTTTCTTTAAGGTTCCATAAACGCCTTCTGGAATGCGGAGGTTCCATCATCAGAGTCATATGGGAGCTTTTCTAGTGCCCTAATGTAATTAACCCAGCTGCTTTATTTGCTGTAATACGCATTGATTTCTCCTACATTTGAAAGGCAATTCTCTGATCTCCAACCCATTTAACCATGTTTGATCTCAACAAGATGAAAAATGTTCGGAATCTAAGCTTATGATCTTTGTGTTACATTTTTCTTCTTTTAATTACAGTAGCTTCCCCCTCTTACCCCCTTCTCTCCTTTAGGATCAACACTCTGTGGTAGGCCAGAACACAGGCCCCAGTCCAAGTCCCAACCCCTGCTCAAATCCAAACACCGGAAGTGGTTACATGAACTCCCAGCCATCACTGTTGAATCAGCAATTGATGGGAAAGAAACAGACTCTACAGCGGCAGATCATGGAGCAGAAACAGCAGCTTCTCCTCCAGCAGCAGATGCTGGTTGATGCGGTAAAACTTTCTCCTAATTTCTACTACACGTACCTATTGGCCTAACAGAGGGAATTCATTATTTCCCCTTTCTGGTCACTGCCCTTTTCTCTGTGCCTGCTTAGGTGAGAGCAATAAGAGTATCCTGGCTATAAGAGAAGCTAATTCTATACCTAAGTTAAAGTGCTGCAGGAAAAAAAAAAAAAAAACACTTGATTTACCAGCTGCTGGACAGTTGGAATGCATGGCACCCCACCTAACTAGCCCTGCCCAGCCCAGGAATGTTAAGAACCACCAGCATGGGTGTTTGAATCAGGCAAAAGGAGCCATTTTGGGGCTATAGCCCCGAGGGGCAGAAATCGTGGACAGAACTTTAATCGACTTGAATCCAAACTGATTTTAGAGATAAAAGGAGTTTCCAAAACAGTTGTAAAAGCCAGCATGGGGTTTCAAAACTGAAGATTTGACTTCCAAAATAAAGCATCTCAGAAGGGGTGATGTTTTTAAAGGAAACAGGATATATTTCCAACTTTCACCATAGTTAACTGGCCTTAAAGAAAGGCAAGATGGTTATTTCCCCATCAGGACCTGAGCATTAGCCCTTCTTCACTGTTATCTGCTCTCCCTTCCACGTCCTCAGACGTGTACACTCGGGCACGGGTTCAAACCTCCCTGCCTCCGAACACCAAGCCCCATCTCCAAGTTTCATTCTCTCCCTTTAGACAATTTGGCCAAATGAAAGAAAAAAGGGGCAAAGTTAACCATCTCCAAGTTGATAGAGTCAAGGTACACAGAGATGTGAAAAACAAAACAAAACAAAAATGTTTATACTCAAGGAGCTTTGTAGTAAAAGTCAGAAATCTAGGATGTGGTAAGTGCTACCATTCATTCGGTAAATATTAGTGAATTTACACTGAGAAAATGGCTATAAATAAAATAGACCATGTCTTTGTCCTTAAGGAGCTTAGAGCCCACAGGGATGTGAAATACAGGTGATTGGAAGGCAGGTGATTAAAATGCTGTGATGTAGTGAGTACTGGAAATGGTTTCAGAGAGGAAATTATGTCTACTGAAGATCTGAAGGTGAAGTAGGTGATGGGAGAAAGAGGAGGGAGATGTTCAGGCCAGAAGAACCAGCATATTCAAAGACTCAGAGACAATAATGTATAATGATGTAGTAGATGGAAGTAGAGGTTAAGGAAGTAATAGGCAAGGAGGCCAGAGATGAGAGGCCAGAGGGTAGAGCTTGATAAATTCACCCTGTCTGAAAAGCAAGGGAGAGGACTTTAAGGATTTGAAACAAGGAAGCGCTAAACTCAGATTTGCATTACAATAAAAGTATGAACAGAGGAAGAGAAAAGGTAATGGAGGAAAGATAACATCCAGCCTGGAGAGATTAAAGAAAGTCTCCCAGAAGAGGTAAAATTTGACTTTGACTTTGACCTTGAAGACTGTTGGATTCTGATGGATAGACTAGGTGAGGAGGGGCCAGACAACAAAAGGTACAGCCCAGGTGTATATTTGTTGATGGGCTTGAGATTATATTCTAAAATATTTAATACAAGATGAAAAGTGTAAATAGTAACATAATCATTATTTTTGAGGAATGACAAATGGAGTAAGTTTGGAGTCTAGAGCAGGAGAGAAGATATAGTGAGGGATGAATAAGGAATAGTGAGCAATAAATGTACAGGTGACCTTGAGTACTGCCCTGAGGTATCAGGTGTAGGGGTGCCACGGACTGGATCACAAAGCGACACAACCAATTTCTACAAATCTTCTGTAAGTTTTGGAAACTCCAGCTGTCCCACCAACTCCCTCCCTTTTTTTGATCTTCATCATCTAAATAGCTCAGAAACAAGGGCGCTAGGAGAGAAAAACATGCAATCTCCCATTGACTCTCATTATTCCCATCAGTACTTCTAATGTGTTGAATTATAACACGCAGCGGTCGAATTTCTGGATTTTCAGCTCTGATTAAAAGGCAGGGAAACGTGCCCCAAGGGTCGTGTCCTGGCACTGGCCGGACTCTCGCTGGGCCCCAGTTGAGTCACCCCTGGGACAGGTGCAAAGGGCAGTGGCATAAGCTGTGAGGGATGCATGAGAAATGGGACTGCTGTTTTTGTGCTTTTTACAAACCTCTCAGCGTGAAGTGACAACAGGGCCTCTCCATGATAGTCCGTATACCAGGCCATTAAATCTAACTCATGTGCGAGCAAGTAGTTCAAGAAACTCAGGTGTCCAGAGATGTGTTGTTAACCCTTGGAGCAACCTAATTTAGCCCTCAGGGAAATAAAAGGTCAGTAAGTAGCTTGAATATACATAAAAATAAGTTCAGATTTGAGATCTAGTCTTTAATGGGGAACCAAGAGCCCGATCCTCTCTTCTCTGTTTCTGTCTCTCTCTGTCTCTCTCTCTCTCTCTACACACACACACACACACACACCCATGCACAAATCCTGTTTTCTTCAGTATAAACAGCAGAAACACCTACTTATATAAGAAAAAATGATAGATGCTTTTGAAAAAGAGAAGAATTCAGAAAGTCCCATGCTTGGCAAAAAAATCAAAACTGTCAGCTTGCACAATAGTTTACAACAAGCATGGTTGAACATCACCACATTTGGGTTCATGGAACATCTCAAGCTGTTTCTTAAACATTTAGGGTTTGGGCAAAACCATAAAGACTTTCACCAACCACTTTTTTCCTTAATTTGTAAACCCATATTTAAAAGAAATGTAGTCCATATGTTTCTGATTCATTTACACTTAGCTCATCAAAATTGTGTTTCATCCGAATTACTTGATGCCCCAAAAACCCTGTGAGTCTTTCAAGTTTTTTTCTTAGAAACAAGAATTTGAACTTGGTTTGTTGTTGTTTTAAGGCCTTTTTTTTTTCCTTTATAGTAGATTTGTTCTACTTTGAAAGTTTGGAATTTGATGGGAAACTGAGAAATACATGGTTCAAGTGGGCTCTAAGTTGGCCAGTGCACATTTGGCCTCCATCTAATTTATCCTTCTATCTTTACACGGTTTTCTTTTCTATTTATTGACTTTTCTGTAATTATATTGTTCTCTGTCTACCTACGCCAGTTATGTTTACCTTTGAAAATGGAGGTTGCTTTGGGGTGCATACAAAGTTGCAGTAAAGCAATTCTAAAAACTTCCTGATCCACGTTGAGAAAAAAAAAAAAGCAGTCCCTGATTGTCCAGATTGATATGACACTCGCAGCCAGGCCATTTTGGTTTTTGTCAGACGGATGAATACCAACCTCAGATGGGATTACTCTGAGACCATGATAAAATGAGACAAAATAAGGCCACTTCATAATTTTATCTAAATACAGACACAAGGTCACTCTGTAACCCACAAAATACCAACCCCTCCTTTTGCTAAATGAGCAATGGCTACTTTACTCAATAATAGAATCAACCTCACTTTGACAGCTTACAACCTAGAACAAATCATTGCTTCCTTAGACCCTCCTTAAATCATCCAATTAATGCCCAAATCCTAGGATAGGTTCTTTCTAACGCTCTAGTACTGAGACACCCCATGGTCCCCCATGCTGCAATGAGCAATAAACCCAGCAGGTGTGTTCCTGGTAGTCTTTGGCTAAAGGCGTTGACAATATAAAAAGAACGTACCCATTTCCTCTCTTAGCTCCCAAACTCACCTCCTCTAGAGATCTAAAGGTGGCAGATTCCAGAAGGAAGAAAAGAAGGGGGCCTGGGAGACTTCTGTGCTTTGAGAATGGGGCACAGAGAAACAGAGAAGCAGGTACTGTATTGTGTGGCAGGGAAAGGGCCAGATTCTTTGACTCAGGATCCGATTTCTGTTCTACTGCTCTGATCTTTGGCAAATTACTTGGCCTAAGGAAGCTTCCATTTCTTCATCTGTTAAGTGGGAATAATCACACCTATTTCAAGCGTTATTTTAGAGGGGAAAAAATGAGGTAATATGTGTATAAGGCCCCTACCAATACCTGATAGGATATCTCCTGGCATCTCCTCCTATCTAGGGTTGCCAGACTTAACAAATAAAAATATAGAGTTTCCAAGTTACTAGGTGAGAGTCCTGTATTTTCTCTGGTAACCCTACTCCTATGCCTTCCACACTCCATGGGACCAGAATTAAAAAATGGGTACCAAAGCATATCAGGTGTGCTACAAAATAAAACTAGAAACACCATCTCAAAAATCACAGGAATTTAGCTCTCACTGAAATCTAATTGCAAAATAAAGAAAATGAGATTAGCTGCTAGACCCCAAACACACGTTGAGTGTTGAGGAGAGGTAGAAATTATACTTCCACGCAGGAAATTTATTGAAATTGAAAAGACCAGTTTCTGAAGTAACACTAGTAAATAAGGTGTATGATTCGCAACCATGGCTGCAAAATTTTTCTTGCAGTCTTACTTTTTTGAATGACAGTCTATAAATGTTTACAAGTGGGAAAGTAAGCATGCAACTTAATATGATTTCATTTGTGTATTCAAGGAGAAGATTGCTCCACAGGATCAGATAAATAGACATTTGACAAGGCCACCGCCAGATTACAAAGACCAAAGAAGAAACACAGGCAATATACAGCCAACTGCTGCTCAGTATTCTGGTGAGTATTCTTAAAAATCAGTTAAAAACGGGGCGCCTGGGTGGCTCAGTAGGTTAAGCATCTAGCCTTTGGCTCAGGTCATGATCTGGAGTCTTGGGATCGAGCCCCGCATCGGGCTTCCTGCTCAGTGGGGAGTCTGTTTCTCCCTCTCCCTTTAGTTCTCCCTCTCCTTCTCCCTCTGCTCCTCGCCCCTGCTCATGCCCTCTCTCTCTTGCTGTCTCTCCTTCTAATAAATAAATAAAATCTTTTAAAAATCAGTAAAAATCATAACTGTAGAAGAAAAAAACTGTTCAGTTTTTAACATTTCCTCCTCTCCCCACCTCATAGGGAAATGTAGCATCTTTCTTAGAATCCTGCACTAGCTCCCATTTAACTTGCAGATCAAGACCAAACTTGAGTGGTGTTTAGTCCTTTCATCATTTCTTGCTGATTCTTGTCCTCTCTTCACATATTTCACTGCCCTCCGAATTACCTCTGAGAGTTCAAGAGAGCTTAAATATTTTCTAACTCCTCGGTTCCACCATTGTCCTCCCAGCAAGGTATCCTGACCCAGATCATGTAAGGTAAGCAGACATTCTTCCCTCTTGGAACTTGCATAAAGCCCGATCCTCTTGTCTCCACTTGTCCTCAATGTGGCTGAAAGACACGATGGAGGTTCATTTGGAACATGGCTTCTTACACCATGGCCTATCAGTGGGTTCAGAGGAAGCTAGGAGCCTTGGAAATATTATACAAAATTCAAGGTGGATGTTTGGGCTTTTCTTTTCCCACTCATATAAAAGAGTCTCAAGGATTGCAGTCT
Source organism: Phoca vitulina (assembly GCF_004348235.1). Taxonomy (NCBI): domain Eukaryota; kingdom Metazoa; phylum Chordata; class Mammalia; order Carnivora; family Phocidae; genus Phoca; species Phoca vitulina. Next base: position 16,390,105 of record NW_022589737.1, read on the forward strand.
CAGGCTGATCAGGTGGCCGTACAGTGTTGTCAGGGGTCAAGGCTTCTTTCGTCTTCCTGCTCCACCTTCTTTCACATGGAGCTTCCACCGTAAGGGCTGCCTTGTGGCCACCACACCACCATCCTTCACGTCGTATTCCAGGTAGAAGGGTGAAAGAAAGGAAGAGGTAAAATGCCCTCCCAAATGAGTCAGATTCTCTTTTTAAAAGAGGTTTGTTGAGGGGCACCTGGGTGGCTCAGTTGGTTAAACATCTGCCTTTGGCTCAGGTCATGATCTCTGGGTCCTGGGATCGAGTCCCATGTCGGGCTCCCTGCTCAGAGAGTCTGTGCTTCTCCCTCTCCCTCTGCTGCTCCCCCTTCTTGTGCTCTCTCGCTCTCAAATAAATAAATAAAATCTTTAAAAAAAATAAAATAGGTTTCTTGGACTCTCACCTAGTAACTTCTACTTCTAGCCAAAATTTATTCATCTGGACCCCTCCATCACCGAGGAAGTTTGGGAAATGTGGTTTTTCAGCTTGGCACATTGCTGCAAAATCAAGGGTCTGTTTCTAAGGGAGACAGGGAGGTTGGATGCTTGGTAGGCACCTGCGAGTTCCTTTCACAGTGCACATGGGCCTCTTCCTAAGGGAGGGATCCTTGGCATCCAATTGCCGATCCCCAAATGGATAAGAATCAGTACTCTAGAGCATTGTACTTCCCATGTCTTCTGAGAATGAAATAACCAACAAGCACAACACAAACTCTTTTATCATTTTTTACTTTAATCTCAGTGCAGTAATAATCACCTTGCCCAAATTGTTAATATTAGAAATGATGTATGAAAAGTACATGGAACAATTTTTACCACATATTCGGGACTTCTAAATATTAACTGTGATTACTATTTTGTGACCTTTATGGAAATTCTCTCTATTGTGGTTGTTTAAAACTATTGCTCTCCTCTTAAAAACCTTCTCAGGGCATATTGTCAAAATAGAGGGCACCTAGAGGGAATGATTTTTTAAAACCTCTAAATTTTTTCTCATAGCACTGTCATAGTGTCCATTCCCTTCTCGTGAAACCCTTAGATACCAAGATGCTGTTGCTTACCCTCATTGGCTGTCTGTCAACTCTTTACTGTTCCAGCGTCTCATACCCGACTCTGATCCCTCTTTATCAAACTCTTCCTGCCCTCCCAGTGCAGGGCTTTGTGCTCAGTGTGGACCTACAGGGAGATACGAGAGACTGTCCCTGCCTTCAAGGGGTCTGTAGTCTAGTGGGAGACATTGTAAAACAAATAGCAAGGACTTCAGCCCTTCAGGCTGTGTGCCATGCTAGCTATCCCCAAACCGTTCTGGGGTTCCCTAGAGCTACAACCACAGCCATGTTCTTCTCCTACTGTAATGTTCTGATATTTCTGTATGTGTCTAATTCTCCTTCCTTAGCATTTCTGATTCTCTGGGCCTCCCTGCATCTGTGCAGGGAGGGTACTTTAAAAGAGTATCTTTCTCCAAGTTACATATTTGCTTCAGTCTCTAATTTACTCATTCATTCATTCAATATGAATCAAATACCTACTTTGCACCATCCACTAGACTTTACTCTAGGACAGTGAACCAAACAGGCAAAAATGCTTTCCCCCATGGAGCTTAATCATCCACCAGACACTTACTTTTATCTTTCTGACATTCCATTTTTGCTTCTCAAGATGTCTTCCCATGATGACTTTCACCTCCCCGAGTCAGGAAGATTTTAACGTGTTGACTAATCACTATCTGATATGTGATGCGCCTCCCTATCCGGCAGCCTATGATTCATGGTTCCTCTTTGAGGTTCCGTGGATTTCCCAATACAAAAGCTAAGTGCTAAGTGAAAACTTCAAAGAGCAAATCCTGCTGGAAAGAGCAGGCTGGAGTATGAGGTGAAGCTCAGTGAAGGAGCTTAGACTTTGGCCTGAGCTTTGAAGGAAAAGTAGGGTTTGGGGAGTTAAGAAGGGCATCCTATGAGAGGGAAATAGCATGAGCACAGGTGGCTCATGGTATGTGGATAACAATGCAATAGTAACTATACCTCCTGGAGTGGAGGACTTTCTACATGGAAATCATCACTGGAGCATGGACACTTTGAATTCTAGATGTTTAAAGAGATGGGTATTTTCCCTTTGGACACTTGGGGGCCACTCATGGAAGCTTCTTGAATGGGGACGATGCGGATGAATAACTGGACATGATTTTCGTGGCCATAAGTGTGGAATATTAATCTAGCAGCCGTATATAGGATTAATCCACACTTTCTTATTTGGACCCTGAGGTAACCAGTAGCCTGGATTTCACAGCAGCTGGTTAATCAAGGTTCTAGTCTTTGGTCTTGGAACAGAGTAAAGCTAATTCAAAATGAAAGAAAGATTGACTATCACCTCCCCTCAATGACTCCAGAAGAGGAATAAAGTAAAACCTAAAAACCAGAGCCATTTTGTCGTAGGCTTTTTCTCTATAATATGTAAACTCTTGACCAAGGGATGACCTAGGTGATACTTCCCTCCAAAAGCTGTCTTACTCCTTTTACATAAGATGCTGTGATGATTATTTCACTTTATTTGTTCTTACACCTTACAACAGTTTCAGAGTGGATAAGTTATTGCAAATTGCTATAAAAGAGGAGATAACCTATGGTTGTAAACTAACATAATTATCTTCTTTTTCTCAGGTGGCTCATCAGCTGTGAGTTTAAACTCTAACCAGGCTTTGGCAAACCCAGTTTCAACACATACCATTTTGACTTCGAATTCCAGCCTCATGTCTACTTCGCATGGGACGAGAATGCCATCGTTACCCACAGCAGTTCAGAATATGGGGATGTATGGAAATCTGCCTTGCAGTCAACCTGGCACATACAGCGTCACTTCAGGAGTGAATCAGCTGACCCAGCAGAGAAACCCAAACCAACTGATAGCAAATCAGAACACCCCTCTGATGCCACGGCCACCTACCTTAGGGGCAAGTAATAATAATAATAACGTGGCCACTTTTGGAGCTGGACCTGTTAGCAATTCGCAGCAGGTAAGACCAAATTTAACCCACAGCATGGCAAGCATGCCAGCTCAGAGAACGTCGAATGTAATGATCACATCCAGCACAACAGCCCCAAACTGGGCCTCTCAAGAAGCGACAACCAAGCCACAGGAAGCCCTGAAGTCTACGGCCGTCCGCTTCCCCGCAGGTGCACCTGCGGCCTATACTCCAAACCAGTCCCTACAGCAGGCAGTGGGCAGCCAGCAGTTCTCGCAGAGGCCCGTGGCTCCTAACCAGCTCACACCAGCAGTGCAGATGAGACCCATGAGCCAGATGAGCCAGACATTGAATGGACAGACCATGGATCCACTCAGAAGTCTGAACCTCAGACCCAATCAGCTCAGCACACAAATTTTGCCTAATTTGAACCAGTCAGGAACAGGGTTGAGTCAGTCGAGGACAGGCCTGAGCCAGCCGCCATCCCTGACCCCGGGCAGTTTCCCTTCACCCAACCAAAGTTCCAGGGCTTTTCAAGGAACTGACCATGGCAGTGACTTAGCTTTTGACTTTCTCAACCAACAGACCGATAACATGGGCCCTGCCCTGAACAGCGATGCTGATTTCATTGATTCTTTATTGAAGACAGAGCCTGGTAATGACGACTGGATGAAAGACATCAATCTTGATGAGATCTTGGGGAACAACTCCTAAAGGAGAAGAGGGAGACAATTAATAAACTCCATGCACTAAAAGGCAGTATTTCACAAGGACTCTGTAAAGGCCAAACTCTTGACTTTTAGTTGGACTATGTGAAGATACCTTGGCTTACACGTGGAAGCAGAAAGTTAACTGCAGTGCTTGGTTCAAATGTTTGTTTTAAGTCTCAAACCTGAAAGTAAAATCTTGGGATCACCTTTCCCTGTCTAAACTCCAGGACACAGTATCCAGTTTTCCCAAACAGAACTGTGATGTTGATGTGTGATTAGTTGTGTAAAATAGGCTTCCCAAGCTCCTTTCCTCCCTGAAAGAAAAGTAATAGAGCTTGTCGCTTGCTGAATCCCATGTCATATGGAGGTTCTAGTTCCCAGCAACAAGCAACAAATTCCTTCATTTGCTCTAATAGATAATAAGTGTGGTTTAATCTTCCCACTCTTGTCTTTTCATTTAGTTTTCCTAAAACGTCCAGGGTAGATTAAAATGTTATAGGTTTGTTTGGAGTAACCAAACAGTGCCCCAAGTAGAGGAAAGCCAGAGAAGCTAGAGAACATCCAATGGATTATATAGAGTTTCTTCCCCAGATTCACCTCTCACTTGGTCAGTTTTCCCACGTACGCCGTAGTTCCGCAACATGCCGTGTCTAGTGATGAAACAAGATTGCAGAGCTCTCCAACTTTATTTGGGCTTCCACAACCAATTCCTGAATCCATTTCCAAGTCTTAGATAAAAATCACAACTTGTCCTAATCGTACTGAAATATTGGTGCATACCTGTCTGCATCAGATTTCACTATTTCAAAAAGAAAACATCCCGTGGGACATGGCTACAAAGGAGATTTATCTAGCCACAAATAACCTGGGATGTTGCTTATTGTGATCACGCCTGCTGGTTAGTTCCCATGCTGAGTGAAATTGAGCCCTGTCTTCCCTGCTTATTTTGATGACCAGAGACTGACTTGTAAGAAAACGGAGATAAGAAGGTATCTTGTTTTGATTGGAGATAAGAAACAGAAGATCAGGACAAGAAATGGTGGGTATGGTTGGGTACAAATCTATTTCACAGGGTTTGAAGGAAAGCATAATTGAGAGAGAAAACAATCTGTCCTGATTTGGGCATATTTTGGGTGAACAGCTAAAGAGAATGTGATGTGTCCTCCAGTAGCGATGTATTCATTCTTGGCTCCCTGATATGAGACGTCTTCACCACATGCTAGACAGACCCTGCACATCCAGGTTTTCTCCCTCAGGGCTGAGCACTGTATCAGAGAAAGAGTTCTTGTTGAGTCATGTCACCTCAGCGCCCACACACAGATCAGCTATAAAATGGGGAGGACATGTGCTGATTTGGAATGGATGCAAAATATCACTATCGTTTTCCTCATTACAGAAGAACATAGTTTATCTTCAACCTTTTTAGTTATATGCCCACATATTCAATTATCAGATGTAATTTAACTGGACTTGTTTAATAAATAAGTCTTTGGATATCTGTTCTAAAAAAGATCATATTTTGAAAGTTCTGCAAAGCCCTCTCTCAATCTTTAAAAAATCTAGAACACTCTTTCTTTTACACAATACCAACGTCACTGGCCCAGAATCTTTTCTGTGCTAAGTTGTAAATATGAATAAATGACTTGTTTTGTAAACTTTTGTAAAGAATATTTTGGTAGAAATACTCAAAACATATTCTTTGGGTTATATTTATACATATGTGAAATAAATATACTATCAAAAGGTTATATTTTATACAAAAAGTAAATTGTTACCTTTTGTATGCTAATATACAAAGTTTTGTATAATATGATGGTTTATTTTTAGCTCTACACTTAAACCGTAAGAGGTCAAGTGGGAACTTTTGAAAACTATCAAGAGGCTTGTTAGACAAATTTATATTCTGAAACCTCAAGAAGAAAGCATTCCAGGTTTCAATTTTTTCTTTTTTTTTTTTCTGCTCCCAAATTATTTTTTAAACCCATAGTTCTTTTGTCTTATTTGATCCTACTGCTGTGCACATTGTATTGGTTCTTGTTGCATGTGGTCTACTGTGTGTTTTCCCATTTTATAGAACAGTGTTTCTCCATGCAAAAAAGGAAAAAAAATATGTACATATAAACACTTTTATTTTATGACTCCTCCATGTTACTGTATGTATCTGCCAGTACTTCCCAATTACACTCCTGTGATTCAGCTTATTTTTACCCTAACATAAATAGTATGTTTTGTAGTAGCTATCAAATTTAAGAGATAAAGCAATCAGAATGTTTGGATTTTCTTCTATCTTAATGTGAATTTCATAATTAATGTCTATTTATTCAGCTATTCATTAAAATACAGGATTCTTTGGAAAAAAATGGTGTAGTCTATAGTTTCTGTTTTTTGGCAACCTATGACCAAAGATGACGTAATTTTCCTGAAAGCTGAGATGATGACAATTTGATAGACAGAATGTAGCCAAAACTTGAAGATTTACAACGTAAAAGCTATTGGAATCCAATCTCCCATTTATAAAGATACCGGACTACTTAATTGTTGGCATTGTTTATCATTCTAACATATTAAACAGGAGGTAGAAGTCATTTTTCTTTTTTTTTTTTAATTCAAAGACTAGAAAGCAGTTTAAGCAAATAATTCATTCTTGGCTTTGTGTTAAGCCCAATGAAGATAAATAACCTTGCTCTAAGTGAATGCACTAATATTACTTGCATTACTGTAACTGTACCCATAACTGTAAAGATTTCAACTTGTAAAACAAGTATTTTGTATTGTGTGTAATTTCATGTGTTAAAAAATAGTTTTAAAAAATTCAGAAGTGGTTCTCTTGTATGAAATCATACTTTCAGTCACCAACAATATTGTTGCTATATCACAGAAAGTTCTGAGAACTATTAATAGCAATGGGCAGATTTAGTCTCTGGGAAGCTTCTAGTGAAATGCTGTTTTGTCTCCTTTCAGTGTTCTTTAGTTCACTTAGAAGGTTTGTATTAAGATCCTATATGCACAGCACCACGAAATACCGAAGAAACACATTCTCAGGCATGGTGGGCCTTTGCCTAGGCACCTGTTCAGGCCAAGTCTGAGTGAACACAAGGCCAGGTAAACACAGCTTCACTGAGCGTATTTACACATTCCTTCTTGAGGGTCAAAGAGGTTAAGAAAAAGGTGGGAGGAGGCAATGGGAACCTTTCTCACCAATGTTCTTGCTCCCCTGTTGAAGTATGTTGCTGGGATTCCATTGTCCCTTCCCCCTCTGCCAGAAAGATGTGTGGCATTATCCTCTTTATTCGTGTTATTAATGGAGCAATAATAAAATTGACATTCTATGTGGTCCCTGTCCAATGACTCTGGGAAGTTCGATAGTAAACAAAGTCAACATCGATAAAAATAAAGAAAATACACACAAATTAAGAGAAAGAAATATGTAATTCTAAAATTGCCTATGAATCCCAGGTTGCACCCACGGAAGCAGACTTGAGAGAAGAGATGAGAGAGTAAAAGCAAGTACGAATAAACCAGGAGCTTTGCTTCTTCCCATGCTGTGGTTGCCAAAGGCAGTTCAAATTCTTAAACATTTTATCTATTTCCATTTGGTATCTCCGTAACTATTGTTTCCTCACCCAAAAATGAGAGCACGGGGCTGAAATAGTTCTATATTCCTTTTCAACTATAAAATTCTGATTGTTGTTTTTTTTCAAAGCTAAATGGAAAATTAACCACAAAAAACTCAAATACCATTATTATTTTTAAACTAAAGAACTCACTGTTCAACCTTTTGAAAATCTTCAGGTTATCAGTCAACTTTACGGAACAAAGCAGCCACCTCCTTTAAAATTAAATCACATGAGGGGTGCCTGGGTGGCTCAGTCCTTAAGCATCTGCTTTCGGCTCGGGTCATGATCCCAGGTCATGGGATAGAGCCCTGCATCGGGCTCCCTGCTCCGGGGAAGGCCTGCTTCTCCCTCCCCCACTCCCCCTGTTGTGTTCCCTCTCTCTTGCTGTCTCTCTCTGTCAAATAAATAAATAAAATCTTAAAATCAATCAATCAATCAATCACATAAAAAGAGAGCTCCTCATTGTGAGCCAGAACTAGACCGTTCACAAACAGGCAACGTCTATGATTAGCCCACTGACTAAATACAAATCAAGTCCTAAAGATTGAAAGCTGGAATATAATATTAAAAGGTCATTTTCCTGTGAGATCATAGAATTTCATAAAGAAAATATTTGCCTGCTAGGAAGGAGGAAACCAGTACTTTGAGTAGTGTCCGCCATGGGTATATATTAGGGTTTGTGAGTTTAAATGATAGTAATATCTCTTAAGTATACTTCCTAAGTTGCTATAATAGACAAAGTACAGGTGGCCTAGGATCAACTTCATTGGCAGCTTTAACATAACTAAAACATTGTATCATGGGTGTTAACAAAACACACTGACCTTAGATTTTAAAAAAAAACAAATGCTGTAGTCACCGCCTCGCATGCAGTAATAAGAGGGTTGGGGCGCCTGACTGGTTCAGTCGGTGGAGCATGAGACTCTTGATCTTAGGGTTGTGAGTTCAAGCCCCGTGTTGACTGTAGAGGTGGCTTAAAAACAAAATCTTAAAAAAAAAAAAAAAAAGAGGGCTTTTGTTTATTTACATAAATAGCATTTAAGTTCTCTTTTAACCAAATTTAAGTCATCTTTAGCTCCAGGATATGCATGAGCATACAGACACTTTTTTATAATATTTAGGGTTCTTTCAGCAGATGGGAGGGAAAGAAGAAGGAAAAGAGAAGGAAGGAAAGAAAACATTTCAAATAGGCTTAGGGAAAGGAATTCACTGGTTGACACAACTGAAAAGTTTACAAGGTAAGTCTGGGTTTAGGCACAGCCAAATCCCTCAGGTAAACCATGTCATCAATAATTGGTTCTTTTCTGTTTCTCACCTTTGCTTCCCTGTGCCTTGACTCCATTCTCACGCAGGCCCGGCTCTCATAGTGGCAAAACTGTTGCTAAAAGCTCCAGGCTTACATCCTCACAACTCCAAGTCCAGCATAAACAATAATGAATGCTTTCCTTTCAAAAAATCAAGATTTGCATCTCAACAAGCTTTGATTTGGCCAAGAAGAGCCGGTGTTCTAATTGGTCAGGCCTGAGTCAAATGCCTATCCCTGGAGGGGATTAATACCACCAAACCATATGAACTAAGAGTGGGAAAGAGGTGATTTCCCCAAGGAAAATCAGGTTGCTATTGTCAGGGGGAAAAAAAGATAGAAAGAAAAGAAGAAAGAAGGGCAGGAGGGAGGGTGTGAGAGAGAGAGATTGAGCTAGAGAAAGAGAGATGTAAAATAAAACCACAAACGTCTACTGTCCCTTTCTGGCGGTTTTATTTCCACACACACTTTTTTCCCCATATTTTCAATTTCAAAATGTCACTAACCCAAGTACTCACCTCCTCCCCATAAGGAGGCCATCCAAATGTCACCACATCTTACTCCGTCGCATCTACGTGAGGTAAACTCTTTTTTGACAGGTCAAGATGAACCAGCAATCTAAGTCCAAAAGATGTTTATCTATTCCCAACGTATCTAAGTGGAGAGTGGAAAAGGTAATAACTTCTATTTGGAAGAGACACTAACATGTGTAGATCACTTCCTTCTGAACAAGAAGAATGAAGACTATTTTGTCTCTGGGCTTCCAAGTCAATGACCTGGGGAGGAGAAGTATTAAAACCTCCCCTCTTTCCCCTCTTTCCTCCTGTGCCCCTTTCCGGGATGCAGGCCAGCTGCATTTTGCAATGGGAGTAATCACCCCTTCCTCAGGGAGGATATTACATTAACTGCTGGGTAGGGGCCCAGGGAATCAGACTTGAGTTCTCAAGTTCCAGTCATATCTCCTGCTACGAATCCCATCTGTTTGACTTGGCGTGCAATAATTTTAGCCTAGGACTGAGAATTCAACTTTTCTCCCTGGTTTTTAGTCAGGGAAACAAAAAAAACACTTTAAATAGTCTGAGTGTCAGAGAGATTTTAATGCAAGGCATTGGTTACACAGATGATGGATGAGCTGAGAAGCCACATAAGGGATGGTGAGGCCATCCTGAGATGAGCAAAAGCAGGAAGACACTACCACTCCTAGGATAGAAGGACAAAAAGACAAGGGGCCAGGAATCACTAAGCAGATGCTGAAACATTGGCTGGCCTGTCCAGTAGGAGCCAGTCTGGTAAAGAGTTTCAGTTGCAGAGATGCCACTCATGACAGAGAGGGACGAGAAGGAATACAATTCTTCCTTCCTCTCTTCTACTCTCCAGGCAACGCATCTCATTGGCTGAACTCAGCTGATCATAGCTCACCCAGAGGGCGGGGGAACATAGCCTGGAGCCTTACAACTCAGGCTAGGAAAGGGCAAGGAATAAATCTGCCAATAAACAGGCCCAGGTCTGACATAACGTGCCTGTAGATTTCTGGATCTCAGCCATTTTGGACTGCTGACCTAGAGCAAAAAGCAGATTTCCTAGCAAAGCCCGATTTTCTTCCCTACCTGCTTTCAGATACATTAATTTTGATCTAAATTTGTCTACTTATTATAAAATGGCATCAATTAGGAAACTGTTCAATTGCAACTAATGGACATTTAAAAAAAGGAGCGTTTTAAAAAATATTTTACTGACTCCTAGAAACACGTTTTTCAAATTTTCTTGTTTATAAAATAAGGTTATTATTTACAATGATGTGAAAAGAAATCATCATATTATTGTATAGTTATCAGCACCTTTTTTCCTTCTTAATGATACATAAAGTAATGCTGTGTCTTACAATCTATGACATCTTGGATGATGAAATGCAATGCTGCAAATGCCTCATGCAACAAGGGGTCTGAGGTGGGCAGTCCTAACTTAGTCCAACAATGCTATCAGGTACCCAAGCTATTTCCATCTTCATTTCTGCCATGAAGAAGCACAGAAATTTTCTTCCTCATTATTGTCAAGTTGTGGTGACAAGATAGTTACCTCAGCATCATGCCTATGTTCCAAGCTGGAAAAATGGAAGGGAAAAATTATGAAAAGAAAAAGGATTGTCTATAGCAAGCCTTTACTTTCATTTGGGAAAGGTCACCCTACCCAGAGACTTACCCATGCTCATTAGTCATGACTGAGTCTATGGACTTTCAGATCTTCAAGAGAAGCTGGGTGTCAAGGATTTAGTGTGATAGCCTCTATAGCAGAGGATGGCAAGAGAACAGGCTGTTGGAAATGATGGTAAATAAAAGTATAAGACATTCTTGGGAATGATAAACATAAATTCAGGATGGTGATCATCGTTGAGGGAATTTAAAGAAATGTGATTGAAAAGGTATACACAGGGACTTAAATTATGTTATTTTCTAAACTGGATGGAGACTACATGATTGCTGCATTTTTTAATGTCTTTCTGTATACCTGAAATAAATCATTAGAAATGAAAAGAAAGCTAAGTTAAATTATTTGAAGTTCTCACTAAAGGCATTCTGCTACAAATAAATGAATAAATAAATAATGATTGACTTAGATTTAGGGCAATATGCAGATGAAACATACTGAAAGGTCCTCCTGGCTAAAATAACTAAAATGCTAGATTTAAAAATAGAAAGGAAGATTTCAAAACTTCCTTAAAAGCTACAAAAATAAAAACCATGTGGTACTGGCATGAACAAAGACATAAAACCCCATAGAACAGAATTGAGACTCCAAGAATAAACCCTAACATTACTAGTCAAATGATTTTCAACAAAATGCCAAGACAGAAGAGGGAAAACAGTCTTTTAAAAAAATGTGCTAGGACCAGTGGATATCCACTTGCAAAAGAATGGTATTAGACTCCTACCTCACACCATATACAAAAGTAAACTCAGAATGGTTCATAGACTTAAATTAAGAACTAAAACTATGACGTCCATAGAAAAAAACAAATGTAAATCTTTATGACCTTGGATTAAGCAATAATTTCTTAGATATGACACCAAAAACACAAGCAACAACAAAAACAGATAAATTGAACTTCATCAAAATAAAAAACTTTGGTGATTCAAAGCCACTATCAATAAAATGAAAAGAGAGCTGTGTTAGGGATCTCCAGAGTAAAAGACCCACAGAACTAATAGGAGATAGATCTATATATCTATATCTATATATATGTTTATATCTGTATCTATATCTATCTATCTATCATCTATCTATATCCAGAGAGAGAGAGAGGGAGATTTATTATGCGAAATTACTTCATGCAGTTATGGAAACTGAGAAGGCCCATGACCCGCCATTTGCAAGCTGGAGACCCAGGAAAGCTGGTGATATAATGCAGTCTGAGCCTGAAGGCCTGAGAACTAGGGGAATGATAATGTGAATCTGAGTCCAAGGGTGGGAGAAGATGAGATGAGATGTTCCAGCTCAAGATGTAAGGCAAAAAAAAAAAAAAGAAAAGAAAAGCAACGGGATGAATTCCTCCTTCCTCCTTCTTTTGTTTTATTCAGGTTCTCAACAGATTGAATGATACCCACTCACATTGGGCAGGGCATACTTTCCTGAGTCCACTGATTCAATTGCTAATCTCATCCAGAAATGCCCCCAGAGACACCTTCAAAAATAGTGTGTAATCTGGGCAACCTGTGGCCCAGTCAAGTTTACACGTAAAATTAACCATTAAAATAGCCCATAGAATAGGACAAAATATTTGTAAATCATATATCTGATGAGGGACTTGTATCTAAAACATATAAAGAACTGTTACAACTTAATAATAAAAAGGCAACCCAATTTTGGGGCCCCTGGGTGGCTCAGTCAGTTAAGCGTCTGACTCTTGATTTTGGCTCAGGTCATGATCTCAGGGTCGTGAGATCAAGCCCCTCATTGGGCTCTGCTTGGGATTCTCTCTCTTTTCCTCTCTTTCTCAAAAACAAACAAACTAATTTTAAAATGAGCAAGCTCAATAAATTTTTCACCAATGAAAATATACAAATGGCCAATAGCACGTGAAAAAATGCTCAATATTTATAGTCATTAGGGAAATGCAAATCACTTCACACATACTAGGATGTCTATAATCAAAAAGACAGACAATAACAAGTGTTGACAAGCATGTGGAGGAATTGGAACCTTCATATACTGCTGGTGGGAGAGTAAAATGGTACAATCATTTTCAAAAACAGTCTGGAAGGGCCTCAAAAACTTAAACATAGAATTTATGTGAAAATATATGTCCACTCAAAAATTTATCCATGAATATTCATAGTGGCATTATTCATAATAGCCAAAAGCAGAAATATTTCAGTGTCCATCAATTGATGAATGGATAAACAAAATATTAATATAAGGGATTATTATTTGGCAATGAAAGGAATGAAGTACTGATACATGCTACAACATTGAAGAACCTAGAAAACGTTAGCTCAGTGAAAGCAGTCACTGAAGACCATGTGTTATATGACTGCATTTCTAGGAAATGTCCAGAGGCAAATCCATAGAGACAGAAAGTAAATTAGTGGACACCTGGGTTGCTCAGTCTGTTAAGCATCTGCTTTGGCTCAGGTCATGATCACAGGGTCCTGGGATCACATCCTGCATCGGGTTCCCTGCTCAGTGGGGAGTCTGCTTCTCCCTCTACACCTTCCCTCTGCTTGTGCTCTCTCTCTCTCTCTCTCATGCTCTCTCACATGCTCTCTCTCTCTCTCAAATAAATAAATAAAATCTTTAAAAAAAAGAAAGTAAATTAGTGATTGTCTAGGGCTGAGGGGTGGGGGGAGAGGAGAATGACTGCTAACGGGTAAAGGGGTTTTTTTGGGGTGAAGAATATGTCCCAAAATTAGATAGTGGTGATGGTTGCCCAACTTTGAAAATTCTAAAAATCACTGATGGGACACATTAAAGGAATAAATTTTATGGCATCTGATTTAAATCACAATAAATCTACTTTAGAAAGAAAAAAATAAAGGAGCATTTAAAAATAGGTCAGTGAGATGTATGGGGATTAACATAACAATAAAAAATTAAAAAAAAATAGGTCAGTGAGTTTCCACAGAAGTAAGTCATATACCATACCCAGAAATGAAGTAAAACCAGGAATCCCTGGACATACGCAAGTATCAATGTCAGCTTTGCCCCTGACAGTTTCTGTTGAACCCTGGAGAATTTGAACTTGCATTGTGACAACTTCCCAGGGTGTGGGGGACAGGATATACAGACTAGGCATGTTGAAGATGAGGATTCTGTCATAAGATCCCCTATAAAAACTGGGACTCCAACAGAGTAAGGGTGAAAATGAAATAAATCCTGGTATATTACGAAGGGGAAAAATTCTTCCTTGAAAACATATACCAAACGTCCACATTCAATGAGTTTGGATTTGTATTCATAAAAATTTGTGTATTCAAAAACAACAACAACATCAAAACCTGAGTGTAGAATTTCATGTGAAGTTCCCCCCCACCCCAGTTGGGTGCACCCTCAGGAAACAGAAGAAAAATGCAATTGATCTTATGAGGCTTCAAAAAATCCCCACAAACTTACAGACAAAACCAGCATCAGATCCATTATCAAAAATCACAAACACATGAGTAAACAAAGCACCATGAGGGAGAACCAGCACAAGCAAGAGGCAGCAGCAGAAGACTCACAAAACCTTAGATACTGGAAATAAGAGACATCTATAAAATACCTACATTTAATATATTTTCAAAAAATAAATAGAAGCTTAGAAATATCACCATGAATTGAGTATTGTCCCCAGAGAAGGGAGAATTCTTTTTAAGCATACATAGAATATTCACGAAAAGTGACAACATTATATGCCAAAAATAGCCTTATTAAATTTCAAAAGATTGGTATTGTACTGACCACATTCCCTATCTACAATTCATTTAAGTTAAAAATGAATTTTAAAAGATAATTTGGAAAACTCCATGAAAATTAACTGGAAATTAAAAAATAAAAAGTGGAAAATGGAAATTAAAAAATCTTGGAAGTTTAAAGAAAACAACTCACCTATACAACTCATGGGACAATGAAAACACTGTAATAAAATATATAAAATACTTGTAACTAAACAATAATAGAACATGTATGCTGCTTAAGGGGTTCTGGGAGAGAAATTTATTCCCTTAATTGCTTTTCACTGGAAAAAAAGGCTCAGAATGAATTTTTAAAATCCAACCTAAGGAGTTAAAAAAAGAATGCAAGATAAATCTAAAGAAAGTGGTGGTAAATAATAAAAATAGAAAAAAATAAAAATAAGAACAGAAACAAACATATAATTGAAAGACTTAACGCCAAAAGTTGTTTTTTTTTTTTTTTTAAGATTTTTATTCATTTATTTTACAGAGAGAGTGACAGAGCACAAGCAGGGGGAGCAGTAGGAGAGGGAGAAGCAGGCTCCCGGCTCTATCCCAGGACCCTGGGATCATGATCTGAGCCAAAGCCAGACTCTTAACCATCTGAGCCACCCAGGCGCCCCAAAAGTTGGTTCTTTAACAAACTACTGGAGAGACTGATCAAAGGGGGAAAAAAACAGTATTAGGAATTAGAAAGGAACACAAGTATTAAAACTGTAAGTATTAAACAGATAATAGGATACTGTGAATAAATTTATGGCAATAAATTTAAAAATTTAGACGTAATGGATGAATTACCACAAAATACAACTCACCAAAACTGGCTCAAGAAAAAACAGAGAACTTGGATAACCTGATAATGTTAAAGCAATTGGGATACTTGTTCAAAATCTTGCTATCAGGAAAACAGCAAGACAAAGCAGAATAGCAGGAGCATTTTACTAAACAGTCAAAGAAGAGTTAAGTCCAGTCTTATGGGAATTTTTCCAGAAAAATGAGAAAGAGGTAATACTTTCCAACTTATTTTTTTAAAGCTGGCATAACCTTGATACCAAAACAAGACCTGGGATGGCACATAACAGGAAATTACAGACTAGCCACACTCATGAACATAGTTTTGAATATCCCAGACCAATTTTAGCCAACACAATCCAATAGTATATAAAAAACACAGTGCATAATGACCAAGTTGGGTCTCTCCCTGAAGTACAAGTTTGGTTTAATATTTAAGAATTGATAGGGATAAGACAAAGATGCTCACTGTTATCACTTCTACTCAGTCTACTTAGTGCCATAAAACAAAAAAAAAAAGAAATAAAATTCATCAAAGTTGCATAGGAGAACCCAAACAAACATTATTTGGATAATCACAAGTTGATATGACTACCCTTTTAGAAAACCCCCAAGGAATCCAACAAATTTTCTTGATATTAAATCGATACAAAGAAGCAATTTTTATACTCCACCAACTACTAAAAAGTATGACTTGAAAACCATGTAATTCATAATAACATCAAAAACATTCAAAAAATCCAGATGATATATATATAATATATATCCTGTGCATATTATATAAAGCCATACATGAATAAAATTGACAAATTCTAATTTTAAATAACTTAAAGACCAAATAAATAGAAAATTATACCATGTTCTTGTCCAGGAAAATTCTATATTATAATGTCTTCAATTTTATCCAATGCAGAGGAATTTGGTGCTTCCGTGCCCAATGATAATAGCACATAAGAAATTGCAACAAACTAGTCTTGAAAAAAGTATGATAACCAAGGATTCAGTTCCCTCAAAGATGAAGGATGAGGTCATCCTACCATGCAATCATCCAAGAGAATTTCTAGCATACCTAGAGAAATCTACAATGGGTGGTAAAAGACAGGGTGAACATCACTTACAGTTTTAGGACCAACTACAGACTCAGGGACTGTACTTTGACCCATTAATCCACCTATTGTTGTCTTTTACTATTTTTCCCCTTTTCAGGGACCTGCACCTTGAACCTCGAAAAATTAGTGGCAGGATAGAGTAAACGTAAGTGGGGCTTGAGTGGATCTGAGTGGTACAAGAGGTGCATTGTAGCAGATCCAAAAAGGGTCCCACCTATATGCACTTAACCTATCCTGGAGTTTCTGAGCAGGATGATTGCTTCCTGCCTCTCTCTGCCTGGGGGCATCCTTAGTGTCAGGAATTTAATGCCCTGGGGTGATCTTTAACCAATTTAGAACAGGAATTGGTGGGTAAATACTCTAGCTTCCTCCCTTAGTGGATAAATCTCAAGTGTGTTCCACACTGTCTTTCAGAGGTCCCAGAAGAATAAGCCCATAGCAATAACTAGATCATTAACACACACTCCTTCTCAGTGCTTCCCAGTGTCACCTCCTAAATAAGCTACTTGCACCCAAATCTTTGTCTTAGGACCTACTTTGGGGGGAGGTAAAATACAGCAATTCAGTAATGTGGCAGGATACAAAATAAATGCACAGAAATCAGTTGCTTTCTTATACACTAACAATGCAACTGTAGAAAGAGAAATTAGAGAATTGATTCCATTTACAATAGCACCAAAAACCATAAGATACTTCGGAATAAACCTAACCAAAGAGGTAAAGGATCTATACTCTAGGAACTACAGAACACTCATGAAAGAAATTGAAGAAGACACAAAAAGATAGAAAAACAATCCATGCTCATGGATCGGAAGAATAAACATTGTTAAAATATCTATGCTGCCCAGAGCAATCTATACCTTCAATGCCATCCCAATCAAAATTCCAATGACATTTTTCAAAGTGCTGGAACAAACAATCCTAAAATTTGTATGGAATCAGAAAAGACCCCAAATCGCCAAGGAAATGTTGAAAAAGAAAAACAAAGCTGGGGGCATCACGCTGCCCGATTTCAAGCTATATTACAAAGCCATGATCACCAAGATAGCATGGTACTGGCACAAAAACAGACATATAGACCAGTGGAGCAGAATAGAGAGCCCAGATATGGACCCTCAACTCTATGTTCAAATAATCTTCGACAAAGCAGGAAACAATATGCAATGGAAAAAAGACAGTCTCTTCAATAAATGGTGCTGGGAAAACTGGACAGCCACATGCAGAAGAATGAAACTCAACCATCCTCTAACACCACACACAAAGATAAACTCAAAATGGATGAAAGACCTCAATGTGAGACAGGAATCCATCAAAATCCTAGAGGAGAACATAGGCAGTGACCTCTTTGACATCGGCCACAGCAACTTCTTTCAAGATACATCTCCAAAGGCTAGTGAAACAAAACAAAAATGAACTTTTGGGACTTCACCAAGATAAAAAGCTTCTGCACAGCAA
This sequence comes from Phoca vitulina, assembly GCF_004348235.1. Taxonomy (NCBI): domain Eukaryota; kingdom Metazoa; phylum Chordata; class Mammalia; order Carnivora; family Phocidae; genus Phoca; species Phoca vitulina. The sequence goes on from NW_022589737.1 coordinate 16,408,004, forward strand.
AGGAAACAGTCAACAAAACAAAGAGGCAACCCACAGAATGGGAGAAGATATTTACAAATGACACTACAGACAAAGGGCTGATATCCAAGATCTATAAAGAACTTCTCAAACTCAACACCCAAAAAACAAATAATCCAGTAAAAAAATGGGCAGAAGACATGAACAGACACTTCTCAAAAGAACATGTACAAATGGCTAACAGACACATGAAAAAATGTTCATCATCATTAGCCATCAGGGAAATTCAAATCAAAACTACACTGAGATATCACCTTACACCAGTTAGAATGGCAAAAATTGACAAGGCAAGAAACAACGAATGTTGGAGAGGTTGTGGAGAAAGGGGAACCCTCTTACACTGTTGGTGGGAATGCAAGTTGGTACAGCCACTTTGGAAAACAGTGTGGAGGTGCCTCAAAAAATTAAAAATAGAGTTACCCTATGACCCAGCAATTGCACTACTGGGGATTTACCCCAAAGACACAGATGTAGTGAAAAGAGGGGCCATATGCACCCCAATGTTCATAGCAGCAATGTCCACAATAGCGAAACTGTGGAAAGAGCCGAGATGTCCTTCAACAGATGAATGGATAAAGAAGATGTGGTCCATATATACAATTGAATATTACTCAGCCATCAGAAAGGATGAATACCCAACTTTTACATCAACATGGATGGGCCTGGAGGAGATTATGCTAAGTGAAATAAGTCAAGCAGAGAAAGTCAATTATCATATGGTTTCACTTATTTGTGGAACATAAGGAATAGCATGGAGGACATTAGGAGAAGGAAGGGAAAAATGAAGGTGGGGAATCGGAGGGGGAGACAAACCATGAGAGACTATGGACTCCGAGAAACAAACTGAGGGTTTTAGAGGGGAGGGGGGTGGGGGGATGGGTTAGCCCGGTGGTGGGTATTATGGAGTGCACGTACTGCATGGAGCACTGGGTGTTACACGAAAACAATGAATCATGGAACACTGCATCAAAAACTAATGATGTACTGTATGGTGACTAACATAACATAATAAAATAAAATAAAATTTAAAAAAAAGTGAAAGCTACATTACAATAGAAGGGTATAAGCTAAGCACATCAGCATACTGTTGAGGGGAAGAAGCAAGTCACAGAACAATGCTTACAGCTCTAGTACATTTATTTAAAAAAATAGGGGGTGGGGGGGCTAGGGGGCTGGGTGATGTACACTGGGGAGGGTATGTGCTATGGTGAGCGCTGTGAATTGTGTAAGACCAATGAATCACAGACCTGTACCCTGAAACAAATAATACATTATATGTTAATAAAAAGAAAAAAATCGTAATGACATATATGGGACAGCGAAACTGTAAAGAAAAATGAGAGAATGATTATCATAAAAGTTGGCCTGATGGTTGCCTCTGGGGTGTGGAACCAAAGGGGCTCTTAAGGGACTGGTAATATTCTATTTCTTAACCTGGTTGTTACACATCGGTGTTAGTTATATTTTTATTCCTGAAATGATACATCTATTTTTTATTTACACTTTGTGTATTTCATGTTTCATAATAAATAAGCTTTAAATGCTATCAAATTACTATGTGGAAGACAGAAGGGGAATTGCAATCAATCAGCCAATCTATCATTAAGTACAAGGATTTTGCACTTGGATTGCTTTGAATGTGTTTTAAGTTTTCATTCCATTTTAATGAAATCGGAAGATACATTATGTATGTGATTCATGCAAGAAAGACTTCAGAGACCTCCCATCAGCAAAACCATACTAAAAAGAAACGCCTTGGTACTAACATCAAAAGATTTATGAATGAAGGCACTTTATAAGCTATAAAATGTTTAAATTTTACGTTTTAAGTTAAAACATTTAATGTATGTATATTTTTATGTAGGTATGCATGTATACATATGTGTTATCTTCTCTTTAATCCAATTTTATTTTCTTTCATAAATTAACTGACTATCAGTTCTATTCATACCATATAGGAGGACATCTACTCTATTAAACCTTAAGGAAATGAACTAAGATTTTGATTTTTTTTAAGACTTTATTTAGGAACTAATGGGAGGTAAGAATAGAATAGCATAGAGGTTATGCATGCTGGAAAAATAAGCTTGACCTTTAACTTTTATTCCTGAGAAAATATAAAACTTAAATATTAAGAAAGATTATCTCCAATATGAGTGAATATAGCATAAATCATCTTCAAAGCAGTTTTTTCTCATTACTTATTCTCATACTAACTTGAAAGCAATATGTCACTTTTCAAACCACTGAAGCAAAGTTAAATATATATAGAGAGAGAGATAGATATATAAACCTCATTTATATATATGTGTCTCCATTTGTATAAGTCTGCCTTTCAACACTCACTGGAAAAATAGAAGATTATTGTACATCTGGTCTTTTGGTTAAAGTTAGCAGCGATTTTTTTGTTAATCTTTGGAGTGATCAGGAGTTTTGAAGGATGTCTTAATCCTGCTCTGAGTGTGTCAAAGTAGATGTCTTTGTTCATTTCACAAAACCAATAAGAGTGCTGTTGTGAGGATTAGATTTTGACAATTCAATCCAGATGACTACTTTATTATGGAAAAATATTCTGCATCCCTATCTAATCCAGAAAGTATATTCATAGAGAAGGCACCGCAGCCACGCTATTATACAGTTGCAAATATTAAAATTAAAGGTTATAAGAAGAAACACAGCTGTTAAAGGGCAGTGACTGAGTGAATTCATTTCAGTGTTACATATCTATGATGATGTGGATTATTCAAGATTTTTTCCAAAACTCATTTCAAAGGCTCTCACTTTAGCATTTCAAAAGTGGTGGATAATATTTGGGGGAAAAAAAGTTTCACTTCTTTTAAATACAATAATAATAGAGTTTGAAAGCTAAATATGCAAAGGCTTATAAAATAATGTGTGCCAGGGAGTTCTGAATGTCAATTGTGTGCACAGATGTCTCAGTTGGAGCATAAAATATTGGCATGTTTCATAAGCAGTTTTTCTTTCTAGAAGAACTTACTTGCACCCATGCAGTGACAGGAGCTTTCTTTATGACATAGAGGAAAACTGATAATCTCTAAAAAAAAATGGGTAAAAATGTGGATCTCCAAATTTAACTGATACTGAGTGTGAATTATTAAACAAATAAAATGTTTCATATGAGTATTATCTGCTTTTTGCTTTTATTTTAAAAATTCAAAACATATCAGGGCCTATTTCACCTCAGAGAAGTATGGTCAAACTATCTTAAGCTTTAAAGTTAAAACATGTGGTGCTCCATTCCTGAAAGTCCAGATTTTAGAAAGAACATTGATTTAACTCTACATTTTCCCAAAAATACGATGCTTCTCTTCCCATTGCAATATAAAGTCAGAGGCTACTTTATGAATATTTGCTATTAGTCTCTTAGTGACACAATTGGATTCAGAGATTGTAAAGACTTCGTTCGAGAGTGAGATTTTCCACCTCTACGTATAATTCTTCCTCTTGAAACTCTGCTTCCCAAAGTGTATTTCATGAACTACTTAGTTTGGGTCTTTGCAACATATAGTCATACCAAGATTTCCATTGCCAAAGTAGGTTGGAAAGTACTAGAAGGCATCCTTAGAGATATATGAGACACTGGTGTTTTGAAATTTTTCTGTAGCAGACAAAACTGTTTAATTTACTTCTAAAACTGGAATTTCCTAGTTTGCTTGACTTTTTGCACATAACCCCAATTGATATGCTATGGTATGGGTAGGCAAATGCTGTCCTATGTAATGTAATCGAGGAATACATTCTGGCTGGCCTTTAAATGAGTATTCATTTCTACAAAATGCAAACATTAATATATTTATATTTATAATAAAAATACTTTGTATGTAATCATTAATAAGAGCCTGATAATTTACTGATTTCTCTTCAAGATCAGCGCCAGGCTTCCCGGAGATTGTATTTGTTTGTTTGCTTTGCCTAACTACAGTGGTACAGAGACTAGAGAATTTGGGGCAGTATTGTCTCGTAAAATATGGGATACTTTTCAGATAATAATATCAAGAAACTAAAGCTTTCAAATGAGAGAACCAGAGTGAGGGAAACTTGAAGTTCTATCCTCTAAAGAAGGATCCAATTTATGTTCTTTTGAGGAGTCCATGCTTTCCCAAACCCATCTCAGGGCCTTTTTTATATTTTAGGAATGTTGCCAGGGTTTGAAGGGCAGCTGTGAGCACATTATATTATGTGACCTACATGTAGTTTTTTCCCCCATTTTCATCTCTTCTTATAGGAACCGAGCCAAATTTACTTTGAGATGGGATTACTCAGTTGAAGTTTCTAGAATTGTAGCGGCTGCAGCTTTTGTTGAGTTACTCGTATAAACAAGAAATTGCTCATTAATTATGTCATAACTACATTAACATCAGAGTACTCCAAGAGCAAGGTACTGACCTAAGTTTGCTCTGTTGCAAGTGCCCTTCCTGCCTGTCTTCCCTGGGCTAACTCATACATCTCAAGGTCCTATATTATCTCTGGGAAGCATCCCAGACTAGCCCTAAGTATCCCTATTCAGTGCTCCCAAAGGAAATTGTACTTATTTCTAACCATGTCATCCATTCGTATTTTAAAAAATATTACAAGAAATAGTCATATAATACAATGGAATATTACTCAGCCATCAGAAAGGATGAATACCCACAATTTGCATTGACATGGATGGAACTGGAGGGGATTATGCTAAGTGAAATAAATCAAGCAGAGAAAGACAATTGTCATATGGTTTCACTCATATGTGGAATATAAGGAATAGCACAGAGGACCGTAGGGGAAGGGAGGGAAAACTGAATGGGAAGAAATCAGAGAGGGAGACAAACCATGAGAGACTCTTGACTCCGGGAAACAAACTGAGGGTTGCAGAAGGGAGGGGGGTGGGAAGATGGGGTAACTGGGTGATAGGCATTAAGGAAGGCACATGATCTGATGAGCACTGGGTGTTATATGCAACTAATGAATCATTGAACAGTACCTCAAAAACTAATGATGTACTATGTGTTGGCTAATTGAATTTAAATTAAAAAAAAAAGAAAGAATCATATAAAATAAGCCACTGCACTTATTATAAAAATGCTGTTGAGAATGTTATTTTATAAATCACTTTATATCCTTTATATAAAATTTCAGAGAGCTATTTCTTGTATAATTCAGTGCTATAAAAAGCTTTTGTCTCCTCTCAAAGACTCATATGATTCTTCCTTTTGATAATGAGAATGATATAACTGATTATGTGTTTACTTTTAGATATGGCTGCCAGGAGGCTTAGGGCCAAATCTAAGGTTTATTTCAGAGAAACTTTTAAGGTTCTCGTAAGGTTCTTTTTGTATAATTTTTTGGTCCTTTTTTTTGCCATTTTGTTTGTTTTAATTTCATGTATATTTTGTCATAAGCCACCTCACAACTTTTGTGAAAAAGTAGGGCTTTGATAAATATTTATAAAAATAAAATGTAGATGAAGAGGCCAACTGTCCAGTGAATTCCTTTGTTCTTGAGCAAACATGGATTATTAAGTCAAAATCCTTTATTTGTTTATCTTTTTTTTTTTTTTAAGATTTTATTTATTTATTTGACAAAGAGACACAGCGAGAGAGGGAACACAAGCAGGGGGAGTGGGAGAGGGAGAAGCAGGCTCCCCGCCGAGCAGGGAGCCCGATGCGAGGCTTGATCCCAGGACTCTGGGATCATGACCTGAGCCGAAGGCAGACGCCCAACAACTGAGCCATCCAGGCGCCCCTATTGGTTTCTCTTTTTAATTTGGGCTCCTTGTTTGTTAAGTCAATTGCATCAGTTTAAACCTGTTTGAATAGTCCTAATGAATCTGGTTTTGGTAGGGAATAAATTTATTAAACCTGAAATTATATTCCAAGGGTTTAATTAAGGAGGTTTGGCCCTTGTACAACTCCTCCTGAAAGCACACTTCACAATTAACCTCCCTCCAGCTTGTTTGCACTCATCTCTTTTTTTCCCCTCAATTTCGCTTAAGCACGTTTCCTTAATGTAAACCTTGCTGACCTGGGAACACATATATAAATTCTCCATATTTTGAAACTGTAGCCCTGAAATGCTGGGGGTGTTTGGGGGACATTTTCTGCTGGTGTTTCTTCTGTGCCATTAAATTACTCCTAAGCGTGCCACTGTTTTTTGAGATTTCCTATTACTTTGCTTTTCAATTTTTTAAAAAAGTCAGTATTTAACTTGCCTTAAGTCTTTCAGAGTATATGAATAATATTTAACAACAGCATTGTGATGGTAAAATCCAAACTTCGGAATTTAGATCCAGAGATCCAAAGATCCCTATTTTGGATCCCTATTTGGGTCTGTTGTTTGTTTTTTCATCTCTGTTGTACTGTTCTATCTTGAACTATAAGGGTATTAAAAATCATGAATAATGCAAAAGCATTGCAAAGAAATGAACATGCATTTTATTATTTTTTAAGATGTATTGATTTATTTTAGAGAGAGAGTGAGGGGTAGAGGGAGAGGGAGAGAGAGAATCTCTAGCAGACTCCCCACTGAGTGTGGAGCCCTACCCCATGATCATGAGACCATGACCTGAGCCAAAATCAAGAGTGAGCCACTTAACCGACTGAGCCACCCAGGCGCCCCGAACATGCATTTTAGAATTAAACCTAGTGATGGACAGATTGCCTTAAAGAAGAAAGAATACAAATATATTCTGCTGGGGGAACATATTCTTCAGAAAGTCATCCCTCACCCAAAACATTGTTAAGAGTGAACACCATTTTCCCTTGTGTTTAGCTGGTGTTCTCATGAGCACTATCAAATCAGGTCAAGAATTTCCTTAGAGGAACCTATGAGATACAGTCATTCATTTATTCATTCAAATATATGTTTATTGAATGCCCACTTTGTCCCAAGCATTCTTCTCTGCTTGGGACATATCAGTGGGCAAAACCAGCAAGAATTCCTAGCTGGCAGTGACACTTAATAGCAATAGACAGAATAAGTAAGTAAAGGATATGATAAGCAGAAGGTGACAAGTGCTATGAAAAAAATTAGAAGAGGATAAGGGAGATATGAATGCAGGGGTGTATAGGAAATTTTTGAAGGACTTTCAAGGAAGAGAAGGAAACATTTTTTTAAAAGATTTATTTATTTATTTTAGAGGGGAAGGGGAGAGGGAGAAAGAGTCTTAAGCAGATTCCCCACAGAGTGCAGAGCCCGACACAGGATTTGATATCAGGACCCTGAGATCATGACCTGAGCTGAAATCAAGAGTCCGACACCTAACCAACTGCACCACCCAGGCACCCTGAGAAGGAGACATTTGAACAAAGATTTGGAGAAGGTGTGAGAACATTCATATGAGGATAGAAAAGTTGTTAGCAAAGAGATGTCAAAATCAGCTGGCTCTGACAGGAGAGAAAGAAGCAAAAAGAGATGTCAAGTTATTTTGACTCAATTTTATCTTCAGATCTGAATGTTTCAAAGTAATTGCAGCCCTAAGTGAAGATAAGTAGGTTTTTTATTAGTTTTCAGTCCCAAACACAAACTTTATTTAATAAAGTCAGGAAGAGGTGGTTTTTCTCAAACACCTCCTACAGTTATCATGAGTTGGAACAGAAAAGCAGTAGATGACCTTGAAAGTAACAGCAACTCACACCACATAAATGTGATACACATTAGATACCTAGCATTAGACACTGAAAACAGGTACCAAAGCTTGACAGTTCATACAACATTTTCCAGGAGATTCAATAACAATACATCAAGATGTAATCTCTTCCAGGACAAATTCATCCTTCCCAAGATGCCAGAAATCTTTTATCTGCTTCCCAATGCCTGAAGTCATATATCAGGCAGTCATGAAAATGCCATGAATGCAAAAGTAATTTTAATGAATCAAAACCGGAAGGCAACATGTCCACAGATGTGTAGTTTAGGAACTGTGATCAAACGGACAATTTAACTTATTCAATGTAAAAGTGACTGTTGCTAGATTAAATCACAATCATAGAGATTATATTACCTGAAAATATGAGATGAATAGATTCAAAACAGAGATTTAAAAAAAAAAGTATTTTCAGATAGTTCAGTCTATTGATATTGTTTAACAGGTCCCCAAGGTCAATAGAAAAAACTAGATGCTGGGGTCTTCAATTACTGCCAAAACTCCAGCAATCCTCAGCCTCTGTTCTTTCATCTGTTCTCCTTTCACCTATACTGCCTTTCCTTATTCTTTTAATGAATTACATGGAGAACGACCATCAGAACACATATAATGTGCCAGGTGCCATCCCAGATGCTTTTACATGTATCATCTCACTTAATTCTCACATTCTGAAATGTATGTGTGTGCAGCCACCTGTGCATGATGTAGGAAGATGGGGGGAGAATGTGGAATCTGAGTGACATTTTACAGGAGCTCAGAGAGGATGACTGCTCTAAATTCAAACATGTAGGAAGTATTAAAGCCAGGATTCTGCTCAGGTTTTGTAGCCCTGTGGGGCCATCTGCTACTTCAGAGAGGCCACTATGATATTTAATCTTTGCATAGCATTGTATTGTTTATAAAGTACATTTATATTTTATTTATTTAATTATATCATGATCCCTGAGATCATTATCTTGGTTTTCTTGAAAATTATCAGTCTACGGTATTGACATAACTTTGAAAACGCTGCAGAATGCACGAAAGCCACATGCCTATCTTTTGTGTATGAACAATTATAAACTCCACTTATATGACAGACTCATTAGATTGCCTCTATCTGAAGATAAGGAAGACTGGATTTTCAGTAAATAAAATAATGCAAAGCATGGCAAATTACTTAAGAATATTTCCTCCACTATAAAATGAGGATAATAATATCTACCTACTTACCTACCTCACAGGATTGTTGTAAAGACAAAGTGTGATAATATTGTATAAGAGAAATATACATACAATCAATACAAAGATAATGCAATATAAAAGAGATTTGAGAATTGTTTATTTTAATAATGTTTTAAATTATTTAATGATTATTATTAAAGATTATAGGAATCTTTATAATATATTTGCTTCTTTATTTTCATTGCTTTTCAACTTACATAAATACATGCTTGATATTAAAAGTTTTTAACATATCAAAATATATGGAGAAGGAAGTTAAAATTTCATTTCATACTTACCTTCCTCAATTCAACCAATTTTCCTTTTCAAGAGATGATAATGATTACTAATTTGATACTTGTTCTTACAGATCTTTCAATATTCATTTATATTCATGAATGTAAATGTATTTGATTTTTCTAAATACATATCGAATATATTTTACTTGACATTTTTGTTTGTTTTTGCTTAACAATGTGTCCTGGAGATCTTGAATAGCTATGTAGTAGTGTAGTACTCTATAATGGATAGCTAAGTTATTTCCTGGGGTGCCTGGGTGGCTCAGTTGTTAAGCATCTGCCTTCGCTTGGGTCGTGGTCCCGGGGTCCTGGGATTGAGCCCTGTGTCGGGCTTCCTGCTCAGCAGGAAGCCTGCTTCTCCCTCTCCCACTCCCTCTGCTTGTGTTCCCTCTCTGGCTCTCTGTCTCTCTGTCAAATAAATAAATAAAATCTTTAACAAAAATTAAAAAATGTGGTATATATATGAAATGAAATATTACTCAGCCATAAAAAGAATGAAATCTTTTCATTGATTACAGTATATTTTCCTTTACCTCATTGAACATAGTTATATTAGTTGCTTTTGAGCCATTGTCTGATAATTCCAACACCTGTGTCATCTGGAATTTAGCTTCTCCTTATTATCTTTTCCTTTAAGAATATATCCCATTTTCCTATTGTTTTTATGCCAAGTAATTCTAAATTTTGTCCTTGACATTATGAACCTTGTTTTGGAGTTTCTGGATTCTGTTTTATTCCTCTCTAAAGTGGTGAGGCTTTTGTTTAGCAAGAAGTTAACTTAGTTTGAAACAAACTGAAAACTTTGTCCTGCAAATAGTGGGTAACAGCTTGAATCTTGCCTCAGTTCTTTTATCTGGAAGAGTAGAAGGATATTCTATCTTGAGTTCTTTTATCTGAGCAGTTTGCATTCTGTCTTTGTTATTCAAATTGAATTAGGGCTTAGCCAGAGATTGTCTGAGTTTATATACAGAGTTTAGAGTTCTCTGGTTCTCTTTTTTGGAATTCCTCCCTCATTCTCTAGCTGCCCTGGGCTCCTTTCTCTTGGTTTCTCAGGCTAGAAAGATAGCAGGCTTTGTATATGAATTTTTGCCACCTTGTACCACACCACAACTTTTGTCTGTCCATAGGTCAAAGCCGCTTGAAATGGGAAATGCATTCTGTATTGGTTACTTCCTACACATTTTGATTCTGTGTGCTTCTGTCCACTCTCTTGACTCCTCAGGTTGTTGTTTTACTGTCTGGAGTTTCCAGGTGTTACCTGTGGAAAGGTCAACCTGTTATAAGTCTACTTCTCCATACTAGAAGAGGAACTCTCTAAATCAAAGTAATAAAAAAATTAAATTTTTGCATATAAATAATAAATTATAAGAATTATGCATGCTTGGGGTGCCTGGGTGGCTCAGTTGGTTAAGTATCCGACTCTTGGGTCTTGGCTCAGGTCTCCATCTCAGGGTCAATGGTTCAAGCCCTGTGTTGGGGGTGGGGGTGCGCCTGGGTGGTTCAGTTGGTTAAGCATCCAACTCTTGATTTTGGTGTCTCAGGTCATGATCTCAGGGTCTGGCTCTGTGCTGGGCGTGGAGCCTGATTAAGATTTCCCCTTTCTCTCTGTTCAGTACCCCCCCCACCCCACTCTCTCTCTCTAAAAAAAAAAAAAAAGAAAAAAGAATTATGCATGCTTGATCTAAGGATTATGTTTCTGGCATGTGTGTTTAAGAGAATTTTCCCTCTACTTGTCCATTCCTAACCACCATTTTACTATCATAAGAGAAGTTTATTTTCTTATTCTGCTTCAGATTGTCTAATAAACATCCTTTGATAAGCTGATAGGCAACAGACCTATAGATCCAAGTCAGTGCTATTCAAATTGTGGTTTGCCAATCAGTGCCTGTACATGAACTATTTATTGCCTGTCCATGATGAGATGAGAGCAGAATTGAGAATATGTGCTTAGGAACCTTCATGTAACTTTCATGAAGTCATTTTAGATCCATTACTTATAAGAAAAAAAATTGGCCTTGCATATTGCATGCCTTCAGGTTTTGTTTAAGTTTCATTTATTTAGTAATTAATTCTTCTATTTTAAAAAAACATTGGTTGATGACAGCTTGGAAATTAAAAACAAAACACTTGTTCTTCCCACAGATCATCTGAGAAACACTGGCCCAGATTTCAAATAAAAAAATTACTTTTGGGAAGGTCTTAAGTTAACCATTTAATAGGAGAGATTGAAAGAGGACTTCAACTACCTCCATTTTGACCTCAGTCTATACCTTTTAATTGATTAAGTTCCTCTTTCCAGCTTATTTCTTAACTCAGGCAAAAGACCCTGTGGGCAAAGCATCCCCGGATTGGGAACAGAAACTACCCACTTAAGCAGTAAGGACTGTCCAGAGCCAGCAAGACTCTGCCCATGGTCCATGACTGACTCCAAGATAATGATCAATTTACTTTACTGCCCACCTGCACATACCCACCAACTTTGAAGTATTTTCAGCACTTTGAGATAGTTGAGAGGATAGTCTGCTGTTTTCCCAGTGTTGACCTCACTGAAATAAATTCCTTTCTTGTTTCACCACCGCTAGTTTCTCTGCCTTTGGATTTTGTCAGCTCGGAGTGGCTGAACCTGGTCTGTTTGGGATCCCCGGAGCCAGGTGCTCTTGCACACCTGTACCCCGGCTGCAAGATGAGCCTATGCTGTAATTTAATTTTAGCAATAGTTCCTGAAGACCTGGGATAGGCTAAAGTGTTCTGTTAAAAGACAAGAAAACTGGGGCGCCTGGGTGGCTCAGTGGGTTAAGCGTCTGCCTTCGGCTCAGGTCATGATCCCAGGGCCCTGGGATCAAGCCCCACATCGGGCTCCCCACTCAGCGGGAAGCCTGCTTCTCCCTCTCCCACTCCCCCTGCTTGTGTTCCCTCTCTCGCTGTGTCTCTCTCTGTCAAATAAATAAATAAAATCTTAAAAAAAAAAAAAAAAAGACAAGAAAACTGAGGTGCAGAAAGTCCTAATCAAGGTGATTTCTCTTGGGTATATGACACAGCAGCCAACATGTCAGAAAAAGAATTAATTTAACTTTCAGCTGAGATTAAAGTATTCTTTGCTTGTTATTCATTCTCAGAAATCACTGCTTTAATATTTAGAAGTAAAATGTAAGTTCAGAGGAAGAACAAATAATAATAGCAACACATCCTTTGACTGAGATCCTTCTGCGCAACCAACTCTGTACAGGGAAAAACAATCCTTTTATGTGGATATTTTTATTCCCATTTTAGAGATGAGAAAGCAGTGTTGGAGAAACAACTTAATTGAAATCATGCAACAGAGTCAGGATCCCAATTCAGATTTGTCTGGTTCTAAAATCTCTACACTAACATTACTGTTTTTTTCTTTTTTAGATTTTTAAGTAATCTCCTCACCCCAAAGTGGGGCTCGAACTCACAACCCTGAAACCAAGAGTCACACGCTCTACCAACTGAACCAGCCAGGTGCCCTGCATTATCGTTCTTTATTAATCACCAGATAGACTCATATACAAATTGTTACATCATCAGGCAGGTGGTTTCAAGTGCTCTATTAACACAGTCCTAGAAACAACTGGGCCGTAGAGAGCGCTTGGATCTTCCTCATCAGTCTTCACCAAACTTAGCTTAGAAAAATCTATGTCAAAGTATCAAGTGACAGTGAGTCAGCATTTTGGAAGACAGGTAGAAACTCGGAATCAATAAGCAAATTCTTTTATGAATCATTGTAGATGTTTATGTTTGTTAAGTGTTTCTGCCTATTTTCTTTGCCTATTAGAGGAGGACAGTTAAAGGCCTCTTTAAAAATTATATAAATAAAAACTATCAGCTGCCATCCTATCCTTGCCAAGCTAGAGAATGGAATAGAAAGGCAAAGGCTTTTAAAGTGCTTAAAAACATTTTATTTTAGGGACGCCTGGGTGGCTCAGTCATTAAGCATCTGCCTTCGGCTCAGGTCATGATCCCAGGGTCCTGGGATCAAGCCCAGCATAGGGCTCCCTGCTCCACAGGAAGCCTGCTTCTCCCTCTCCCACTCCCCCTGCTGTGTTCCCTCTCTCGCTGTGTCTCTCTCTGTCAAATAAATAAATAAAATCTTTCAAAAAAACCCCAACATTTTATTTTAATAAGTATGCTGAACACAACTAGGTTAGGTTGTTCTTTTGGGGAATGTACTTCAAGTTAGTATTTCACTGGCCCTATACTTTAAGATTTTCTTAAAACAGTTGTCAGTATAAATTAAATCTAGTTTAAATGAACATAATTCTATTTATCCTAGCAAGGAAGGTTTTTTAAATGATTCATTGTTATTTTTTTTACAGAAATAATCTTTGCATCATTTTATACTTCACACATGAGGTAACTGTGATTCAGTCTCAATCAGAAAAATCCCTTTATGCTTTCCTTCTTTTGTCCTTCCCGTGTCTTCCATAACAGAAATGACCAGCAGAAGCATTTCCCCTTCACCCAATTCCTATTCTCTTATCACAGTTCTCTCTCTCTACCCTCCCTTCCTGCTCTGCAGGGGAATTTGAGAGGGCAGGGAAAGATTGCTTAAGTTTGTCGCCTATCCAACATTACCACATATAATAGTGTATGTGTCTAATTCTTTTTGCATATTTATCAGATCTCATTTTCCTCTTCCATACCTCCTTGGGTGTACAATGGACTAATGCCAAAGTGCTTTGCCCCTGCACCCTTCCAGACCACACAGACTTAATCCAAGTCATAGCTGGACTGAAAATTTCTGCTTTACTAGTGCCTTTTCTACAACGCTGGGCCGGTGGTAGAATGAAGATAGGAGTTGAATCACAGATCTGTACCTCTGAAACAAATAATACAATGTATGTTAAAAAAAAAAAAAAGAAGATAGCAGGGGAAGAATGAAAGGGGGAAATCGGAGGGGGAGATGAACCATGAGACAATGGACTCAGAAACAAACTGAGGGTTTTAGAGGGGAGGGGGGTGGGAGGATGGGTTAGCCTGGTGATGGGTATTAAAGAGGACACGTTCTGCATGGAGCACTGGGTGTTATACGCAAACAATGAATCATGGAACACTACATCAAAAACCAATGATGTAATGTATGGTGATTAACATAACAATAAAAAATTTAAAAAAAATCTTAAAAAAAAAGAAAAGCATTAATTTTTTTCCTAAATGTCCTGTACTTTCTCTACTACCTTTCCCATACCAATCACTTCTTACTTCTCTGCCCCCTTCCTATATATTCCTGCCCTATAGCTACCATTTTTTGAAGTTGTTTTAGAAACCGTTTATATGCATTAATACATCACATCCTAACAACACTTATGAAGTAGGTAGTAATACTAACAGCTAATATTTGAGTGCTTACTATGCGCCAAAAAATTTTTAAGCATTTTACATGTATTAATTTATCTAATCTGTGAAGTTATTATTTTTCCTATTTTACAGATAAGGAAGCTGATGTTCAATACCTTGGGTTACACTGCAAGCGACCAGCAGAGGCAGGATTTGAATTCGTGTCTGACTGGCTAAAGCAACCTTTAATCACTATTTAATTATTAATTATTTAATTATTATTTTCAGCCCCAAATCTGGTGAACACTTTGCCATCTCTAACACCCTCAACCTTTGTGTGCCCCTATGTTCTCTTCCTCTCTTCGTGCACCGCCCCCGTCCTTTCTGCCCCTTCATCCTACTGTTTGCCCGCACGCCTTTACTACCCCGTCTTCTCCACCATTCCTGTCTCACTCATCCCCATCCCTATGATCCTTGTCCCTTTCTTCTCCTGAGATCCTCGCCCCTAGTATTCCCTTATTCCTCTCTCTTATTTCTAAAATTCCCCCCTCCTCCCAAAGGATCCTCGTCTCCCCCAGCCTCAGGGTACTCTCTCACTCCTGGAAGGGCCACCTCCCTTTCCCAGCCCAGAGGAAGCGCGGGGTACGCAGCGAGCGCACGTAGCGAGCGCAGCGCGTCGGGGCTGGAGTCGGAGGGGAGCCGCGGGGTCCTCCCGCTCCTCGGTAGTCCCCGGGCGCGGTGCAGTCTGGGGGAACATGGCCGCTTCCGGTCTCCCTCCCGGGCCGGCGCTGGCCTGACCGCGGCCCCTGCCCGCCGCACTCCGCCCTCCGCTCCTCCCGCCCCGCAGCCGCGGAGGTCGCTTCAGCCTTTCCCTCCCGCTGCCCCCGCCGCGCCATGGAGAAGAGCTCGAGCTGCGAGAGTCTTGGCTCCCAGCCGGCCGCAGCACGGCCGCCCAGCGTGGACTCCCTGTCCAGGTAACCAGGATGCCCCGGGCCCCGCCCAGCGCCCGAGAGGGATGGAGAGGGGCCGGGGACCCGCTGGATGGTGCCCCAACTCCTGGACTTGCTTCCCGAAGGCTGCGCCGAAATTCCTTTCCAGGGACTTGGGAACCACTTCTTCCTCCCTCTTTGGGGTTTAGAGGCTGGGGAAAAGGGAGGTTAAAACTCACTGCTGCTTTATCGGTGACTCTACGTATAACGATCTCATTTTATCCCTGGTTGAGGGAGCCCCAGTTCATTAGTTTCTCTTGTTTCTCATTCCCTCTCGAATTATTTTTTTGGACAGCCCTTCCCCCAGCCACCACCCCTCATTTCCTCTCAGCCTTTCTTTACTCTTTTCCAAACCATTCTCCAGTCTTTCTTCCATCTGTCCGTGTTTCTTTGATTTTGGGATTCTTGCCCACCCTTTCCTCTTTTTTCCATCACTTTACTTCCATATCTCTTTAATGATTTTCCCTATACTCTGACCCTTTCCCCCCATTTCGTTTTAAAAATGTAAATAAAAATGCCCACTGTACGTCTTTTCTAAATCTTGCAGCTGAAAGTCATTATCTAGGAATCTGAGCAGTCCTTAACCCGGAGTGAGTAATGAGTTGTAGTTTTCTTCCTTCTTGGGCTACCGGTTCTCCTGGTTATTTCTCTTGTTCCAGATGGGATTTTTTTTTTTTTTTTTTCCTGGAATTTTGAGGAGTACTTTAGTATGCAATTGTGTAGACAGCTGTTGTGAATATTAACTAGACATGTTTTGGATGAATATTTTCCCTTTGGTTTTAAAATAGTGATTTAAAATTTTAGGAAGAAATAATAGAAGACCTGTGTTTGTTATGTAGCCACAATGAAATCAGGTTCTTTCCCATCAAAAAACAGTCTAATTATTATTAGGGAGTTATTGGATACTAATCCGTGTGAAAACACAAATTTCATTTTCCTCTGAATAAATTGAAGTTTCTTTCTTTTAATTCATTTGGGACTCCACTAAATATGGGTGACACAGCTATGTTTTCCTATTACTGTTCAGACCTTATGGGAAACTATTAGCTGATTCCATCATTATAAATTAGATTCTCTAAAGCACTCATAGCAACCTGCCCACACCTTTTTCAGAGTTCTTAACAGACAGTGTAATTGTTGGTTTAATTGACTTTTCTCCTAGGCTATAAGCTACTGGAGGACAAGGACCATATCTTACTTATCTTCTTGTCTCTAGCATTTAACAGAGACCCTGCATGTCAGAGGTGCTCAATAAAATTTTTTTTTTGAATCTGTAGATGTAATTATCCAGGAGAGAAGAATTTTTCTTTGCATTCAATCATATATACTGTACATTTGTTTCAGGTATTTAAAAAATTTTATGTTTATTACTCTGAAATTTAGGAAGTGGAGGATTTACATTCTCAGTCATAAAATTATGAAGAAAACAGGTTGGAAAATTGTAATTTTATAGGAAAGTTACAAATGGCAGCTATGGTTCAGAATAGAATGTAAAGAAAACAAGTGAAGCAACCAGTAATCTCACCCAAGCAAGAGGATTTAGAACCACAGGAGGCAGCATAGTCTGTTAGAATGAAGAATGTACTGGAAGTTAGGAGGCTCAGGGTCTTAAAAGTCCCTGGCTCTGCTAGCTTTTTGGCTTGTATCATTTAACCTTTCTAGTCTGCAGTTTTCTCATCTTTCACAATAACGAAGTTGATCTAGAAAACCTGTAAGGTCCCTCGGCAGTCTAAAGTTCTATCATTCTTTATCTCAATGACAATAACGATTAAGATGCATTCTTATCAACTACTAAGATATTCCCTTTACGGATTTTTGAAATTATACAAAATCTCTTTACGGATTTTGAAATTATACTAAATAAATAAATTTATTACAAATTAATGTATCTAATTGTGCCATTTAAGTACATTTAATTCCCCCCAAAGAAAGCCCAGTAACTTTAAAGTTTATATATGCATTCTAATTCTTAATTAAAAAATTATGTTACTGACATATGAATTTGAGAAAACTAACTCCTTGAAAGAGTTTGGACTAGAATATGTTAGCCTTGTCCTCTCTGGACAAAAATATAAGTATGATCTACTTTCCATAGGAAAATGACAGCTTTCATTCCTTTCCTCTGGAAGGTAGAAAAAATTACATTTATTGAATGTCTGCTATGTAGAATTCACCCTGCTAAATTTTTTCATGTCTTTTATTTTATGAATCATTACACCTGGTTGATCAACAGTATAGAATAGCTGCATTATAGACGCTTGTTAGCTTGTTAGCTTAAATTTAAACTTAATCTGGGCAAACAATCAATTGTAGATGATTCTGATACAGAGGCAGGGTAGACAACCATGATTATAATAGCTATGCTAAGTGGCTATCCAGTTGTTTAAGTTTTTACTTTGATAGTCTATGGTAAAGCAGAATATCTGTGTTTGGACTGTATTGTCTCAGCCTTTTGCGGAAATGTTGCCCTTAAATTGTTTATTTTTATGCCTTCTGTTTTTTACAATTAGGAAATTTTCAATTTCAAATTTTCAATTTTTCAATTAGGAAATTGCCATGTGAATTTGTTTTGATACCTCCTATACAATAATAGTTAATATGTTCAGTGTGTTCCATATGTCTTTTACAGACTAGATTGACATAAATTTCTGCTGAGTTTAGCTCCAGGAAAAATTGTTTATTCAAAAAAAAGTGTGCTTCCTATTTGTTTGAAAACGCAAACTATGTAACTGCATGTTTCTCTTCAATTTAGCAAAAAGACTTCAGTCAGATTTGTAACTGAAGTTGGTAATGTACGCCTATCTAATTTCTTCAAGTACTTCTATTAGATGAATTCAGTTTAAATATTATATTTAAATGTGTTAATTTGTAAGTTTCTTATGTTTCTCTGGGAAATAGGAATAATATAAATCTGAAAAATTTTACACTAATCCTTCTGGTTGCCCACTGTTTTTTGAAAATGACACACTCCATTGAAGTTGGTTGACAGGCTCTTGTGGGATCTGTAGTTCACTCTAAACGTATGTTGAGTCTTGGGGAGCCTCGGTGGCTCAGTCAGTTGAGTGTCCGACTCTTGGTTTCGGCTCAGGTCATGATCTCGGGGTCGTGGGATTGAGCCTGGAGTCGGGCTCTGTGCTTATTGCAGAGTCTGCTTGAGGTTCTCTCCCTCTCCCTCTGCTCCTCCCCCGGGCGTGCACACTCTCTCTCAAATAAATACAGTTTTCAGATGTATGTTGAGTCTTGATATGTCTGTCTGTCTATGTACCTATATATGTGGTCGTCTCAGAGCTGCTACTGCTTCTGGCTTTGCCTTTTAGGTCATCATAGGCTTGATGCTTTTGGCCACAAAAGAGTGATTTAATTTTTTTATATGATATCCAGATAGCAGTTTCCTAGTCAGCTATAGTTATGTCATCCTCCATCCTTAAAAAAAGTAACTGTCTTTGGTGAATCTTGCTTGGTGTTAGTCTCCTTCAATGAGCTGTTCAGCAGCTCTTGTATATCCTGTGTTGTCCATTCTTCGATGTGTCCAGCCCCAGAGAGAGAGTTGTGAAAAAGTTCACTTCAGCACCCTGATAATCTGGCTGCATTCCATAATTTAATTCTCGTTGCCCTTGCTCTGATTCTTGACATAAGTATGATTTATACAGGATATAGATAAAACAGTACTGTAGGCTAGATATGATAGCTAGGGTAGGCCTGAGCCTTAGAATTGTATAAGTTATACAGCAGGATTTGTCACTATATTGATATTATTTCTGCCTTCTTAGTCTGGCTTTCCATTTTTTCAGTTTGTACACTGTTATAAAATGCACTGCCTGAGTGGGTTTCTTTGATTATTTTTTATTATGCATAATCACATGCTCTTATATCTAGTGCCAAATAGGTGTCTAGTAAATGTTTGAATAAAGAAATGTTGAATGTTCACTGCTCTCTTATTTGCTGTCTCCATTCGAAGGATTAAAAAGGGTTTTCTTATGTTGAATTTGGCCCGTAAAGACACAACTTCAAGTTCAAGCTAAAGTTATTCTTGCATGAAGCCTCTTGACACACTGAGCTGATTTTATTGGCTACATTATCTTTTCTGTGCCCAGTCATATATTTTCACAACATTGTGTTCCTTTAACCTACACCTGCTTTTCCATCTGCTACTCTTGATTATTTTGGTCTCTTTCTGTCTAACTTATTTTGTCAGTCATTTTATTTAATATCTGTTTCTTTCATATTTTATATACCCTCATATACTCTAGTTATTCTGGGCACCGGTTGTTTGTCTCAGATTATTTTGGTTTATCAATTGATTTCTAGTCTATAAATTCATTAGCATTTATATTTACGTATTTATATATATATACTTACATTTAACTTAGATAAAAAAATCAAAGTGTGGTACATTGAATATACTCAGAAAAGTAGTCTTCAACTACATTTTTAAGTTACATGTCTTCCTTTAAAATTATCATCATCTGAAAACAGCAAATCCTGGTTGTTTCCATGAATTTTGATGGTACTTATAGTCTGAAAAGGGAGAAGAGTTTTTAAGATTTCTGAAACACATTTTTTTGTAAGATTTCATCTCTAGTTTCAGCCTCAAGTTCTGTTCTAGAGCTGATATGTTGGTAGGAAATGTATTTTTGGGTTGTTTTCCAGTAGTGGTGATAGATTTGTGTCCAATCACACATTCTTACCCACTCCCTTTGTGACTCTTGGCATGTCTTCTGAGGCACCTGGCCAGGATTAGTGGTAGAAACTAGTTATGGAACTAAGTGAAACTTACAGGTTGAGCTTCCAACCTTGGCAATATAATTAGCACCTTGTGTCAGACATTGGACATACTTACTTATTTTGTATTTCATTATTCCAGGACCCTAAAAATACTTTAAAGTTCTGTCAGATAAGATCCAGTGTTATTGTGAACTTCAGTAATTATAGATTTTTTTCTGAAAGACAATTTAAAAAGGTTAATTACTAGTCACAAGTATACAAGTGTACCAAAATTGAGATTGGGTCCCATATGTGTTTTTTTCTTTCCTCTTTATGCTGTCATCAGTAGTCTTCTATTAATGTAGATCAGTAGTTCCCAGATCAGTAGCATCAGCATCCTTTGGGGATTTGTTAAAAATACAGATTCCCTGGTCCTACCTCAGATGTAATTGGATAAAACACTCTGGCAGTGGAGCCTGCAGTTTGTTTAAGCAAGTCCTGCAGGTGATCCTAAACTAAAACTAGAGTTTGAGAACCACTGCCTTAGGTCTTTTACTAATTGTTTTCTAGTAACTCCATCAATATTTGTTGAAACAGACTAAGTTAAGGTCTGTGTTACTGCTACCATAAGCCTATTACTTGAAAGCATTTTTGTAGAAATATTGATTGAAGTAGTGAAAGGTAAAAGTCATCTCTTTAGGGATTTATGACATCTGATTTTTAGGAAATTGCCTGAGGTTTTTTTCTTTCTCAGCTATGAGTAACACATCAGGAATACATGTTTTAGGTCTTTTCTTAAAAATAGGTCCTTGGGGCGCCTGGGTGGCTAAGTTGGTTGAGTGTCCAACTCCTGGTTTCAGCTCGGGTCATGA
This sequence comes from Phoca vitulina, assembly GCF_004348235.1. Classification (NCBI taxonomy): domain Eukaryota; kingdom Metazoa; phylum Chordata; class Mammalia; order Carnivora; family Phocidae; genus Phoca; species Phoca vitulina. Next base: position 16,429,029 of record NW_022589737.1, read on the forward strand.
GCTCAGGGTCATGAGATTGAGCCCTGCGAGGGGCTCCGTGCTCAGCAGGGAGTCTGCTGGAGATTCTCTCTCTCCCTCTGTCTCTCCCCAACTCGCGCGTGCACGCTCGCTCTCAAATAAATAAATCTTAAAAAAAGAAAAAGGTCCTTGGTGAAATCCATTAGTGGTAACATAAATTAAAAAAAATATAAATAAGTAATTCCAGGAAGCCATCACCTGAACGAATGAAGTCTGGATTACGCCCAAGGGAAGGAAATAACCCAGATACAGATGTCCAGAAATCAGTAAGTTTATTTTGTAAAGCTGCCAAGTTCATGCTATTGTATTCAAAATCTCTAGGGCCAAAGGTTGCATGTGAATCAGGACTTGACCAGTGGAAATTCTTTAGATTTTAGTAGAGAGTACTTTTTCTTTTTAAGAAAATTAGTTTTGAATAGGTAAAGCACTTGCTATCTTTGTCCCATTGTTTGAATTAGTTAAATCTGTGGATAGGATTAAAAACTATTGAGAGTTGATAGTCAAGGATAGGCAGTGATTTTATAAGTCTGCTTCCCAGAGGAAGTCAGGTTAAAAATGGAACTATCGAAAAAAAAAAAGATTGGTACAAAATTATTAAAATCAAAGGGACTAGAGACGATGCCCTCTTAACGAAAGTAATAATCTCCGTTCCCTTTGCTATAACTTTATTACGCAGAACTAGTTGTGCGGTCCCTCTGACTGTGCTTCTGCGTGTGCCGCTGCTGCCGTCACTACAGACCACGGATGTGCCGCCTTCACAGCTCTTCCCCCACCCCGCACTTGGTACGCACCATGGCGGGCATCCTGATGACTTTTCAAAGGCTCTTACTGCAGGAGATCAGCTCTTGCGCTCTTTAAATACTTTTTAGCCTAGATTAGATAAGGGCAGATGCTATGTTTTCATTATAATAAGAATTCACTTTTAAAGTATCTTTTGAACTATATACTTCAAAAACCCTAAATACTGATACTTGGAAAATTCCTCTTATTTTATTTTTTTAAAGTTAGGGTTTAGGTTTAACAGATTATAACAGAATATCCAAACTAACTGTGGCCTAAAACAGATGATTTTAGTTTTTCTCCCATATAAAAGCCCAGAGATAGTCCATACTGATCGGATAGAGTGGACCTCAAGTATCAAGAACACAGACTCTATATTGCAGTGTTACCTCATGAACCAAAATTGCTGTTGGAACTCTAACCATTGCATTTATTATAGTCAGAAGGAAGAACGAAGGGAAGAAGAACGGCATGTTCTCTTTCTTAAGGGATATTTTTTTGAGGTTATATATAATCTTTTAAGCTTACATCCAGTTGGCCAGAACATGGTTCCATGGCCATACCTAACCACAAGGGAAGGCTAGGGTGTGTAGTCTCTTCTGGGAAGCTTGTGCTGAGCTAAAAATGGGAGGTTCTTTCTGTAGGAAATAGTAGAGAATGGGTATTGGAGACAGTTAGCAACTTCTCCATAGCATAAATGAATCATTTTAGCAAGGAAGACATTTTCCGGTTAAAGTCAACAATACTTCACTTACGGCAGAGACATTCTTATTCTTAGACTTGCAAGAGCGGTGACCAAAGTAGAAAATACGCTGAGAGACATGATATATTGTAGCAGGCCAGAAAAGAAAACTGTATCTTGGAACACTCTAAACTCAAGTTTTTTAACTTTATACTTTTTTGTGTGTATTATCTTGGGCCAGATTTTTATAATCCTAACCTGGGATCATAACATAAAAGGGATACATTTCATAATTGTCAACTCTTTAAGTGAAAGGCAGATGGAAATCAAATGAAGAATGATCAACTGTGCTATTTCATTTTTTATTTCATTTGAAGAGCTCAAGGAATTGCATGGTAAAGTAGTGGTGGTAATGAGGATGGTGGCCGACACTGCTTACTCTTCTGCTGTTTCCAGTTTGCTTCCCAGCCTTGTGTACATGTGTTTTATCTCCCCCCAAAAATATTGCCTCAGGTTTCCACTTAGGTATTTTCTCTCATTTCATTTCTAAAGGTTTGGTCTCCATAGGGGAAATAAAACTGGCCATTTGGGACCATGTTAGTTTATGAATGCTTTTGCAATATTTTGTGTGTGCTTTTGTATCTTTGACCTTAAAACTTGAAAATTCAGAGAAATCCATGTTTATGCATTTTTGTTTCTGAACTTAGATATTAATATTTTAAGCATGTAACATCAAACATAGGTGTTTAATCATTTGGAAGTGGGTAGAAGAGGGTAGAGAAGTTTCCTCTGGATTGGTATGGCATTATTCTTTGGGCTCAGAGGATTTAAAAGGCATGAGTCACAAATATATCCATCTCCTTTCCTAGCAAAATTGCCTTCACAGATCACTGCAAGTAGGACTTTGTTAGAAGGTTGTGTATTAGCAAAAGGAATGATAACTTTGGCTGAAGACAGGCTAGTGATTTTAAGCCTTAATTTTCTTGAGCTAAGCAGGATGCCCAGCAAGGTCAAAAATAAAATTTTATATGATACAGATGTCCTCTGTTACTGGTATTAGATAATATTCTTCCATCATAACCAAAGGCAGTATGTAAAAATAGAAACACCTAGGATAAACTTTGCTTTTCAAGTGGTAGACAGTTGTTCTAGAAGTAAATTAATATTATTGTTGTGATTGTTAATACTAATATAAATAATAGCACTTAACATTTTTGAGTGCTTGCTGGGCATGGTGCTAAATCCCTTAATATGCATTTTCTCATATTATCATCATAATTATATAAAATAAACAGTATTATTGTTTCCATTTTACAGAGGAAAAAACCAAAGATTAGGGAGAGCAGTTTGACATTTGGACCCAAGTCTGTTTAATGTCGGGGTCTTTGTAAAGACCTGATCATGCCTGAAGATCTAGGTCTAGGCCCAAACCATGTTCTAGGTCTAGACGCAAAAGAGGGCAATCCCAGGGCAGGATGATTGGGTGGTAGTGGCAAGGAAATGAGTTTCTTTGATTGGCTGCACTGATGAGCAGGAAAAGGCTAATGTATACACAATACATCAGTGAGTCCAGAGTGTCCATATTTGGAGAGAATTTTCTGACTTTGAATGTTTTTTGCTTCTGACAGAAGACAGGTTGATTTTTTTTTTTCTTTGCTTGATGATTAAGAGGATAGTATCATTAGAACGATATTACATTTTGAACATGGGATACATTATGAAGCAGGTAAACATGGTACCAAAGCCTCCTCCCGCCGCTCCCTCCCCTGGAGGCTTTACAGAATAATTTAGAATACTTTACTGTAGGGTTCCTTAAGTATCTGAATTCCCCTAAGTTCCTTTGTGTGTTTGTTTACAGTTAATGTGTTAAGAGCCATTGACATTTGAAGATCATCAGAAGTGAAGATAAAACATCTCAAAAATTATAATGTAAGTGAATGGGAAAATGGAATTAAAAAATGGACAAAAGTTAATATTGTCACCGATATTTCTGGAATCCATATACTTTTATCCCAAATGAAATTTATGCCTTTGAGTAACCAGTAACTTCAAACTTTAGTCCCAATTCCAAGTCCCAGTCCTTAAAATTCTGTGTTCTCTTCTACCCGGAGTAAACAGTTGCTATGTTTTAGTCACCAGTAATTTTCCATTAAAATTCTTTTGGCTTCTATGTACTGTTTTTTCCCCTTTTTCTCTTTAGTAGTTTGTTTGACAACGGCTCATGTTATATTTGAAATTGAATGTGTGTAGAGACTGAGGTCTTTGCTCTTTGGCTGCTGATGTTTTACTCAATTTTAATTTTACTACCATTTTGTATGTTTCTTAGCTAGAAATATGACCAGTTAGCTAGCTAGCCTCCTCCCTTCCTCCCTCCCTCCCTTTCTTCCTCTCTATAAGTATTTGTTTAGCATCTACTATGGCCTGCACATTATGCTAGATCCAGAATTCCTAAGACCTTGGTACTGAAATGAGTTGTGTCATCTTTTTATACAGTTAGGGACATTAGAGATCATCTGGTGTGACTAGGACTTGTGATGACCTTAAGTGTGGCTGAGGACCATCTGCATATTTCAGTTACCTGTGGTACTTAGGAGACATTTAGCTTCCTAGCTTTCAGCACAGACATTCTGAACCACTGGGAGTGGGCCCAAAAATCTGCACTTAAAGTGAGTACCTTCAATCCAGATACTTTTTGGACTCTACACATTTGTATAGATGCAGAAAGAGACCTAGAGAAGTTTAATAACTTACCCACAGGTATAGTATGTGTTAGAAGGCCAGAGACAATTGGTCTTGTTTCCTTCAAAGTCACAGAGCTAATTAATTTTAGAAGTGATCTCCTGACTCCCAATTCTAGACTTCACTAAATCACATAGTGACTTCTTTTAGGCCAGGCAGCTTTCCTGTGTATATATAAAATTGTAATGAATCCGTTACTATTATTGAAAAAATTAACTAAATGCATATACGGGTTTTGTGCATGAAAAACATGGACTATTTCTTCAGTAGATATGTGACTGGTTCTGATTTTGAAATCATTGGGTAGAAAAAGACCCTAGTAGTCCAAGTAGAGGAACCCCCCCCCCCCCCCGGCCCCTGCCATGGTACTATTCCCACTTGGCCTTTAAGTTTTATGCTTCTGAGAAGAAGGGATTTGATTTAATTTTTGAATGATGGTAGCTAGCATAGTGCTTTGCAAATAGTAGGTGCTTGCTCAACTGTAATATGAATAATTTAATGTTAAAACTTTGTTTTTTACCCCCTTTGGATTCTATGAGGTACTTTTAGAAGTGGTTTTATTTTCTTGGTTCAGAATCTGATACTTTATATACCAAGCCAGAGACATTAAGCAATTGAAGTTATTTTATATTTTTAATACTGAATTATTATGGCTGATAGTCACAGTATCTTTGAGCGACTGAAATAGTCTAAATTATTTTCTGAACCATAAGAGTTTAACTTAGTTTTAGTATTGTGTATAGTTTATATTGTATTGTGTATGGTATACTGATAGTTACTGAATTATAATCTTACATTAGTAAAAGTAGTTGTCCAATTTTTGGGAGATACTCTGTAATTCTCGAATTTGTTAGTAAGTTTAACTACAAAATGCCACTACCCAATTTTCTGGGTATTTTGAGACATGTCTTAATTACAAGATTTAAAAAAGTGATATTTTAAAATCACTTATTCATTTCTAATAGGTTTAAATGTTATGCATTTTCTTTCCATTAAATGGTTTTTGCTCTTTTTTAGCCACAGACCCAAAATCATAAATACGATAGCTCTAAAAAGGAACTTTATTATGTAGTCTAACTCCTTCATTTTTTATGTTGGGACACTAAAGAGTGTCTGAGAGTGGAAGTTTTATGAATGTTAACATATGTTTGTGAACAAACAGAACAATGTGATATTTCTATGATGACACGTGTGAAATGCTTTCAAAACTGTAAAATGTCACATAAATATAATGTATTATGATTACTGCTATGATGATCATATGTCTGCTGAGTTTCCTTGTGACTTAATTGAAAATATTCACTATCATTTAGTCTAAAATCAGAAAGAGAAATACATATGTTTGTTTCTTGGTCTTTTCTCTTGTTTCCTGTGGTCAGATTTTACTAAGTCTCCTTTAAGCACATGGTTTTAGAATAGATATTTGAATTTCTCTTTCACTGTGTTAATCTAATCCAGATTGTCACCTTATAAAGTTACACAGAATACTCAGGGTGATATTTCTATTTTGGAAGAGTTCTGTCAGCCATTTTCCATGGAAGAATGAATGAATGCTCAGTATTATCCCTCAGTGTAATCAAAGTAGCTAATAGTAATGTTAACACATTTGGGTATAGTTTTTGTAGCTACAACACTGTTTGTCCTACATCAGCTCCATTGTTTCTCATAACAGCTTCATGAGGTCAGTTTTCATCTGACAGATGAGTAACTGAAGCTCAGAGAAGTGACATGACTGTTCACTGTCTCCTGCTTATAAGAGATGGAACTGGAACTTTGACTCTAAATGCCATTCTGTTTCCACTGCCCAGCATGAATCATAACATGGAATTCTTGAAGTTTCATGGGGTATACATCTTGCTCTTTAAAGGAAATTCTGAATATTGGAAAATTGATGACAGGTTTATCTGGTCCAGCCAGCCTAATTATTCAGTGCATACTTCTTTTTAGAAGTCTGACTCATGTTGCTACTCTTGAAGTACTAATAAGAGATGCAGGTATCTTTTGGATCAAAGACTCATTCTCAGCATCGTTATCAGGGTGTGCTGCTTAAAATTATTTGAGTGTTTAAATGTTTAAAATGATAGTAATTATAGTCTTTAGAAGTATATTGAACTATATAAACTCAAAAAAAAATATACTGTGATGCGATACAACACAATGTACTGAAAAATCTTGATTCCTTCTTAGTCCTTGGTTCTTTAGTTCTGATTCTCCTTCTTGACTGTGACTCTGGATGTGTCACTTGATTTCTGTGAGCCCGATTCCCTTATCTGGAATAAGGGTAAAATGATACGTGCTATACTGCCTTTATAGGATTGTTGTGAGGCCTAAATATGAGGATTGGTGATGACAATAAGAAAAAATAAAAAAACAGCTAACAGCTATGTAGTATGTACCGAGTGGTAGGCACTGTTTTAAGTATTTTAGATATATTAATTCATTTAGTTCTCATAACAGTCCTGCAAAGTATAGGAATTATCATTATTCCCACTTTATAGATGAGGAAACTGAGAGGTGAAGTAACTTCCTCAAGGTCATACAGGGTGATTGAACCAGAATTTAGTACCAGGCAATCTAGCCCTAGAGTTGGTAGTTTGTATGAAGATAATGTATGGATGAGAGCACTTTGACATTTGTAAATGACTATGCTAATGTTCAGTATTAATATTTAAATAAAATGTTTAAAAAGAGAGAGGTGTTCCTCATCCTTATTATACAGATAGAGAAAAAAAGGCAAAAACAAGTAAGAAAAAAGTGTCTTGTTATGATTTATGATTTTTAACAATTGACCAATCTCGTAGATTTGGAAGAGTTTTCAAAATTATGGAGAGATACATGACTGAATGATGCTAATACATTTGATTTTTAATTCCTTTTCAGGCTAGAACGAGAAGGAGACATTGAACTCTTTTCCTACTCAATGTTTTAACTTAATGGCTGCAAAACAAGACAAAATACGTGTGTTAATTTATGGGATTTTGAAGTTTGTGCAGAAAAGTTTTATCTCATTACACTGTAGGAGTGACCAATTAATAGTAATAATTAGTTTTTCTCTGTCTAGGATTAAAAAAAAATCTCTCTAGATAACCTGAAGAATGGATAGGTGACTTTCTCATTTTAATACTTAATTGAGATTTGCATGCTGGGGTAAGAAAATTACAAGTGAGGTCATTTATCAAGGCATCAATTCCCTATGTGTTTTCCGTTTGTCCAGGTAAAAGTGTTTTTGAGCAGGCATTTATTGCATAGGTCAACTCTCCTTTTTTAGTATTTTTGACCTTATATTTCAATTTGGGATGGAAGTGCTTGTTTCTAAAAGGAAATGTAATTTTAGAGTCGTGCGCTTTGAGTTCTAATGCTGTGATCAATTTTCAGTTGAGTATGACATTTTCTCAGCTAAGCTGAAATATAAATAACTTTTCCCCTCTAGGCTACTTATGAATCCATATAAGTTTTAATTTTAGCTCTCGTCTGAGTTTGAGTCAGATTTAGAAGTCCTGAGAAATTCTTTTAAGAGGTTGCTGAGGGTGTAGGGATTGGCACTGGGACTCAGGGTGGGTGCCTCCTACTCCATTTTTACCCCATCCCCTATGGACACACTCCTTTTGGCTAGAATGCTTTGGCTTTTGCTTGTTTTACCTATTTATATTTCCAGATAAGAGCTTTGAAGACAAACTACTCTGCAGAAAAAAAGAGAAGTATGTAAGGCATTTCCTTTACAGCCTGGTTTTTCACACTTGCTGGTGGATTACCAAGTTATATACCCAGACTTTTATTTTGGGAAATATGGTTGTTAGACCTGAAAACAAAATAATGCAAATTAAACTGTACCCAAGGTCACATGTACCTTAGAACCTTGGGATTTTCCAGACTAAGTGCCAGTGTGCTCCAGCTGTCCCAGAGCTCAGATCCCCTTTGTGTCTGAAGAATGCAAAATGTTCTCTCTCATCTCTGTCTATCCGATGCCATGATGATAAGATCATTTATGCCGTATCTTTTGTTCTACAGACTGGTTAAGAAATTTAGAATTCTGGTGTAGCATTTCAAAAAATCATTATAAGCTATAAATTAATTTGTTTTTGGTAGTTGTTTTCCTGTTTCAGGGATCCTGCAAATATTCTGACAATAAGTCTTTTGTTTCCCAATGTTTTATACACACTGCAGGCCTTTTATTATTTTTTTAATAAAATTTTGAACAGAATGACTAATAGAGCATGAACAGTGGGTATGACACTGTAGTCCATTGTGTAAGTACTGAAAGCAAATTTGCATTCCTCGAAGAGCTTGTTCACAGTCAGAATATAGACCACATTCTTTAATGTTCTTGGGCAAACATGTTATGTATGTGCTCAGGACATTACTTACAAGAGAATACTTTTTAAAAAGAACCTTTTCTTTCCATGGAATACTGAGGATAAGTTAAATTGGCGGATAGGAGTGAAGCGGTTTAAATAAGGCAAGTGGTTTAGATTTTAATGTAATGACTATGGTCATTAATAACTGGAAATAAAAGACATGCAACCTCTCCCAAATCCTCTGGAGGCATTTGTTTACCAGGATATAGGAAAAGATAGGTGCCTTGTTTTCAGGTTGTTTTGAACTAAGAGTGTATAATGCTTGGTATGTTTATCTGTACCTTTAGTTTTCAGACATACTTTTTCACTTTTGGTAGAAATGTTTTTATTGGATTTTGAAATATTAGATCAGGAGAGGTAAGAGTAAATATATTTATGGCCTCTGTTAGGACTTGGATTTTATGTTTCTGTTCATTATTATGAAATACCTCCAAGTGTACTGTGAATGACAATAAAGTAATGATAATTCCATTCACGGTCCAGCAAACTAGTAGAGCCAGAGCGGTTCAGTGCTTTGCTAAAGGATACATTGAAAAATACAGGTAATGGTTTTATGATCAAAGCTTTTGGCAGTCTTCTGTTTGGATATATCAGAAGTTACATAAGGTGTGTCTGTGTCTCTGTATGTGTGTAATATATGTATAAATATAAATATATAAAATATGAAGACATATATTTGTATGTATATAAGAACAAAAATATAAAAGCATAAATATAACATTTATACATATATAAAAAACTTCACTTTGATATTTGTTCTTTAAGTGATTCATCAAACTCTTTTTTTAAGTTTAAAAGTTTGTACATTCAGTTATCTTAATCAAATGAGGGCAGTTTACAGTAAAGATCTAAGTGAAAAGTACTTTTAGGGCCAAGTGCTTTTGCTCCATTTTAATTTAATTAATGGATTCCTTCTTAAAAGGAGACCCTTACTTCTGATCTCATCTTGTTTTCCCTTCTGAAGAGGATACTCTTGTATTTCCACAATGCTATTTGTTGAACGTTTTCTACCACTACCAGTTATTTAGCACGAATAACTTCATATAGATCATGTTTTTGATCCTTATTACAGTCTTAGAAGGTATCATTATTTTATTTTATAAAGAAAGAACAGAGATTAAGTAACTTACCTGAATTATTATTTGCTAAGTGGTGAAACCAAGTCTCTCTGACCCTGAAGCTTATGTTTTTGGCCACTAAGCACTTCAACATCTTGTTCTGTGCGTTGTTGTCCTCTTCTTTACTTTGCATCCTTTATATTCCTCCATTCCTGTGCTGTGCTATTGTGAGATACTTACAGATTTGGCACCTTCATTATTAGACTGTAAGTCCCTTGAAGAAAATGAATCTGTTTTCAGCGCTAACCCCAGTACATAATACATTGTTGATGTTAGTGGACGTCTGTGGAAGAGATAGGTGGGAGGCTGTGATAAGGGAGACTCATGAGGTTCCTGCTCCCCAAATGGAGGGGAGACATGGGAAGAGCAGGAGGGCAGATGGCTAAGACGCCTCTAGTTGGAGGTTGACATTCTTAGTCTCCATCCTTCCAAGGAAGCTGAAGGGTACTTTGAGGCATGGGAATATTTGGAGGTGAGAGGCTGCCTCTCTGGAGGCAGATTTCTCTACCTTTACAGCATTAACAGTGATGCTTGTAAGTTTAGTAGTATTGAGGCATGAAGTACTTCTGTAGTAGGTACCAAAATTTATTTGTTTGGACATAATTGTCTTAATTTGCAAATTTTTAGCTTGACTAATTCTCAGGAATGAGTATAATTTTTAAAAAATGTCCTAACTGAAACAAAAAATAGAAAAATGGAGAGGACTTTATCTTACTTATGTAGTGATACTCATTTGAAAAGCACCTAAAGAGTAATTCCTGTCCCCCTACCAATAATTAGTTTGTATAACTCTGTTCACCTAAATGCTGTACTTTGAAATAGTAGAACTTTTGAGACCAAAAGGGTGGAGCATTGTTCTTAGGAATAGTGTGGCAAAGGAAAAAGACATTCTGTTATAACAACAGCAGACCAGTAAATGTAGGGGGAATGACTAAGAGTCAGATGATGGGATTTCTGTTTTGATCTTGTGGTGGAAGGAAAACTGTGTCTCTCTGGCTAAGACAGTGGCAGGGCTATTAAAAAACAGAGTATGACTAGTGCTGTTCTGTATTGTGCCTTTCTTACTCACTGTAGACCTAAGTTCTGTTCTTCTGTATGTATGTGTATGTGTGTTCATTTGGTTATTTTGTGGAACCAGAAGTTAGCATTTAAATAAGATTGATTTGATTCTTTTTAATTAGGAATCAAGAGAATAATCTGGTTTAGGATGGAGTGAGGAGTGGGTTAAGGAGGGGGGAATTCTGGTAAGAGTGACTTCCCATTCACAAGGGCCATTGCTCTGCAAATTTGGATAAATGCATTTGTGAATGTAAATTGTTTGCATGTTCATGTAGTCTTTAACTGCTCTTCCTAAGAGTTGATAACCAATCAGAATTTAGTATGTTAGACTACAATTATAGTTTTATTCTAAGAGGTATTTTGAGCCTCTTAGGAAATGGAGTCTATATATGAATAAGTGTAAAGAATAATTAGTATTATTAACATGCATATTCCATAGTGCTAGTTATCTTTTGATCAGTTTTGTTGCTTTTGAGAAAATATTCTTTCTATAACAACTTGATTACTTTCTAAAATGTGTGTTTTATTATAATTTTTTTTGACATAGCACACTTGACTTATCTGAATAAAGGTATTAATGCTCTTGAGGGCAGGAATATGTTTTGCCTACCCTAGAGATATTATGATTGTTTTTATTTCAAAGTACACTTAACTCTCCATTATTCTGAATTTTTTTTGCTACTTTAAAAAAAAATTTAAATTCAGTTAATTAAATTATAGTGTATTATTAGTTTCAGAGGTAGAGCTCAGTGATTCATCAGTTGTATATAACAGCCAGTGCTCATTACATCACGTGTCCTCCTTAATGCCCATCACACAGTTACCCCATCCCCCCATTGATCTCCCCTTCAGCAGCCCTCAGTTTGTTTCCTATGGTTAAGAGTCTCTTATGGTTTGTCTCTCTCTCTGATTACATCTTGTTTTGTTTTTCTGTCCCTTCCTCTATGCTCCTCTGTTTTCTTAAATTCCACATATGAGTAAAATCATGTGATAATTGTCTTTCTCTGATTGACTTATTTCGCTTAGCATAATACCCTCTAGTTCCATCCATGTCATATGGCTTATATATTTAACCTTGTCAGTGTTTTTTTTTTTTTTGTACCTCCATTGAAGGACTGATAGGAAGAGAAGGGAATCGTGATTATAACTTAATTTTATTTCTTTTTTTAATTTAATTTATTTAGTTATTTATTTTTTAAGATTTTATTTATTTGACAGAGAGAGAGAGAGCAGGAACACAAGCATGGGGAGTGGGAGAGGGAGAAGCAGGCTTCCCGCTGACCAGGGAGCCCGATGTGGGCTCGATCCCAGGACCTCGGGATCATGACCTGAACTGAAGGCAGACGCTTAACGACTGAACCACCCAGGTGTCCCATTATTTCTTTTTTTTAAAAAAAGATTAACTTATTTATTTAACAGAGAGAGAGAGAGCGAGCACAAGCAGGGGGAGTAGGAGAGGAAGAGCAGCAGGCTCCTCACTGAGCAGGGAGCCCGATGTGGGGCTTGATCCCAGGACCCTGGGATCATGACCTGAGTGGAAGGCAGATGCTTAACTGACTGAGGCACCCAGGCACCCCTTAATTTTATTTCTTAATAACAACTCTGATTAGAGATTTGAGCAGAAAAGTGACCACACTAATTAAAAATGAGGAACAAAATCTCATGTTGTTGCAGTTGGGTGAGGGTCTTTCCATGGGGAAAGTTTATGCAGTATAGCTAAGAAATGATATGGAAGGACAAGTCTTTGAATCACATTTACATGTGGGGCAATAATTCATTTGTATATGTGTGTGCATGTGTGTGTGTGGGAGGAAAAAGTTGGGGGCATTTTAACTATCAAGAGATGAAGGGATATAAAACATAGTGAAACACAGTTTAGCACATATTTCCAGTATTTAGAACTGTAACTCTTCAACTCATTTGTGATCCCAGAATTTTGTTTTTGCTCTGAATCATAGAATCTTAGCTTTGAACTTTGAGACCATCTTGTATTGCAACTCAACCCTTTAGTCTTCCTTATGATTTGAATGTCACCATTTTGACATTGAATTCTTTTGAATGTCATTGAATAACATCATTCACAAAGCCCTATGTCTTCAACACTTCCTGCTCTGTTTGGAAGACCACTGTCATGATGAAAAGAGGACTTGGATATAAGAAATGATGCTTTTTGTAGCCAGTCAGTTAAATGGAATATGGCTAATGGAGAATGATGGCTTAGTTTGGAAGCATAATTATATTTTTCAGTTAAGCATGCATTGGGAGAACTCTGTGCGTGTAGGGGCAGGGGAGGTGGCATTTACTGACTAAGGCAGATACTATGCAATGAATATCATTTTATTTGAATAGTGACACCACAGTTCTTCTAATCTTGACTGAACTCTCTCTGTGAAACTGTTACAAAATAAGGGCCATTTAAAAGTGTATTTGAGAGGAGCCTGGGTGGCTCAGTCAGTTAAGCATCTGCCTTCAGCTTGGGTCATGATCCCAGGGTCCTGGGATTGAGCCCCCACATTGGGCTCCTTGCTCAGCAGGGAGTCTGCTTCTCCCTCTCCCTCTGCCTCTCTCCCCAGCTTGTACTCTCTCTCTCAAATAAATAAAATCTTAAAAAAATAATAAAAATGTATTTGGACCACTAATCTATGAATCTTTATGTATCATCTTTTCATTTGTTTGCCCAAATTCTTAAGTTGGCTTTTGCCAAAAATGAGATGACATGATTTTTTTTTTCATATTTTATGACATTCCCCACCATTCTTTTATTCTTTGTATTGATTGAATTGATCATCTCAAGTATTTATTTGATGTTTTTTTCCTGTAAATCAGTTTTTCCTTTAAGTTATTCTAGTGTAAATAGATCGGGCCTATTATTTTATCGATGCCATTTTTAATACAATGGCTATGTTTTAAATGCTAATCTCTAAAGAGTTCTCATTTTCATTTGGGAAGTTTTCTTGGTGAATACGGGTTTATCAAGTTTGTGCATTTTATCAAACTAGAAAACATACATTTGCTTGACAACATTAGGAAAGAACCAGTAAGAAATAGCTATGAATTAAGGATGAATGTGCTGAATGAATCTGGAAAGTCTTCCTGAAAAGATGTCTTGTTTCTTAGAAAGCCCCATACATATTTATTTTTTTGCTTTAAACTTAAGTCTTAAAACATTTTAACAGTAACTTCATTTTCCACATTTTAGCACATTATCAGTTGCAGGATTCCCACCCCACCCCCCTTTTTTTTTAGTAATGGGATTTACCTATAAAAGAATCTTACAATGCAGATAGCATTTTCAGTTGTTTTTTATAGCTACCCAGTGAGATAAAAAGAGCAAGTATTTTTATTTCTACTTGTAATATGAAGTCAATGCTCTGAAAGGCTAATCAACTTTTCATGATTTATGAGACCAGTTTTTTTCTTTCTCTTCTTGTAGTTGAAACTCACATGTCCTGATTGGAGTGGGAGAGTAGCTTATCTATGTGCTAGCATTTGCCAAAGTGTCCCTTGCTTCATATGGTGAAGATGCTTTTTTAGTATGATGATACAATCCACTATTAAATGCTTAAGTGTGGACATCCTTTTTTGGTTATGAAATAAAGTAGTACGTGGAATTTGTGATGAAAGCAGAAAGGATCTATGTTTCCAACAATGATTTAATAATTGGAATGGATTGCTAGAAGGGAAATATAAAATTTCCTTCTCTAGAGGTTATTTTTGTTTGCTTGTCTTTTTCTTTAAAGATTTTATTTATTTATTTATTTATTTATTTGAGAGAGAGTGTGAATAGGGGGGAAGAGCAGAGGGAGAGGGACAAACAGACTCCACGCTGAGCATGGAGCCTGATGCAGGGCTCAATCTCACAACCCTGAGATCATGACCTGAGCCAAAATCAAGAGTCGGACACTTAAACTGACTGAGCCACCCAGGCACCCCTGCTTGTTTTGTTTTAAATGAATTGTATTAAGTTTTCTGTGGCAGAGACTGTTTGATTATGGACAGTTTAGTTCCTTGGTTCCTTAAGGATCAAATTATTAGAGTCTCATTTGTTTTACTCCTGCAGTCCTGCGTTTGACTTTATTCTGATAAACTAGCATTTTCTGATGGCAGTAGGAAGTGTCCTATTCCAGTCTCCCTTGGTAAAAATAGTTTACATAGTTTTGTTGTTTCTGTTTGTCAGGTAATGTGCTAAACTCTTTGCATGCATTATTTCATTTAATCTTTATGAGTAGGTGAACTCTTCCTGGCATATTGTAAGCAGTCAGTAATTATTAACTAAATGGAGGAGATATAAAATAAATAAGTAAAACACAAAGTATGTCAGATGATAATAAGCACTCTAGGGAAAATAAAGCAGGATGGGAATAGAGAATGAGTTTAGGTGGTTTGCACTTTTAAATAAAATGACCAGGGATGGTCTTACTAAGAAGGGGAGCATTTGCACAAAGAAGCTGAAGGAAGTGAAGGAAAAAAAACGGGAAATATGGGAGAAGAGAGTTAGAGATAACTGATGTGTTTGAGGACCAGCAGGCGTCTATTATAGTGCAAGGGAGCAGAAGGAAGAATAGTAGAAGTTAAGATCTGGGAGGCTAGGGTGGGAGCAGATTGTGAAAGGCCTTATAGGCCATTTTAAGGACTTTGGTTTTTATTCTGAGTGGGATGGGAAGATAGTGGAAGTTTTTTTGCAGAGGAGTGACAATATCAGCTGTTTCAAAAAGGATCACTCCAGCTGCTGGGTTAACAACAGACTGGGATGAGAGCTGAGGGTGATCTGGCTGTCTAGGCGAGTGTCCCCTTCCTCCCTCACTATTCCATGTGCATGCCTCCCAAAGCTGTTTTCTCAGTTGAAGAGGATGACTGTCCCTGATAGAGGAGAAGCGTTCTTCTTAGGTCAAGGGTATACGAGTAGCTGCGCTGCCCTGCTCTTACCTCCAAACAAGCTCTCAAGGTGCATTAGGGTAGTTGAGTTTCCAAGACTCCAATTATATCCATATGAGGTGCTGCATGAGGCAGTCTGCATTTCTTAAAAAAAAAGAACCAAAAAACCCCACAAAAACAAACAAAAAACAGACTGGGATGCAGAAGCAAGGAAACTGGTTTACAGGCAATTGGGATCATCCAGAGGAGGGAGATGATAGAAGAGATGGAGAGACGTGATTGGATACTGGACATGTTTTGAAGGTGCAGCCAACAAAATTTCCTGACTCCAGAGTTTTTGGTCCAAGAAAGTAGAGAAGGACAGGATTACCATTTACTAAGATGTTAGAGCTGGTTTCAGGACAAAGAGTAGGAATTTGGTTTTGGGCATCTTAGGTGTCTACCTGGAGGTGTTAAATAGGTTATTAGAATCTGGAATTCAAGAGAAAACTGGGATAGCACTATAAATTTGGGTTGATTAACTTAATGCTGTTAAAGCGGTGAGACTGGGTGAGATTATTAAGGAGGGGAGATATACATAGAGAAGATAAGAGGTCAGGGACTGAGAGTTTAGGGGTACTCCAATGTTAAGAGGTTAAGAAGGTGAGAAGGAACCATAGGAGATCCTTTTTTTTTTTTTTTAAGATTTTATTTGACAGAGAGAGAGACAGGAAGAGCAGGAACACAAGCAGGGGGAATGGGAGAGGGAGGAGCAGGCTTCCCGCTGAGCAGGGAGCCCGATGCGGGGCTCGATCCCAGGACCCTGGGACCATGACCTGAGCTGAAGGCAGACGCTTAACGTCTGAGCCACCCAGGCGCCCCAGGAGATCTTTGAGAAAGAGTGGCTAGTAGTTAGTAGGGTAGCCATGAGTATAGTGTTTTGGAAGCCAAGTGTAGAATGTATTTCAAGGAGGAAAGATCAATTATCAGTTAAATGCTGCTGATAGATGAGGACTAAGTATTGACAACTGAGTTTAACAAAGTGGATGTTCTTGATGACCTTGACAAAAGCATTTTTGCTGGCCTGATGGAAATGGGCTCAAGAGAGAATGAGAAGTCAGGAATTGGAGGCAGTGAGTATAGACATCTCCTTCAAGGAGTTTTGCTAGAAAGAAGCTCAGAGGAATGAAGTGATATCTGGAGAGGTTGAGAGAAATAACATGTTTTTATGCTTGTTGGAATGATTGTGTAGAGAAGGACAATTTTATGATGCAGGAACTGGAGGGAAGAATCGCTGGAGATTTTCTTGTATAGATGAGACGAGCTGGAGTTCAGTGGAGGGGCTGGCTTACCTGAGAGTATAGACAGTTTCTCCAAAGTAAGAGATGCACGTGGGTTGTAGTTGTGGAGCTTATGGAATATCTCCTTTGATTCCTTCTATATTTTTCAGTGAAATAGGAATGTAGATCATCTACTAAACTGCGGGATGGAGAGGGCGGTAGAGAGTGAAGAAAGAAAAGACTGAAAGAAAGACCCGAAATAGTTGAGAAGAATGGGAGAGCATATGGACTGGGGAAATGTGGTGTGATTGCTGAGCAGTGTTAAGGGCGTAGTTGAGGTAAGTTAGAATTCAAAGCCAGTCCAGGCTCTATGGTTGTATGGTTTTCTCTGTACTGATTCATCTGTGTGGGTGCCGGTCTGAAGTAGGCAGAGAGGTGGCTTTAACTAGCATTTGGGTGTTGCCAGGTTAGTACCATGAAGCAATCAAGGGCAAGGGAGTGATTGTCATGAGAGGCCAAGAAGTTAATAATTGGGGAAAGACAGAAGTGAGGACATGAAATAATAGTAGTGGAGGTCTTGGCAGGATTGAACAATTAAATAGATTAACTGGTATGCTAGAGAGAAGGAGCTGGAGGTCACACAGCGGAATGTTTGAAATTTAAATTAAGGAGGGCTTACAGTTAATGGGTACTACCAGTGTTTAGGGTATGATTGTAATCTCTGAGGTAGAATGGAGGACAAGATCATTGGAGGAGAGGAGGTCCAGGAACTGAGAGGCCAGGATGTTGGATGCTCATTGATATTGGATATTGAAATCAGTAAGAATTATGGCATTGTATTAATATTAAAATGATGTGAGCCTGGAGCTAATTCTTCAGGGAATGAGAGAGAGTGACTTAGAGGTTAGTAGATGACGTCAACAAGGACTGGTCGTGGGTGGTATAGTCTAATGGCAGGAGGTCGAAGGCTTGGGGTTGTTTCTAAACACAGACAGGAAGAGTAGTCTGCAAGTGGCAATGAGGAACAACGCCCAGTTTGCAGACACAGTGGTGGGAGAGGGGTATAGGACAGAAAATGAGGCCTTATTTTTCCATTTGAAAGATCTGTGGGGAGAGCAGTGACCTTGGGAAGACCAGGCTTTAGTTAGAGTGAAAAAGAGGCCATTTGAGAGAGAGTAGAGGAAATTTTGCTGATGTTTGACCTTGAAAATCCAAAGTACAGGAGTTGGGGGTGAATGGAAGATAGGATCAGAAGAGGCAATGAGGGTCTGCAGTTCTGACTTCTTGTGGGACCTGTTGAAAACAGAGCTAAAGGATATGATGAAGTTAGTCCTTACATTTTTTTAAGATGGAGTGTGGTGAGACTGTGAGTTGAGGGGGGGAGGGAGGGTTAAGATCCTGCACGGGTCACCCACAGTTCTGGGGGTACCTCTTTACTTTTCCCAGTGGTGGTGGTAAGGCCGGGGGAGAGATGGAGGGACAGTCTTACTCCTCCAGCATTTGGATTTCTGATGCCCTTTCTTAACTCCTGCTGATGGAGGGTAGGTGCTGGGGAAGAGTGGGTGGCCTTACTTGGAACACAAGGAGCTGAATAAATGACCAAGTATATGAAGTAGCTTTTATCATCTCCATTTTACACATAAAGAAACTAAGACTCAGAGAGGTAGAGCCTCCTGCCCAAGGCCACATGGCTAGTGAGTGGAGTAAAAGGAAATGAAGCACTTGTACATAGTGAAATGGATGAGGAGTCAAAGAGTAATAACCTTCTGTCAGATAATACTAGATTGTCATTGGAGCCTTATCTTTATTTACTTCAGATCCTGCAATATCACTTGGCTTTATATTGAATTCTAAATGAGGGATTTAAGTAACAATCTAGTCTTCTCATAGACTGTGTTCTCTGTGTTTGTTGTCTAAAAACTTAAAGGAATTATGGGAAACGGGCCTAAAGGTACTGATTTCTGGTAGTCTTATTCTTAACCCACATCTAAATCCAGTTCAGCTTTATCTTCTCCGAGGAGTATTCTTTGATTGTTCTTAGCTGATCTTCATCCTTACGCAGTGAGCTTATGTGGGAGAAGTCTTGGTGTGTCTGTGTTGTGCGTGTGTGTTTTATCTCCCCAGTTAGAGAATAAGCACCCTGAGGGTATTTCTCCTTTTGGTTCTGTACTCCATATACAAAGCAATGTGATTTAGTCGAAAGGGGATCTGATTCTATAGCTGGCCCTGCCACTAATTTGATAAGATATTTCAAACCATTCCCTTCACTTTTCTGCGCTGTACTTTATCTGTGTAAATGAGAGGAGTTTCCCTAGAGTAATCTCAGAGGTCTTTGGAAGTGATAATATCCTATAATTCACTGGCTGACTATCAGAATAGTTGGTTAACTGATACTTCTATTTGCATTTGAAAGAAACAATTTGAAAAATATGATCTGGTGTTAGTTACTTATTACCCAGCCTAATGTTATTGTAAGGTTCAGGCAGTCGCCAAGCAGGATCAGAGTGAGAAATAAGGTTGGAGAGAAGGTGGGGCGAGATGGTCCCAGTAGCAAGTATTTGTGGATGCGGGACTGAGAAGACTAAAGATATGTTTGAAAAGCTTTTGCACAAAGGTGACAAGTGAAGCTGTGGGAGTCTGTATTTCTGAGATTGAGTACAGAGAATAGAGCCAAGGTTAGAACTTTCAAGAGAATCTATCTATATTTAGAGGGCAACTGGAAGAAAAGAACCTAGAGAAGAATATTTGAGTATAGAGAACTCTAGTAAATTTTAATGACAAAGGAAGTTTAGAGAGAAAAGCATCCCAAGAGGGAGGCAGTGATAATAGTATCAAATACTGCAGAAAGGTTAAGGAGGGTGAGCACTGAAAGAAGCGAGGCGCCCCTGCCTTGGTTCCTGAGGTCAGTAATAACATCCAGAGAGTGGTATCGGTAGAGTAGTCGAAGGTAGAATTCAGTATGTTGTTAATGATGCTGAGATAGATTCAGCAACTCACGGTTGAGTTCCTGCTAACTGTCCAGTGTGGTGTAAAGCCTGTGCATGTACACACACGCACGTGCACACACGCTTTCCAAAGGAGACCAGATGGGATAAAATGGAGAGCATGGGAGGAAAGACTGGCCTTGAACCTGAGAAGAGACATGTCATCCATCATCTAAGGGAGAAAGAGTTGGTTTGCATGTAGATAAATTTGCTGAGAGAGGGGCAAGAAGTTGAGACAGTTCATGCCTCATTATCTCAGTTTTTTTCATTCATACTAGATTATTGTTGCTAAAACGTTATATAGACCATGTTGACATATTAGTTGATTTAACATATATTAATAAATCCATTGGATTTTTCTCTTATTTTCCTTTGCTGTGTAGTGTTGCATACTGTTAACTATTGGTTTTTAAAACACTCTTCTTGGCTTTCACTAAACTTTTCTTTTGATTTTTCCATCTATTTTTTTCTATACTTCTGCCTCTCTACTTCTGCTTCTCCAGTCTCTATTTTGTGAAAATAAATGTAATTCCATTCACTAAATCTCATATCTCTTTTTGCTGTATATGCTGTTCCTAGGTTACATGACTCAGTGTTGTGGATTTAGCTAAATAAATGTAGCTGTAACCTCTCCAGGAAATGTGAAAACTGGAAAAGTTTTGTGTTGCCACTTACTTGATAAACACATTCACGTAGGTATTTTGTGAGAACCTCAGATTCAACATCATCATCAACATCAAAATCTAGTGCATATTGGGGGGGGCGGAGCAAGATGGCGGAGGAGTAGGAGACCTGGATTTCGTCTCCTCTCAGGAATTCAGCTGGATAGGGATCAAACCATTCTGAACACCTACAAACTCAACAGGAGATCGAAGAAAAGAATAGCAACAACTCTCTGAACAGAAAAGCGACCACTTTCTGGAAGGTAGGACGTGCGGAGAAGTGAATCCGAGGCGTTATTCGGGAGGATAGACGGCGGGGGAGGGGCCTCCGTTGGCCGCGTCTGGCAAGTGATAGAGCCACGGAGCACAAAATCGGAACTTTTAGAAGTCTGCTCCGCTGAGGGATGTCACTCTGGTGGCGAAGTGGGGGGTGGAACCCTCGCGGGACAGTGTGGTCTCAGGACCCTCGGGGTCACAGAAAGACCGGGGGTGCCTGAGTGCGGCAGAGCTCCCAGGTATCGGAGCAGGGAAGCCGGCTGCAGAGACGGAGCCCAGGCGCGGGCTCTCAGCTGGGGGTTGCTATAAACCGTGATCCGCGGCACAGTCGGGCCACTGCTCCTCCAGCAGGGACCCAACAAGCGGCAGATCCGGGGAGACTCACCTTCTTCCCCGGGGAGGAGAGGTGCGGGAGTGCACCGCGGGGATCTGCTGGGTTTGGAGACTCCACCCGGGGTCGGGTGCCAGATAGAAAGGCGCGGTCACAGGCCGGGTGAGCGCGGAGTGCGGCCGGAGACCGGGGAGACGGGAGTGACTGACGGCTTTTCTCTGAGGGCTCGCTGAGGAGCGGGACCCCGAGTTCTCGGCTCCGCCGGGGCGGAGACTGGGAGGCCGCCATTTTCACTCTCCGCCTCCAAAGCTGTACGGAAAGCTTGCAGGGAACAAAAGCTCCGGAGAGCAAACCCGAGCAGATTATTTAGCCCGGACTGGCAAGGGCGGGGCAATTTTGCCTCCGGCAGAGACATTTGGGAACCACGGCAACAGGCCCCTCCCCCAGAAGGTCAGTGAGAACAGCCAGCCAAGACCAGGTTTACCGATCAATGAGAACGGCAGAACTCCAGCGCTAGGGGAATACTGCACATAGAATTCATGGCTTTTTTACCATGATTCTTTAGTCTTTCAAAGTTAATTATTTTTTTTAACTGTCTTTTTTTCTTTTTTCCTTTTTTCTTTTTTTTTGAATTTTTCTTTTTCCCTTTTTCAACCAACATCTTATCAATCCCTTTTTTTAAAAAAAACATTTTTATTTTTCATTTTTAAAGTCATATTCTATCCCTTCATAGTAGTTACCCGTATTTTTGGCATATATATATAAGTTGTTCTCTCTTTAAAATCTTGAGATAGTTTCTTCTAACAGATCAAAATATACTCTAAATCTCTAGTGTATGGTTTTTTTCTACTCCCCTGCCTGATCACATTCTCTCCCTTTTTTCTTTCTTTCTTTTTTTTTTTTAATCCTCTTCTTTCTTTTTACAAACAACTTATCAAATCCTTTTTTAAAATTTTTTATAATTTCCATCTTTACAGTCATATTCCATCCCTTCATCATATCAACCCTTATTTTTGTACATATATAAGTTTTTCTTTCTTTAAAATTTTGGGAGGGACTTTCTTTTAACAGACCAAAATACACCCAAAATCTAGTGTGTGGCACTGATCTGTAATCCAGCCTGATCATATTTGATCACATTGTTTTTGTTTTGTTTTGTTTTGTTCTGCTTTTGTTTGTTTTTATCTTTATCTTTTTCTTTTTTCTTTTTTTCTTTCCTTTTCTTTTTTCTCTCTTTCCCTTTCTTTTCCCACTGCTTCAGGTCTTTTCTGATTTGTTTAGAGTATATTTTCTGGGGACGTTGTTACCCTGCTAGCATTTTGTTCTCTCATTAATCTATTCTCCTCTGCACAAAATGACAAGACGGAAAAAATCACCTCAACAAAAAGAACAAGAGGTAGTACCGACTGCCAGGGACCTACTCAATACGGACATTAGTACGATGTCAGATCTAGAGTTCAGAATCATCACTTTAAAGATACTAGCTGGGCTTGAAAAAAACATGGAAGTTATTAGAGAAACCCTTTCTGGAGAAGTAAAAGAACTAAAATCGAACCAAGTAGAAATCAAAAAGGCTATTAATGAGGTGCAATCAAATATGGGGGCGCTAACTGCTAGGATAAATGAGGCAGAAGAAAGAATCAGTGAGATAGAAGACCAAATGATGGAAAATAAAGAAGCTGAGAAAAAGAGAGATAAACAACTACTGGATCACGAGGGCAGAATTCGAGAGATAAACGATACCATAAGACGAAACAACATTAGAATAATTGGGATCCCAGAAGAAGAAGAAAGAGAGAGAGGGGCAGAAGGTATAATGGAGCAAATTATAGCAGAGAACTTCCCTAATTTGGGGAAGGAAACAGGCATCAAAATCCAGGAAGCACAGAGAACCCCTCTCAAAATCAATAAAAATAGGTCAACACCCCGACATCTAATAGTAAAACTTACGAGTCTCAGAGACAAAGAGAAAATCCTGAAAGCAGCTCGGGAGAAGAGATCTGTAACCTACAATGGTAGAAACATTAGATTGGCAACAGACTTATCCACAGAGACCTGGCAGGCCAGAAAGGACTGGCAGGACATATTCAGAGCACTAAATGAGAAAAATATGCAGCCAAGAATACTATATCCAGCTAGGCTGTCATTGAAAATTGAAGGAGAGATAAAAAGCTTCCAGGACAAACAAAAACTAAAGGAATTTGCAAACACGAAACCAGCCCTACAACAAATATTGAAAGGGGTCCTCTAAGCAAAGAGAGAGCCTAAAAGCAACATAGACCAGAAAGGAACACAAACAATACACAGTAACAGTCACTTTACAGGCAATACAATGGCACTGAATTCCTATCTTTCAATAGTTACCCTGAATGTAAATGGGCTAAATGCCCCAATCAAAAGACACAGGCTATCAGATTGGATTAAAAAACAAGACCCATCGATATGCTGTCTGCAAGAGACTCATTTTAGACCCAAAGACACCCCCAGATTGAAAGTGAGGGGGTGGAAAACCATTTACCATGCTAATGGACACCAAAAGAAAGCTGGGGTGGCAATCCTTATATCAGACAAATTAGATTTTAAACCAAAGACTGTAATAAGAGATGAGGAAGGACACTATATCATACTTAAAGGGTCTATCCAACAAGAAGATCTAACAATTGTAAATATCTATGCCCCTAACATGGGAGCAGCCAATTATATAAGGCAATTAATAACAAAAGCAAAGAAACACATCGACAACAATACAATAATAGTGGGGGACTTTAACACCCCCCTCACTGAAATGGACAGATCGTCTAAGCAAAAGATCAACAAGGAAATAAAGACTTTAAATGACACACTGGACCAAATGGACTTCACAGACATATTCAGAACATTCCATCCCAAAGCAACGGAATACACATTCTTCTCTAGTGCCCATGGAACATTCTCCAGACTAGATTACATCCTAGGTCATAAATCAGGTCTCAACCGGTACCAGAAGATTGGGATCATCCCCTGCCTATTTTCAGACCACAATGCTTTGAAACTAGAACTCAATCACAAGAGGAAAGTTGGAAAGAACTCAAATACATGGAGGCTAAAGAGCATCCTACTGAAGAATGAATGGGTCAACCAGGAAATTAAAGAAGAATTAAAAAAATTCATGGAAACCAATGAAAATGAAAACACAACTATTCAAAATCTTTGGGATACAGCAAAGGCAGTCCTAAGAGGAAAGTATATAGCAATACAAGCCTTTCTCAAGAAACAAGAAAGGTCTCAAGTACACAACCTAACCCTACACCTAAAGGAGCTGGAGAAAGAACAGCAAATAAAGCCTAAACCCAGCAGGAGAAGAGAAATAATAAAGATCAGAGCAGAAATCAATGAAATAGAAACCAAAAGAACAGCAGAACAGATCAACGAAACTAGGAGCTGGTTCTTTGAAAGAATTAACAAGATTGATAAGCCCCTGGCCAGACTTATCAAAAAGAAAAGAGAAATGACCCAAATCAACAAAATCATGAATGAAAGAGGAGAAATCACAACCAACACCAAAGAAATACAAACAATTATAAGAACATATTATGAGCAACTCTATGGCAGCAAATTAGATAACCTGGAAGTAATGGATGCATTCCTAGAGATGTATCAACTACCAAAACTGAACCAGGAAGAAATAGAAAACCTGAACAGACCTATAACCACTAAGGAAATAGAAGCAGTCATCAAAAATCTCCCAAAACACAAAAGCCCAGGGCCAGATGGCTTCCCAGGGGAATTCTACCAAACATTTCAAGAAGAATTAATACCTATTCTTCTGAAACTGTTCCAAAAGATAGAAATGGAAGGAAAACTTCCAAACTCATTTTATGAGGCCAGCATTACCTTGATCCCAAAACCAGACAAAGACCCCATCAAAAAGGAGAATTATAGACCAATATCCCTGATGAACATGGATGCAAAAATTCTCACCAAAATACTAGCCAATAGGATCCAACAGTACATTAAAAGGATTATTCACCACGACCAAGTCGGATTTATCCCTGGGCTGCAAGGTTGGTTCAACATCCGCAAATCAATCAACGTGATACAATACATTAACAAAAGAAAGAACAAGAATCACATGATCCTCTCAATAGATGCAGAAAAAGCATTTGACAAAGTACAGCATCCTTTCTTGATCAAAACTCTTCAGAGTATAGGCATAGAGGGTACATACCTCAATATCATAAAAGCCATCTATGAAAAACCTACAGCGAATATCATTCTCAATGGCGAAAAACTGAGAGCTTTCCCCCTAAGGTCAGGAACGCGGCAGGGATGTCCACTATCACCACTGCTATTCAACATAGTATTGGAAGTCCTAGCCACAGCAATCAGACAACAAAAAGAAATCAAAGGCATCCAAATTGGCAAAGAAGAAGTCAAACTCTCACTCTTTGCAGATGATATGATACTTGATGTGGAAAATCCCAAAGACTCCACCCCAAAACTGCTAGAACTCATACAGGAATTCAATCAAGTGGCAGGATATAAAATCAATGCACAGAAGTCAGTGGCATTCCTATACACCAACAAGTCAGAAGAAAGAGAAATTAAGGAGTCGATCCCATTTACAATTGCACCCAAAACCATAAGATACCTAGGAATAAATCTAACCAAAGAGGCAAAGGATCTGTACTCAGAAAACTATAAAATACTCATGAAAGAAATTGAGGAAGACACAAAGAAATGGAAAAACGTTCCATGCTCATGGATTGGAAGAACAAATATTGTGAAGATGTCAATCCTACCTAGAGCAATCTACACATTCAATGCAATCCCCATCAAAATACCATCCACTTTCTTCAAAGAAATGGAACAAATCATCCTAAAATTTGTATGGAACCAGAAAAGACCCCGCATAGCCAGAGGAATGTTGAAAAAGAAAAGCAAAGCTGGCGGCATCACAATTCCAGACTTCCAGCTCTACTACAAAGCTGTCATCATCAAGACAGTATGGTACTGGCACAAAAACAGACACATAGATCAATGGAACAGAATAGAGAGCCCAGAAATGGACCCTCAACTCTATGGTCAACTAATCTTTGACAAAGCAGGAAAGAATGTCCAATGGAAAAAAGACAGTCTCTTCAACAAATGGTGTTGGGAAAATTGGACAGCCACATGCAGAAGAATGAAACTGGACCATTTCCTTACACCACACACAAAAATAGACTCCAAATGGTTGAAAGACCTCAATGTGAGACAGGAGTCCATCAAAATCCTAAAGGAGAACACAGGCAGCAACCTCTTCGACCTCAGCCGCAGCAACTTCTTCCTAGAAACATCGCCAAAGGCAAGGGAAGCAAGGGCAAAAATGAACTATTGGGACTTCATCAAGATAAAAAGCTTTTGCAAAGCAAAGGAAACAGTCAACAAAACCAAAAAACAACTGACAGAATGGGAGAAGATATTTGCAAATGACATATCAGATAAAGGGCTAGTATCCAAAATCTATAAAGAACTCATCAAACTCAACACCAAAAGAACAAAGAATCCAATCAAGAAATGGGCAGAAGACATGAACAGACATTTTTCCAAAGAAGACATCCAAATGGCCAACAGACACATGAAAAAGTGTTCAATATCGCTCGGCATCAGGGAAATCCAAATGAAAACCTCAATGAGATACCACCTCACACCAGTCAGAATGGCTAAAATTAACAAGTCAGGAAATGACAGATGTTGGCGGGGATGCGGAGAAAGGGGAACCCTCCTACACTGTTGGTGGGAATGCAAGCTGGTGCAGCCACTCTGGAAAACAGTATGGAGGTTCCTCAAAAAGTTGAAAATAGAGCTACCATATGATCCAGCAATTGCACTACTGGGTATTTACCCCAAAGATACAAAAGTAGGGACCCGAAAGGCTACGTGCACCCCGATGTTTATAGCAGCAATGTCCACAATAGCCAAACTGTGGAAAGAGCCAAGATGTCCATCAACAGATGAATGGCTAAAGAAGATGTGGTATATATATACAATGGAATATTATGCAGCCATCAAAAGGAATAAGATCTTGCCATTTGCAACGACGTGGATGGAACTGGAGGGTATTATGCTGAGCGAAATAAGTCAAACAGAGAAAGACATGTATCATATGACCTCACTGATATGAGGAATTCTTAATCTCAGGAAACAAACTGAGGGTTGCTGGAGTGGGGGGTGGGGTGGGAGGGATGGGGTGACTGGGTGATGGACACTGGGGAGGGTATGTGTTCTGGTAAGCGCTGTGAATTGTGCAAGACTGTTGAATCTCAGATCTGTACCTCTGAAACAAATAATGCAATATATGTTAAGAAAGAAAAAAAGAAGAAGAAGAATGTAGCAGGAGGGGAAGAATGAAGGGGGGGAAATCGGAGGGGGAGAAGAACCATGAGAGACAATGGACTCTGAAAAACAAACTGACGGTTCTAGAGGGGAGGGGGTTGGGAGGATGGGTTAGCCTGGTGATGGGTATTGAGGAGGGCACGTTCTGCATGGAGCACTGGGTGTTATGCACAAACAATGAATCATGGAACACTCAAAAAAAAAAAAAAATCTAGTGCATATTTCCACATACTTCATTCAAACTTTTTCTTCTGTATTTCCTATTTTTGTCATTTTGTGGCCTATTTCAGTTGTCCATTAAGACCTAATTCAGTAACCTACTAACTAAGTTTCTGTAGAATTTCCCCCCCCAATCAGTGCTTCCTAACTCCAACAGAATATATGACACTTCTTCTTAGAAATGTTTGATGGCCTCCCACTGTCTCCAGAATGGAGTCTGAGCTTTTCATATCTAGGTTTCTTCATGAAACATACTTCAGCCTTTCTTGCCTCCACCCCTGCCGTGACCCACAGAGCCGGTCACATTGGCGTCTCCAAGTCATCTGTTTATTTATGCTGTTCTCTGTCTTGGATGTTTTCCCTCTTCCACTCTACCATCAGATCCTAACAGGCCAGTGTCCCTCAGAAACGACCCATCTTTCAGGTCGGCCTCAACCTTTCCCAGTCGCATTGAATCTTTTCTTCCTTTATTCTCCTATAGTATTTTTTAACTGCCCTTAAAGCATTCATCACAATCAATTCCTAGGTAGTTAAATGGGTGTTTGCTTTTCCTGTGAGGCTACAGTTTAGGAGCACATGGAAGATTGCTGTATCCCATATGTTGTCACAGTGCAGTCATCCAGCCCTGAGTAAGCAAAAGCTCAACACGGCCCCAATGAATGAATGAACGAATGAACGAATGAACAAATGCATGGCCGGGTAAAATCTGACTGAAATCTTTTGGCCTATTAGTATATGAGGTGCCTTGAGGCCACCTCAATCTTAAAATTTCAAGATGGAAATTCTACCTCTTATTCTTTTTTGCTATTTTGGCACACTGGTTTCTGAGTCAGCAAGACTTGGAATCATATTTTGACCCTTCTTTCTCCCTTTCTCATCATGTCGAGTTCTTTGCCAAGTTCTATTGATTCTGTCTCCATGGTGTCCCTTGCATCTTCTCGTATTTCATTTTTACTGCTCGCTTAGGCCCTCAGTTCCTCTGACTTGGGGAGGTCTCCTAATAGATTTTCTTGCCCTTATCATCTGTTCTTATCATCTGTTCTTTGACCTGTTCTTAAAATAATCTTTGTAATAGGGGCGCCTGGGTGGCTCAGTCATTAAGTGTCTGCCTTCGGCTCGGGTCATGATCCCAGGGTCCTGGGATCGAGCCCCACATCGGGCTCCCTGCTCCGTGGGAAGTCTGCTTCTCCCTCTCCCACTCCCCCTGCTTGTGTTCCCTCTCTGTCTCTCTCTCTATCAAATAAATAAATAAAATCTTTTTTAAAAAATCTAATAAAAACTTTCAGTAGCTTCTCACTGCTTTCAGAACTAAATATCTAAATATCCATGTATTTGTCATGACCTTCTACAGTCTAATCAAAACCTGTTTCAGGCTTATCTCTGATTGTGTGTTATAAGTATCCTGAACTCCAACCAAAGTGGTCTATGTCTTGCAACAGCTTTAATATCCCCTAATTTCTCACTTCTTTGATTTTTTCATGCTGTTTCTTTGCTTAGTGAAATTGTTGAGAAGGTGTTGAACTTCTTCTATATTTTGGCTAACCTCAGATACCATCTCTTTCATAAAACCTTTCTCAAGCCCATAAATTAAAGCTGTATGTGAGTTTTTCAATTCCAGACCTCTAAGTGCTTTATTTCTCTCTCGTTCATTTTTTTAAGATTTTATTTATTTATTTGTCAGAGAGAGAGAGAGAGAGCAAGAGCGCACAAGCAGGGGGAGCAGCAGAGGGAGAAGCAGTTTCCCTGCTGAGCAAGGAGCCTGATGCGGGACTCGATCCCAGGACCCTGGGATCATAACCTGAGCCAAAGGCAGATGCTTAACCAACTGAGTCCCCCAGGTGTCCCTCTCATTCATTTTTCATATTCTGCATTGTGGTGTATATGTGTGTGTGTGTGTGTGTATGTGTGTGTGTACTTAAGTACATTGGAGTAAAAAGTCAGCAGAGGCAGAAAGCCTGTTATCTCTATCTTTAGGAGTTCCTAAAACAGTAGGATCTTGAGTATAGTGGGTGCTCAAGAGTATTGATTACTCTTCACCTGAGATATGAGATAACCCAAACCATATGCTAGTGAAAGGAGATAAGAATTTATAGTATCAGAACTGAGAAAAGAGCATTTAAAAATTTTTTAAATATTTTTTTTACAATTGAATCATTAGTAATCACAGAAGCCAGATGGCTAGGGATTAAGGAGTGAGTGGGTATTGAGAAAATGGAGCCAGTGAGGATAGATGCTTTGTTATGATGTATAAGGTGGCAAACCTTGTAAGAAATGGAATATGATCTGTAGATTTGGAAAGAGACTTGTGAAGGAAAACCACAGGTGGTGTTTGAAGGAAAAATGAGTGTGCTGTCAGAGATCCAAGTGCCAGAATTACTCCAAATCATACGTTTTCATTTTTCACCTTGGCGGAGGAGTACTCCAGATGAATCAGGCCTCTGAAGCTAATACCAAGTTTCAGTGGCCTAAGGTCACAAGGTTAGAGTACGTGTGCACACCGTAGAGTAAGAAGCCTTGTAAACATGACCATGTTGGGGACTGGCAAGGGTGATGTTCCCAAGTCAATTGAGTTTATATTTCTCTGTTCCAGTTCAATGTGATGAAATTATTTAGAGAGAAGATTTACTGAGCCAGTCATATATATATATTTTAGGGGGTCTCTTCCCTTAATTATTACACATATATATTTTAAATGTAATAAATTTGAAAAAGAATCATTACTTAGCTAAATTAGAATAAATAAAAATATTTAAAGAAATTGTAGCTTATATTTCTTGATAGGATGTCATTTCTGTTTACCTATAACCAGGGGTGTTGAATTTACACAGTGATAGCCCAGAGCTCCTGAAATAAGTGTAGCTATTGGGTTTAGTTTCCCTTTGACTTTATTATACACAAATATTCTCTTAAAGACTTATTGTAAGAAATAAAATATTAGAATATTTCTATTTAGTCTGAATCTTAACTTCATATTTAAGACTAAGGCTGTGATTACAGAATTAGAAAATATAGATAGATATACATACACTTTGTGGACAATTTAATTTTTCAGTATTTATTTAGATACTGTATGGATATAACGAAAGGTAGAATACTCATTTCAGAAGCCCTAGACTACATTGAACTAAAAGGGGCGCCTGGGTGGCTCAGTCAGTTAAGTGTCTGCCTTTGGCTCAGGTCATCTGAGGGTCCTGGGATTGAGCCCCATGTTGGGCTCCCTGCTCAGTGGGGAGTCTGCTTCTCTCTCTCCTTCTGACCCTCCCCTGCTCATGTGCACGTGCTCTCTCTCTCTCAAATAAATAAATAAAATCTTAGAAATAAAGGGGGGGGGGGATCATCTAGGCCAGGGTTCTTAACCTTAAAGTCCCTGACATTGTAAACAAATCAGAGAATAGCTTTGAGATTCTCAAAGAGGTAGAGGACCACCAAAAAGCACCACTAAAATAGTCTAATTGTTACTTTTCACAGATAATGAAACTGTAACGGGGAATGGGGAGTAAGTCATTTGGCCAAGGATACTGCTGTTAGCTTGATAGGACTAAAATCCTGGTTTTTCAATTCCCAACTATTAACCATCCCAATGGAAATAACACATAGCCCAAAACCAATTCCCAGCAGTTAACGATTATTTGTCATTCACTTAAGACATAATCTCTTTAAAGAAATATTTGCCCCAGTGTGCTAAGAAGTGTTTAAGTGGAAATGGGATACTATGATGTATAAAATAATATATGCACAGTAACTCCAGAAGGCAAATGAGATCATTTATCTTCCTCTATCCTTGTTTGGATCTCTCCCTCCCTTTACCAAGTTTCTTTTTAATTTTGTCTTGGATATTCTAGTCATGGCCTCTGATGATTTTGATTAGAATAATCCAATCTTTTGATCATTCTCATTCATTCTTTCACTCATTAATTAATTCAACAAATATTTCCTGAGTGGTCCTGGGAACAGAATGGTGAGCAAAATTGACATGGTTCCTTCTTTCTTGAAGTGTGTGGTTTTAGGGGACATAGATGTTAATCAAACATTTGTAAAGAAAAGTAAGAACAGGATTTCTTTTCTTTTCTTTTTTTTTTAAGATTTTATTTATTTGACAGAGAGAGACACAGCGAGAGAGGGAACACAAGCAGGGGGAGTGGGAGAAGGAGAAGCAGGCTTCTTGTGGAGCAGGGAGTCCGACGTGGGGCTTGATCCC
The DNA here is from genome assembly GCF_004348235.1 of Phoca vitulina. Lineage (NCBI taxonomy): Eukaryota > Metazoa > Chordata > Mammalia > Carnivora > Phocidae > Phoca > Phoca vitulina. Next base: position 16,460,941 of record NW_022589737.1, read on the forward strand.
AGGACCCTGGGATCATGAACTGAGCTGAAGGCAGACCCTTAACGACTGAGCCACCTAGGCACCCCAGAACAGGATTTCTTAGGTAGAAAGAACTAAAAACACAAAGTGCTATGAGCCAACAACTACTGAGGGATCTGGTCAGATTTCCCTGAAGAGGTGATGTTTCAGCTGAAAACTTAAGAAGGAGTTTGGCATAACCATGCTCCCTGCAGAGGGGCCAACATGTTTAAGGATCTCAAAGAAGACCAGTGTGATGGAACTGAGGAAAAGCAAGGGAGAGAGAGATGTACAAGAGGAAGCTGGAGAAGGAGGTGGGGAGCAGATCCTGTAATGATTTGAAGGCTATTTGAGGTAAGAAGAAGTGGAAAGCCATTGGAGGATTTCTAGCAGGGGGATGACATTGACTGGTTTGGACTTTTTGGCCATTATGAATAACGCTGCTGTGAACATTCATGTACATTCATGTGTATTCATGTGTTCTTTTGTGTGGACATACTTTTTATATCTCTTGGGAATATATTTAGGAGTGGAATTGCTGGGTCATTTGGAAGTTCTGTTTCATATTTTAAAAGAACTGCCAGACTGTTCTCCAAAGTGGCTCTTATCATTTTACAGCCCTACCAGCAGTGTAGGAGGGTCCCAATTTCTCCGTATCTTTGCTGACATTTGTTATTATATATCTTTTTTATTGTAGCCACCCTAGGCGGCATGGAGTGTTACCTTACTGTGAGCCCCTTGCCTTTTCCTAGCAAGGCTTTTAAGCCTGGCATTTAGGATTCTCAGTGGTCTGGCACCAGGCTACCTTTTTGTCCTTTTATCCACTTAGTTTGAGTAAACTACTCATTTCCCACAAAATATGTCCTATACTTTCCCAAGCTGTTTTTAAAAATTTCTTTTCGTGTATGCATATGCTTATAATATACAATGCCCTGATCTGTGCCTCACAATCTTTAAAGACCCAACTAGTTTTTTTTCTGTCTTCTTCATTTTATCACATTGAGCCATATGGAATAGTTGATATTTGACCATTTTACCTGTAGAAGTAGCAATTTTAAATGCTTCATTTTAATGTATTTCTTGCCTTCCTCTAAACCTGAAATTACTTCCATTTCCTTTGAGCCTTTTCTCCTAGTACTTGTTTGTACCTCTCATGGTATTAGTGATGTGCTGATGTGGTATGATGTCTCTTACAGGACTGAACTCTCAAGGGCGGAGGCTATTCTATAACTCAATGTTTTGTACATAGTAAGGGTTTGGTAATTGTTAACTTTCTTTAAAAGGGGTATGTGTACTGTATAATGAATCAATTTGAACAAAACAAATCAATATAAACATAGGATATCCGTATATACATAGCTGTAACTGAATACACATGCAAAGATGTTGGAATGCCTAGATTTACTGGAAGGATCCAGTAAGAATAACTTAAGACTGGTTTCTCGTGGAAAATGAACCTTCAACAGAAGACTTAGGTAGTTAAAAACCACAGTTGGTCAGAAAAGACATTTAGAGAGTAAATTAAAAGATATTCAAAGTAGAAGGTGGGAAGAGTCTGATTCTCATGACCAGTGGCAAGGAAGAGGTTTGTATAGCGTTAGTGAATGTAAGCGTGGGCTAGAATTAGGTATGGTGGAGAGCCCTGACACTCTGAAAGCTATGATGATGAGATTTAATTCGATTTGGAGGCTGTTGGGTGCCTGTATAAGCACCTTAGTCATACTAAATGCAAGTGCTAAGGATTTGTTGGGAGTGATGCTTGAGGAAAATTATGCTTGTAGATTTGAAAATATAGCAAGGACAGATGAGACTAACATCTCTGAGGTGAATGTAGGTAGGAGCTGGTTCTGGCTTTTTCAGCCAAGTTTTATTGCTAGAATGACACATGAAAATGGGAAATAAAAATTATATTCAATGTGAAAGAAAAGGGAGGAAGAAAGGAAACTACAAACTGTTTCTTCTTGGAAACTAGTTTGTGCTTTGGAGTATCTATTAAGTTGAAGTAAACAGTTCTGGGAAATGTAGTTCTCTGGAAAACAAAAATAGGCCAAATGAATGAATATTGTCTACTCACAGTTTTCTCAGAGAAGTGTTTTTCTTCTTATTTACCTACTCTGGATCTGGACAACGCTGGCTCTTCATTTACTAGCTGTGTGACTTTGGGCAAATTACTCAACATTCTCTTTCTAGAGCACTTAAAGCTGTTTTTAAGAAATTGGGAGAAAAAATTGTATTTTCATCTAGTGGTATTTCTGTCTTCCACCGCTGCTTTTTTTTTTTCCCCACCACTGCTTTTAAGACTGCTGCTTTTCAACAGCTTGGTCATTGAGTTCAAATAAATACTGAGTTCTTAAAATTACTAGTATTTTTTTCTTTTTTTAAGATTCTAAAGCTATTATATTTTTAAAGAAAAAATTTTTTTAAAGATTTTATTTATTTATTTGTCAGAGAGAGACAGAGCGAGCGAGCACAAGCAGGGGTAGCTGCAGGCAGAGGGAGAAGCAGGCTCCTCGCTGAGCAAGGAGCCCGATGCAGGATTTGATCCCAGGACCCTGGGATCATGACCTGAGCTGAAGGCAGACGCCCAGCCGACTGAGCCACCCAGGCGCCCCTAAAGAAATTTTCAAGTGTACACAAAAGAGAGAGTTGTACAATAATCCTCTAATGACCCATCACCCACACTGAATAGTTTGTCATATTTGCTTTATCTCTTTTCCTTGTTCTTTTTTTTCCTGAACTATTTTGAAGCAAATCATGTCTTTTTATTCCTACATACTTCAGTGCACATATTTAAGAAGTAGGGGCACCTGGGTGGCTCAGTTGGTTAAGCAACTGCCTTTGGCTCAGGTCATGATCCCAGGGTCATGGGATCAAGCCCCGCATCGGGCTCCTTGCTCAGTGGGAAGCCTGCTTCTCTCTCTCCCTCTGCCACTCCCCCTGCTTGTGCTCTCCTGCTCTGTCTCTGTCAAATAAATAAATAAAATCTTAAAAATAAATAAATAAATAAAATAAAAAGTAAAAGCATTTTTTTTTTTTTTTTACATAATCTCATAATCACACCTGATAGAATTAGGAACAGTTCTTTTTATTATGTAATGCTCCTCCATACCACAAGATGGCTTAACCAACAATAATTTATTTCTCCCAGTTCTGGTGGCTGGGAAGTCGAAGATCAAGTTGCCAGACAATTCCGTTCCTAATGAGGTCTTTCTTTGACTGGTTTGCAGATGGCTGTCTTCTTGCTATGTCCTCGAATGGCCTTTCCTCTTTCCTAGGTGCATTCATTGTTGGGGGGGTGGATTGGGGAGGGAAGGAATTGGGGGAAAAGGGGAGGCAGGCTTTTTCTCTCTTCTTCCCATAGGGCCACTAATCTTATTGGATTAGCAACCCCACCATTATGACATCATTTAACCTTAATTACCTCCTAAAAGCCTGTCTCCAATTATAGTCACATTGGGGGTTAGAACTTCAACATAGGAATTTGGGGTGGGGGGCCACCTGGGTAGCTCAGTTGGTTAAGCTTCTGCCTTCGGCTCAGGTCATGATCTCAGGGTCCTGGTATCCAGCCCACATCGGGCTCCTGCTCAGCAGAAAGTCTGCTTCTCCCTCTCCTCCCCACTCATGCTCTCTCTCGCAATCTGTCTCTCTCAAATAAATAAATAAAATCTTTAAAAAAAGAATTTGGGGTGGGAGCACAATTCAGTCCATAGCAATGATAGACTTCATTTTTAAATGGCATTCACAGTGGGACACCTGGGTGGCTTAGTCGGTTAAGTGTCCTTGATTCTTGATCTCAGCTCAGTTCTTAATCTCAGCATCGTGAGTTCAAGCCCCGCATCGGGCTGCACACTGGCTGTGGAATCTACTTAAAAAAAAAATGGCATTCATAGTGCCAAGACACATGCTTCTATAATGATGATAATATTCATTTTTCTAATACTTCTAACATAATACTGTCCAAGAGACATAATAACTTCTTATTTTGTAAATACCAGGTCTTTAATTGTAGTTCTTGTGGTTTTTTTCCCCTTTAGTAAATCTTTGGTTACAGTCACTGGGGGAGATTTATATTCTCACTTGTAATATGTCACAGCAGAAATAGTATTAATAAGAGGTGACACAGCAGCTTTGCCATTATAAGTATTTATGCAGCTAATCTGACTTGGGGGATAATACATGTGCAGTGATATTCATTTGTTATAAATAATAACTAACACATGTGCCAGATATTCTTTTTTCAGACACTTTCCGTGTTTTATTGAGAGCAAGGAGGGGAAATGATCTGTGGTAAAGAAAGAATCTTGGAATAGTATACAATAGTATACAATAACAATATTGTTATATTAGACAGTAACAATATAAGAGGAGCTTGTAGATGATTAAATGCAATAAAGTATACAGTTATTATAAAAATATATCCAGTGTACAGTAAAGGAAGAGTCATGCCTACAAGATGAATAGAGGCAAAGAGGGCATGGAAGTCTATGAAGGACACTGCAGGCGATGTCAGCAGGGGTAGCAAAGGAACAGAGGCGTGAAATGGCTAGAAGAAATAGGGAATCTGCAAGCCATTCCCAATGGCTTCAGGTGAGTTGAAGCTACAGCTAGTTATGTAGAACAAGGGCCAGATCATGGAAGACTTCAAGCGTTATGCTAAGGAGTTTGGGCTCAATTTGGGAGGGATTGAGGAATTACTGAAAATTTAAGTTGGGGGAATGATATTATCAGATCTCTGTTTTTGAAGGATCACTTTGGTATTGGTTTGGGGTGATATATTGGATGAGTAGGAAAAAGGAGACAGGTGATTTGCTGTAGTCCAGGTAAGAGGTGTTGTAATTCAACAGTAAAAATTAAAATAAAGTAAAAATTAGGAGGGAAAAATGGATGCATTCAAAGTGATAGGGAGGTGGACTCTATAGGACTTTGGATTGATTGGATGTGATGGGTTGCTGAGCACTGCCTTGGGCCTAGCTCATGTTTCTAACTGTGAGTCTTAAGCGGTCCCAGTTTGAAGATTTCTTCCATAATAGCTAAGCTTTAGCACAGAGATGATAGATAGTTATATTGATACAAATTTAGGGATTAGCAGAGCAGTGATGGCCAATGGATAAGAAATAAGGATGCTGAAGGTTTGCCAAAGAGATTATAAAATATTACTATACATTTCAGGTAAGATAGATAGAGAAGTGAGAGGGAGAAGGAGAGCAAAGAAGCATGAAGGATAATGACCAGTTGAGGGGCTGAGGGATGATTTGTCTCCAGCGTGTTGAAGATTAGATGAAGGAAAAGTTAAGAAAAGTGAGATATTTGGAAAGGATACCATCTGTCTGTAGACAGGGATTGGTTTCCTTGAGTTTAAGATTATAGACACTGTGAGTAGTTCCCAGAAATGATGAAGTCCAGGGTATGACCACAGAAGCACATTGCTGATGTGGGAATGTGGGTGAGGGGTGTAGGAACTGAGGAATTTTGAGATAGGTGGTTGCTGGTTTATCCTTGTGGATGTTAAAATTCCCATGATGATGGCTTTGGAGCAGAGAGAAGCTTTGGAGAAGAGAAAGTCAGACAACTGAAAAAGTCCTTAATGAGTGAGTGAGGAGTAATTAAAAGGTAGGTGGATAACAGTAACAGGGAAGCTGTAGATGCAAATGCCAGGAGGAGGAGGAGGAGGAGGAGGAGGAGGAGGAGGAGGAGGAGGAGGAGGAGGAGGAGGAGGAGGAGGAGGAGGAGGAGGAGGAGGAGGAGGAGGAGGAGGAGGAGGAGGAGGAGGAGGA